>NC_088340.1:8822500-9157500 GCF_036884655.1 Musa acuminata AAA Group
AAAAGAAGGGCTAGTTGAAAAATAGGATCTGCCAGGTTCTACTATTTCCAACAATTTCAAGCTAATACTAACTCTGGAAAAAATAAGATTTCTGGGTAGGAAAGGGATAAGCAGATGCTATGCAAATCAGCTTAAATCTTTCGCTAGAAACAACCAAAGTATGAGAACTGAAATCTGCAGAACAATCAGAATAACTGCACCCCTGCTTCATAGTAAAATAGATGTTAGGTTCGAAAGAAACAAATTCTTGACCTACACTCACTATGCTAATCCTGTCCAAGGATGAACATGGATACATAATATCACACGTGTGGTTAGATGATTATAAGTTATTTTCTTCATTGAGAAAAGAATTCATTACTGTAAATTTAAGCCAGTAAAATTCACAACCAGGAAGCAGAAGAATCATCTTACCACGTGCCAATGAATTCAAAAATCCCAATTTGCTCATTTGGCTCCCCTTATCTACTTCAGCTTGTAGCTTATACTGTCAATTTACATGTTATGACAGATTACAGATCCAAGGTTAATTTTAAATAGTTATAGCATAAAAAACTTGGGAAAGCATCCTTTTACCTTAGAAGGCAATATAAGTTGTTCGATATCTACTTGAATAATATTTATAATATGCGGGAGACTTCGGATCATATCAGGCCCTCTACTTTGGAAGGTTTGACCCAAAACCTATGATAAGGTGTATCAATTCTAAAAGCATTGTGACTGGGGCATACTAAATTGGTACATACCTTCAAAGAAACAATCATATGACAAAGAGACTTAAGTTTCTCCCTCTTGATAGGAACCTGTAACATATCATCAAGATGAAACAATCATCAGTTTAATCAATTTATCCAATGAACACTAGTAGATAATTTATTCTGGATCACAACCAGATATTATATAGTAAACAATATTATTAAATTTGCATCGAATGGAACAAAAGTAGTCATTAGAAGCAACATGCAGGAAAGGCATTGCATCATGCTCTATTCATGAAATTCCAACAGCATTATTCTACTACACTCTAAAATAACATACTGTCATGGATAAATTGTAAACGGGATGTTTGATGTAATGCTCATGTATGTTCGTGTCTTTTGATTTTGTTCATGCTTTGCATAGCATATAGAGGGCTGACTATAAGCTTAGCAACCCCATTTTTGTTGGCTTTAGTGGCCGCTTTAGGCTTGTAAATGAAGGTTGTGTCATGTGGGCACTTGTGGGCATTTCGATCTATAGTCGATCATTTTAGACCCTTTGTTATGCGACTGTTCGGAGCTTGGGAAATCTATGTTTGTAATTTGCATTGGCTATGAAGTGTTTGCTGAAATGGTTGGTTGTGGATCCTGAATAAAACATTTTCTCAAACACGTTTTCTCTTTTGTAAATCCTAAGGGACTATAAGAGGTTTTGGGAAGGCTGACCTTTGCGGACGGACAAGGGTGCCGCATGACTTAAGCAAAACTAGCTATGTTCGTAATATTTGGTATCAGAGCGAAACAAGCACACATAACACTTGGCATGAAAATGTAGGGGACCTAGCGAGATTGTGTTAAGGCAGCCAGCACACGCGATCGTTTAGACGAAACGAGCATGGAGATGTAGGGAAAGGAGTCGCTCAGAGGAGCAAGCATCTGAGATTAGTATCCAGATGAATGACCAACCGTTTGCATGAGGGGCACCACGAGGACAAGTAAGCTGGGAAGAATGCGTAGCGCACAATGGTTGGGATGGCTGAGTTCGAGCTATCGCTAAACGTTGGCAACCATGCTTGATGGTGCTTAAGGCAAACGGGGCGCTTGGTAAAGAATGAGACCATGCAAAGTGGGATGGGTTGCTCAGCGACCGAAAGAGTTGTGTAAAGCTCACAGAGGTGCGGGGAATTGCTAGCTCGAAGAATTCAGTACTCATGCAAGGGCTTGTATGCGGACAATGAAATATTCGTGGTCATCCCAAGGCGACCGAAACTCGATGTCATAGAGCATTGGAACTTTCTTTTCAACACGAGAAGGATACGTCCGTAGGAGGCTAAAGTGTCAGCAAGCTCAGCATGTTGCCATGCCTTGAGGGGTGTAGCGAGGGTTGTATCGACGAAGAGTCACAATCTAATAAGTGATTTTGCGAGGGCAAAATAATGCATAGTTAGTTCAGCAAAGCGATGTAGTCCAAGGGGATGGTAGTCTCCGAAACTTCCAGAGGGAAGGATACGAAGAAAGAAGTTGCTCCAACGGGATAGATATTCCATATGGATAAGTCCCGGCTCTTCAAAGAGAGAATCATGTGCAACAGATCACACATGTTGAGGAGTACCTCAAGACAACGACTCCACAAAGCTCAACGGACCAAGCGAGCAGTGAAGAGTCATCACATGATCTCGTAGGAGGTAATGCATTAGTGGACGCATTGAAAGATTAAGTTAGGGAACGACCCAAGGCAATACCAAATGGAGTCACACTTGGAACCGATATGGAGATCAGACTCAATGGAGAGTTGACCCATGGAATGGTGGGTGAGAGGGCCACCATCAACTCAATGCAAATCGAGGAATAGAGTAACTTGAGTGTAACTTAGTGAAGTACCCAAGCCGCATAAAGGGAGTCAGCATAGAAGATGAAACATAGAGCGGAGGACGAAGCTTTCCTTGGACAAAAGTTAAGGACATGAACACTTGTAGAGACATGAGTGAGATTATGTCGTTCCATGGGTCTTTCATTTTGACGGAGCGGACTCATCCTGCATGGTGTCAAAGGCGAAGAGAGCTTCGAGGCACATGCACCTTATCTCAGAGAAGTATTTGATAGTGGAACTAAGGTGACTTAACTTGCAGAAACGAAGTTAGGGTTAGAAGGCCTTGGCACGGGGCGAGGACGCAGAGGTGGGTACTCTTGAAGAATATGCAGGAGTGATGTCATTCGTGTTGCCATGAAGGAAGCGATGGCATAACAGAGATTGTGCTGGTGGAGGTAGAGGCCCAGGATCCAAACAATGGTACACAAATTTCAGCGAAGTCGGTATGCTTCATTTGGGTGTGACCTGAGAGCGGGTGAACGAAGGTCGATTGCCAAAAGAGCGAACACAATCGAAGGTGGCAAAAGCCTTGCTTTGTGCTAGCAAAGGCCACACATCGAGGGATCGCAGTCCGAGTTCATCCCGCAATGATCAGAATGCAATAGAGATGTCATTAGGAGACGACATGGTGCAACAAATCGTGGTGGAACAATTCGAGGCAATGCAATACACACGGGACCAGTCCCACAAAGGATTGGATCATACGGAGGTATGATCGGGAGGTACTGGGAGCTCCACTTCAGTGAACACGACGGCAAGAAGGACTATGGATTAAAGGAGTGAATGCAATGATACCGCAGAGGCGAGTATTCCATGCGTGCATCGAATGAAAGCTTTAGTCATTAGCATATGGGGGCTGAGTACCACCGAGGAAGAATTTCAAATGTAAGTACCAATGAGTCCCTGGGGGGACTTGGTCATGTATTGGTCATGTAGAGGTATGATCAAAGCGACTAAAGAGTTGGATTTCTCCAAAGCTCATATTCGCTTAAGCAAGCCCGGCAAGTCAGAGGACAAGGTTGAGTAAGCGAACGTTGCTACCAAGGAAGTTAAGAAGAACAAAATCAGCGCGAGCCCTACAATATGATGGTGGAGGCAATGCATGGGAGTTACAGTCCATCTTTCCATCGACCAAAGGGAACTGCTCGGAGAACACAAAGGTGTTGAAGCAGGTGATCGAAAGGGGTAAGGAAGCAACGACGAGTCCAAAGAGAATTAGCTACCCAAAAACCAAGCATCGATTATAATGGAGGTGAACTCGGAGGAGTGCCACAGAGGTAGATCTACCGATCGCGAAGAAATGGACGCAGATATGAGGCGATGGATAATAGGCCATGAACATGTCAGCGCCATGGTACCACAGAGGCGAGACTTCTGTGGAGTCATCGATCCCTTGCTCTCATGGAGAGAGAGCACTTGGTCGTGAAAAGGGCTGAGGAGGTGGAGAATGCAAAGGTAAATTCCAAGTACCGAGACAAGGCTGAAGGGCAAAAACCAGGGAACTTCGTAAGACCGGTGTCAACGAGCTTCTCATCAAGATAGCCGAAAGTGGAGGACTTCGAGTCGATACAAGAGTGCTCGACCAAGGAACGAAGCAAGCAGTATATGGTGCTGTATCTTTGTTACTCAGAGAAGTAGCCAACAGAGATGATGGAGAAGATGGTACAATCCCAGAGGCGACCGGAACCATTAGAGACTTGCTCTAAGTTGAGATAAAAACTTCTTACATTCCAGAAGTTCGATGGTATTGAGAAGGTGAATCACTAGCTAATTCAATGCAAAGAATGCAAACACTTCGAATGCTTCAGAAGTGTGAGCAAAGAGCAAACGAAGGCTAGTAATCAGCTTGATGTATGGAGTATAACCCACGAGGAGACAGATAAAGTCAGGTAACCTTTGCCTTCTTAACTCTTAAGAGAATAAGTAAAACCAAGCATCTCAATTCTCTTATTTATTCAGCAGAGGAGCTATGCACATGTTCAAAGACCCTTCGAAGAAATATAATAGGAGGCAATAGTTGTCAAATCCTCACCAATGATGATCAGTGCTACTAAGAGTAGATTGTCCGCTTTATTTCCTAACATAATGTCAATTGAAAGCAGAAGTGATGCAAACCTATTTAGAAATGACAACTAAGTGGAAGAAGAATCGATTGGCAAATTTTGTGGAGGAATGACCTAAAAACTTCAAAGTCTGTAAGGCGATGCTCCTTAAAGCTCTATCCACCCAATTCAAATGGTATGAGGCATTTGAGAGACTGTCGCATAACAAGGAAGGGCTTTTCCTTCATCTGAAGGATCCGCAAGAACTAACAAGGATTAGCACAACTCAGCCGACCCCACACTAGAGTCATGAGTCATTGGCAAGTTGAAGCAGCATGGCGGATCAAAAGTTCTACTACTCAACAATAGCGACGAAGAGCAGTTGGGAGTGTAGCCGGAACAGAAGATTGAAGACTCAAGTAAAGACGAAGAGATGCAGCATCTGCAAAGGCTTCGACGAGGATGTCAAAGGAATAAGTGGGGGAGAATGTCATGGACAAATTGTAAACGAGGTGTTTGATGTAATGCTCATATATGTTTTCTCAAAGTGTCATGGACAAAGTGTCATATGGGTACTTATGGGCATTGGCCTTGTGGATCCCGAGTGAAACGTTTTCTCAAACCCGTTGTCTCTTTTGTAGGTCCCAAGGGACCATAGGAGGTTTCGGGAAGGCTGACCTTTGCGGACAGTCACACAAGGGTGTTATACGACTGAGGCAAAACCAGCTAAGTTTGTGACAATACGTTGAGGCAATTCACAAGTGTAAATCATCATGTGCTCATTTGTCTCTATCAATCCTCCCTACACTTAAAAGGTGGAATTTCATCATGAAGATTCAATCAATCACAAAAGATGAGCTCGACCAAAGATTAAAAAATGACATCAAAGAATCATAAAATTTATATACCCATCGTCCTCTTATCTTTTAAGAACTGAATCACAGATTGCTAACAATAAATATATATACAACAGGCATCACCATGATCAGAAATTTATTCACTGCAATATCCAACAACCATGGTGTTGATTTTATTTTGAAAGCAAAGATAATCAAAGGACTGACAACTTAATTCATTGAGGATGAGAACTAATAATGGAAAGATTTAAATATTTGCTAAAGAACTTGAAGAAAAGAACATGGATATTGAAATTTAAAATAAAAGGACATCAATTCTGATAGAAACAGCAAAAAGAACAATGAACTTAAGTTAGACACCTTTTTTTCAGAATATTAGTCCTCCAAGAAGACAAGAACCATCTAAAGAAGATCTCATATATCTTCAGACATAGTGCTATGAAAATTTTTACTGTACCTCTGTTTCCATATTCCAGAAACCATGACACTGATACAAGAATCTCAACACTAACTGGCGGATTCTCTGAAAACAGCCTTATTTACCAAGTACCAGATTATGGCATCAAACTACTAAACTTAGGTAAAATGTCAGCTGAACATGGTTTTTCATGCAAACTGAGCTGATTGAGATTTGTTCATATCGCTCAGATTATCAGAACTGGAAGAAGATTTGTTATAACACTTTCCAAGAAAGATATATAAATGCCTATGCATATGGTTTGGTTTTATTGGTAAGTGAAACTAATGAACAGAAAAAAATGATTAATGAGGACTTTGAAGTTAGCATTAGTACCTCAAGTAATGCATGTAAGTCGACTATGGAGAGAATAAGCAACTGCAGTCTATTTGCCAAGACTATTCCCTGCATTAGACAGTGAAACAAATTTAGATACTGGCATAGGTACTCGGGACAAGAGTACATCTTGCAGTAGATAGAGTGAGAATAAATTTAATATAACTGACAAGGCATCTCACAAGATGCACTTGCTGATTCACTAGATCAGGAATGCACCATAAGCAGAATTGAAATACATATTTTTAACCAATCCAAAAGGTCTTACACTTCAAAAGTTGAAGACATACTATCAAATAATATTCCATAGTTGGTATGATAAAAAAATCGAAATAATTAAAAAACAAACAGCTAAAACATTAAAAACAGTTATACAAACTCAAGCCAATCATGCAAGAGGTTGAAGGCCATCCACACATCCCAAACTCAAGATATCATATGTGCCTAAACTACAGATCGCAGCAAGTCCTCATTCATTCATTGCCAACTCAAAACAGTCAATCTTGTGGTTGTCTATTAGTCTACTTAACAAGACAATCACAGAAGTTACATGAACTCTTTCTAGGCCTCTAAGATTCAAAACAACTTATATCATGTTCAACAGTAGGAAATTTTTACTAGAGAGATGCCACAAAGATATTGCATCCATTAAATATCAAAATGAAAAATGTTTCAATTTGAGAGGCAAATAATTCATATTTAATGAGGATGGAGTCATGAAAGACCAACGTACAAAAGCAACCTATCTAATATAAATTTCAAGTTTCACCTATAAAACAAATTTCAGTGCTAATAAGCAAACAAAATCACATATGAGATATTGCCCTCGAATTTTTCACAAAGCTTTGCCTCGCAGAAGAAAAAGAGAGAAATTTTCTCCTTTTCTTTCTTCCCCAAAACCTGGAAATGCAGCAACATTTCTCTCTTCCAACACATTTTCTAGCCCTTTCTCACATTCCTAGTAGACCAATTTTAACTCCTCTTTACCTTCTAAGTTTTCTTTCTATTTTGATTCTGTACTGTAAATGAAATTGATGGATGGCCACATAATTTTGCACAAGGTTGGGCCACCAGGTACATGACCCAGGAAGGATGAAATGTCATGCATCAGTGACTTAAAACGCCTTAAATTTGTGACTAACCCCACTAAAACATCAACAGCAAGTTAACCATCAGAAAAGTAAAGCTAAAATCAGATCCTAAAATAGAGAATGAAACTTCTTAAACCCAATTACTTTTCTTAACTGCATAAGAATTGAAGTACTTAATATATCACCAGACAATTGATATCCAATAGTACAGAAGGTGTGGGATATTTGTGACTATATAACTCAATAGATTTATTTAACATAGATCACTTGTGGAACCTGCAAAGTCTTTTGCAGATGAAGCCGCAGCCATCCTTCACTTAACATCTCTGCCTAAATCCAAAAAGTGAAATAATGTAAAAAATATATCTCCCAAAATGGCTGACAAATGAAGCAAGACACAAGGAGGAACTAGATACCGAAGGATGAACGGTTGAGTGGAAAGAGGCTATCCAAGAAGAGAGTGCATCTTTAATTGCTTGCCAGTCCCTGTAACAGTTAAGGAAATTCTTGTACAACAGAGTAATAAAAAGACAGCTTATAGAGCAGGATCATCACAAATCTAATTGCAATTCCAACACAAACAGTTTTCAAAGACAGTTGCTTAACATCAAGCATCAACTAAGCCCAAACTAGAGAAGCATAATTCAGAAAAGCTGACAGAATTTACAACCGATCAAGTACAAAAAATTTGGAGTTGGAAATCTCATGCTGATCTAAAATTATGCATTGCTTAGCCAACTCACTCTCCGGGCAGAAAAGTCCCACATCACATGTGGGAGTAGGCTTGGATTGTTTTATTAGGCTAGATGAATCTATTATCAATTACAGAAACTGAATCATATTGAGGATATAGAATTGCAATCTTATATTGGACCAATAGTGCTTTCACACAAAATTAATAATTGGTATCGGAGTGGACCAACAAGGGATGAATTTAGACTAGATCTTGGACATTGCCTTCATGAAGATATCAAACCTCGAGTTATTGTAAACCCTGAACAGTCCCATGTTGTACGTGTGAAGAGAATTATATTAGCTTAAGGCTCACTAAGTCCACTACTAACCTGGCTTGAGCATTTTTGGACCACATCATTGTAAGCCTGGCAGATTATTGGACTAACAGTTCTATCAAGCCAAGTGGAGACAACATTAAGGAAAATAATTTAGTAAAATGTTGATATACCAATAAAGGTTACCACACTTGGAGCTTAAAGCTAGAAGCTAACACTTAAAAATATCAAAAAAGATAATTGAGATGCATTTCATCAGCAATTACCATAGTCACACATAAATGTTGTCTAAGATATATGGAATTGTCTTTGTTATAGCTTCAACCATATTGCATGACCATAATTAAACTATTCACATTGTTTTGCATTAAAAAAGTCAAATCAAAATAGATACCGTTCACCTAATATGTTCAATTAACTCTGATTAATTTCACTCATATTAGATTAGAAACTATAAAACAGAGATTATACACATTTGAAACAATATGATGAATGGTTCTCCGATATGAACTTATATAAAATAATTTATACTTTTAGATCCAAGGTTTTTAATTTCGAATAATACTGCCCGTATCGGGCGGTACCATCGATTGGGGACCGAGGGAGAAGAAAGAAGAGGGAGAAGGGGAAGAAAGAATAGGGAGAAGAAGAGAACCTGGAGATCGCCAATCTCCCTCCTCGTCTATCGCCGACTTCTCATCCACGCGAGAGAAAAGTCCTCAGCGTCGCGGGGAGAAGAGAGATGACACCGCAGCGAAAATGGTTTATATATATATATATATATATATATATATATATATATATATATATATATATATATATATATATATATATATATATATATATATATATATATATATATATATATATATGTCGCCTCGACGACATCGCTCCGCGTGGGGAGAAGAGAGGCGACGTTGCAGATTTTTTTTTTACTTATATATATATATATATATATAGGCGACGTGGCCTCATTTTTTTGCAACAACACCTCGGCGACGTTGCCGAGGCAACATCTCATAAAAGACTTTTTTTATGTGTGTGTGTGTGTATATATATATACCGAGCAGAATATCGAAATATTCCGCTCAGTATACAGTACCGTACCATACCATACCGAGCAAGGTATACAGTATCGAATGGTACCACCCGGTACGGGTGATACGTACCGGTCCGACGGCATATCGGTACGCGGACCGCCCGATACCGTTACAGTGCTACAGTATGAAAAATTATAAAATAATTCGGTACGCCCTGGTGTACCGCTCGGTACGCCCTGGTGTACCGCTCGGTACGCCCTGGTGTACCGCTCGGTACACCGATACCATACCGTACCGAGCCAACATCGAAACATCGGTACGGTACGGTATTGCATACCTTGGTACCGAGCGAATCTCGAAACTCCAATACAGTACGAAATTTCAGCCCTTGTTTAGATCTATAATTTAATTCATAAGATTTTAAGGGGGCTTCATAATACTTAATAGTTCTTTGCCAAAACTAGTTATCCTAGGAGTTTCTCGAATGAACACAAATACAAGGATCTTGTTCAAGAGATTGTATGTATTCTTATGGAAGTCCCATTTTTCTCATTTCAGATGACAGGAAGCAAATTAGAAAGAAGCCTATAACATTGATGTATTATAATGCAAACGTTAATCACTTTCCTGGCCTTAACGTTGTAATAATGCTAAAAAATTCCAGTTCTTCTTCTTATTTCCTTTTCCAAGAAATAAAAGACTTAACAAAGATTATCAAATGAGAGTTAAAAAGGCAGTAAACGATGGAAGGCAAAAAAGAGAAAGTTAAAGTGAAAAGAAGGAACAAATATACAAAAACCAAGACAATGATTCCAATCTAAACAACTACTAATGAGTTATGAATTTAACCATGTATACCAAAACAGAACAGTGGAACTTAAGTTTGTCACAATTACTTGAACCGGAGACATGTCACATTGCTAAACCGGAGAAAATCATTTCTCACCATTACATAATTATCTCATGTGGTCTGATATAGAAGTGCAAGTAAAAAGAACTTAGAGCATACCTAGAATGAGCTTCACTTATTCGCTTGAGGTAGTTGCTAATCAAGACATTTCGATCCCTTATGGCTTCTCTCATGAAAGGCCAAGTGGATATTGATGAAGGACATTGGTCTTTCAGCACGTCAATTAATATAATTCTCTTGCCTCCCCCAACATAGATGAGAGGGACGAGAAGGAGCATATCTGAGAGAACCTTTCCTATTTTCTTCTCTGGAGTTAAAGCTGATACAACAAGCAGGGAAAAAACAAGTTCAACAGAAAAGAGTTCTTTTGACTAAGATAACGTCCCAGTCTTTGCATCAAAAAAGTGAACCTTACATCTTATCCTCAATAACAAGCCACATTCATCAATATTTCCACAGGACTATGGAGCTATAGTAGCAATTGTTGACACTTAGGATACAGAAGCAACAAACCTTGATTTACTGGTGCAAAAGGTCAAATAGAGAACCATGAGGAAAAACGAAATTTCACAAAAATTACAAGCTACCATTGAGTCAAACAGATATCGGAAAAATATAATTCCTTAATTTATTTTTACAAAAATTTATTGATGATAATAATTGTCAGACGTTAATATTTGACTTTCATGAAAATGCATCATATCAATCAAATTTCATGATTATTGGAAGATTAAGAAACTAAATTTATTACCAATATTGGCATGGGGATAAAAGCAACAAGAATACCAGAGTCCTTCTATGAGCTATTTTGGTGGTAATTCCCAAAAAGCTAAAAGATTATCCTTTGAACAAAAACAGTGCACAGTATTACATATTAGGTGAAAAAGAAATCACAAATTTATCTAGTACTATCACCAGACTGCCACAGTTACAGATGGATTATGACAGAAGTAATACTTCAATGATTATTGGGGTTCAATTCACTAATTTCAGAAAAACAAGAATAAAAAGCAAGGCCGCTGAGCTTTTGGCACTCTTAAGGGAGAAAAGAATAAAATAACTTTATAATAGAAGCGAGGTAATTGAAAGAGAAGGAAATCACAAAGAACAACTTTGGCTACACAATAAAAAATTTATTTCCTTTAATAGCAAAGAAGCAAATTAGTTGTATTGATATGTATGCCAACTTCCTTGTCCTATAAATGTTGCCATAAAATCCAACAAAAAGGAAAAAAACAAGACAACAGAAAGTGCTTTAGAATTGCATTGTTCACCATGTTTGCATAAGATTTCAAACCAGACTTCTTAAGTGCATGCATCACACATATCAAACCAATCATTATAACATAACAGAAACCAACAGAGAATTCCTACCAAGGTTTCAAACAAATAGATTGATATCTTCATCAATGGAGCTGCTAGATGTCTTAATAGACTATCAAATTCCAGAATCAAAGGGCCGAAAGATTAAGCAACTGTTACGTATTGCAAAAGTTAGTCAGACTACTAATGTGCATGAATGGTTGCAAGCATTGAATACTACTGTCGTAAGAAAAAGCACCAGTTGCAGCAAGAAGTCAATCCACTTAGTAGTTTCACACATAAAGATTAGAAAATGGAAGAGTTCAAGCAACAATCTTGGAGCTCACATTCCAAGTAACAGAACTATTGGACTCAATGAACTCACTATTCCTGTAGCAGAGTCTTTGCTTCTTGAGAACACTGCTGTTCATCCTCTTGCCTTTTGGTTTCTTCCACTTTCAAGATTAACATGGTTCTCCCTAACCATGTTGATGGAGGGCAGGCATGACTGGGTCACCTAACAAGAATGATAACTTCTCAGGTAGGTGCTATAATTATGTTGATATGGGTAGTGTGTCTTTGGTGTAAAGACCCAGACCAAAAGCAAAAACCTGCAAACTTTCTCCTCTATCTTCCTCTTCTTCTCGTAGCATGAACAATCATATTAATAGACCAAAGTGTATCAATTTCACTATGACGAGAGGTGCAACTATGAGTTCCTTTGCAACCACGGCATGGTAACTCAGTGGAATTAAGTTGGATAAGTATGATGTCAAAGAAGCTCTAGTTAGTCTTCTAACAAGAAACTGGTTTCGGAGAGGAAATGAGTTGTCCTCTATTTCAGACCCTATTACCTTCTCCATTCCCTTTTTCTTTTTCTGTAAGTCCTTCCTGTTCTCCATCAATCTCTGTTCCATCTAAATAATGAAATGAAATTTAATGTATTCTTCTTTGCCTCAAACGAAAATGTACTGAATCAACATAATGGAAAGGAAGACCAAAGAAGAATATGGCCAGAGAACGATATTAAGCATAAAAAAGGATCCTATGGGCCTGGAAAGGGCATAATGACAAATAGTTATACTAGTAGCTCCATACAGCAACCTAATTCAGATAGTACTTAAAAAACATTTGTTATAAAGCAAAATATATCAATTAAACCATCTCATACAGATCTGCAATGAAGCCTCACCAATTTTCTATGATTAATCAGTAATTCAGCTTTGAAAATATAGAAATTTCTCCTAGATAAAATAGATAATGCAGGATTAATTATTGGCGAAACTAAGAGTACTTGAAGAATTCTTTCAACAAACAATTAAGCTAACATACCAGAGGCATATGTAGAAAATATAAAAAGAGCCATATGCTGCATTATCTTCCATCGATCAAGTGGTAGTTCCTTCCAAGTACCTAAGATAAAGTAATAAACCAAAATATTAGAAAAAATTAATAGCTGTAATTTTATTGAAAAACAAATAATAAATAAGTCAAGAGGTTGATTACCAAGTCTTGGAAGAACTTCTAGTAAACCCTCATGGATGCAAGAAAAACATCCATCAATAAATCTCTTGTTGTCCTTGACTTGTTCCATTGTCGCCTGCCAAGATGATTCCTTGTGCAGTAACCACTGACAAAAAAATCTTATAAAGCTTGAGCTGACATTTACAGAAAGAAATCTATAATAAACTTTGTTTATTGTAAATTGGGTGCTCATTCCCAGAAGACAGGGACAAAAAAGAGAAAATTAAGATTTCAACCAACCAAATGTTATAGTCCTTGCCTGAAAGAAGCTAACTTCAAGAAGCTTCTCAATATCGCGAACAACTTGATCTATTAAGTCTAGGTCCTCAACATTTATATCAAAGGTGTCAAGTTCCAATTTCACCTTATTAAGCATCCTGCAAAGCCAAGATCAGAAAGCATTAATAGGGGGAAGTAGCATGAACACATCTCCTCAATTTGTTCCTGTATAACAACAGTATCTTTCAGCATCAGACCTCCTCCATCATCCCAAGTAACAAATTTCTCAATTACACAACAATGTGTCACCACTCAGGTTGACCAAAATATAAATTCACAAACAATCTTCACAGTGTGTGAATACCAAAACAAGCCCCTATATTTTAGATTTTTCCCAAAAGCACCCCTATAACACAAACACGCACAAAGCAACAAATTTTTGTATGTTCTTGGACAGAGATCCCCTCATCTTCAACTTCCAAACAGATCGAACAAGTTATTATACTAACCCAGCCCTCATGGTTTCCAACCATGAACTAAGACATGTAGTGCCCGATCACTTCCAGAATATAAAGGAAAAGATGAAGAAGAAAACCATTCTGCCTTCCTAGTTCCCAGACATTCATCACATATCATAATCCCTTGATCTTCTCCCCTAAACACTCTCCATCGTCCTCTGGTTTACTAGTAGCCCAACCAAAGTTTTGAACACAACGGAAAACTTTTGAAGTGCCTTCCCTCCCTGTTGACAGCCATATTGTAGGAAGACATGGCAAGTTCAGGTTCTTCAAAGGCTGTTTCATGCCAAAGAAGGAAAATCAACTAAGACTTCCTCTTGAAAGATCTTGCACAACGACATCAACCTTATCTTCTTCACATCCCATAAACAAATCCAAGATTCTAAAGAGTCAAAATGTACAATAGAGAATCAGAGTGTGCATAACCCTAATAACAAGATATGAAACCCATGAAATGCTAAAGATAGTAATTTGAAATGCATTTATGCATATGAGAAAACACATTTTTTTCTGGCTGATTCCTAAATATAGTTAGTCAACTATGCGAATCTTCTCTTTCACCAAGCATAGTGAGATAACCAAGCAACCAAGAAAGGAATAATGAAGTTGGCTGTTTTTGCACAAGGGTGCGGCAAAAAGAAAGCTCAGTTTCGTTCAGGTAAATCAAGATCATCCTAGCATATAATGAGATGCCCAGATACCTCCAGCAGTCCAAATAGTCATAAGAAGGAGCAGGTTGCCCTACCTTGAGAAAAGAGACAAGTAGCTCTTTATATGCGCATTCTGCTTTATGATTTCGTCTAAGATAAGAAAGACGGCGAGACCCTCCCCGAGTGCTTCAAAGGCTGTCCTCAGTTTCAGGTTCTTGATCGAGTTCAACGGCCGGACGTTCTTGTCACGAAGAGAATAGACGGAATTAAGCTGCTGCAGCAAATTCCCCAAAACGTCCCTCATCCTGATCGTGGTTTCACGCAATTGCATGAACAGAGACAGCGATTCTCCAAACGCCTTCTGCGGCTCCCCTTCAAGAAGCACCTCCTGCGGACTCGATCGATGGCCGAACAAGTGCAACTGGCGGTACAAGTTCCTAGAAGCCTAACCGACAGACTCGGGCATCAAAACTGCCGTTCTTGGATACAGGAGGGGAAAGAGGGGAAAGAAAACGGAAAATATTGATCGCTCTCTTGGAAAGAATAGTGTCACACCAGATTGCTGAGATTGGAGATCTCGATGCAGTCGTAGGAGAGGACCATGACGAACTTCGAGACGGCGACGTTATCGGATTGGAGGAGCAAGGAGAGATGGGAGTGCTCGACGGGCTCGACGTGGAGGCGAACCGGATCGGAACCGGAAGCGGCCGGCAAGGACGAAGCGGAATCGAAGGGGTCGCCGCATAGGTCGGCGAGCAAGGCGTTGCTTCGGACGAGGCATTCGTCGACCACTTGTCGGAGCCTCTCCTGCTGTTCTAAAAGCACTGCAGGAGATCAAAGAAAAAGATACAGGAAGGACAAACTTAGAAAGAAGGAAAAAGAAACCGAGAACGCGAGGGGAAAGGGAGGCAGCTCACGAGACGCCATCGCCGGCCGGTCGGTGGCCACAGATGTCGGTACCAAGATTTGAGTTCTTGAAGACGGTGACAAACACGGCATCTGTAACGCAGCATTTCCGGGTCGGATCCGATGAACTATAAGATCCAATAAAAGATTTCCAAGATTTAGATCCGGGTGTTAAACGGATTGGACCGGGGCTCAACGGACCGGCCCGGTCCGAATCAGGTCGAGTCGGGGACAGTTGAAGCACTTGACCAGGCTCCAAATCCATCCTCAGTCCAATAAAACAGAGCCCAATTCTGACCCTTGATGGTGAGTGAAGCTACATTAGAGATTATGAATGAAAAGTAAATGGAAAATATACAAGCACAGAAAGAAGCTCTTATAAATATTTACATTTTTGTTCGGCATCAAATGTCATCACAGGAATGAGTTGTAAAAATCAAAAGATGACCCATATGAAACAGAAAATAAAGGACTGTCGGATGGATTACTGTCATGTACAAATGATTTCAGGAATCATTTTGAGTGTCTTGCACTCATTTCTGATTTTTGGGCTTGCCGAGGCTATCAGGCAAATGCCCTGATAGTAAACATAAAGCAAGCTACAAAGCAATGATAGATTAGACGGCCAAACAGCAGATGTTGTGCTGCAGAGTTGAAGATGATGGTGGTCCTGTACTGTTTATACGCTTGCAGCCGAAGCAAGAACGAGGAGCATCAGGAACTCCTGACAGTCACCAACTGCTCATCAACTTCCAGTACGCTCCAAAGCATCCTACACAGCATTTTGCAAGAACAGAACAATCAGTACTACGTTCAGCTACCTCTGCATCGGTCTGGGTTGAGAATATCAATTACCAAAATAGAGACATCAGGAGGAGACCGACGACACTCACTACTTTGAACAAGCGCCTTTTCTTTTCTCGGTTAATCTGGTTAAATACCTCAGTTACATCAATTAGATGCTGGCGACGCTGATACCTAAGAGAATAGAACGGTGCCCAGCACGCAACAAATTCTTGAATTGGAACATGGAAGTTTGGCATTGTAGTAAAGATTAATAAATGCAAATGCTGAAGTAGAGTTAGCAACTTACAGTCTGAAGTTGTAGTAAAGATTTGGAACGCAAAACAAGAACATTAACCAATGCCCAGATAAGAGAAAGAGTAGGCACAAGGATCCTTGCAAGACAAACTCTGGAACTATCACTTTATTTATCTGCGATGCTGAATCATATGGATTGATACAGTCAAACTCTAGGTCTGCCAAACTCATAAGCTGCGAAAGATAATACAGTGTCAATATAAGATAAACCTGGAGCTTTCATTTTCCTGAAGCAAAAACAAATTGTCAGGAAGCATGAAAGGCTGAGTGGAACGTATGTGAGTATAAACATATCAAGTATAGAACGTGATTATAAACAAAACAAGTGCACGAAGCCTTTTAAAAATGAGATGGTGCAAAAATCTGCATAAAAATTATATAGAATGATCTGCTGATTCCAGCACCAAATAAGTTACATCCATGCAAAATAGAGAAAGATTCACGAGAACATTCAGCAAAAGCAATAACAATGAAGTACGCTTCTGGTAAGCTAAACTCCAGCTCCGTTTGCAAGATTTGGCTCGATATGATCGTTAGCAACAATATTCTATTGTCCTCGGTGCTACTGCACCAGGTTGTTTCTTTCCTACCCCCATAACTTAATGTCGATGGAACCAGTTGCACCATTTGCGGACAATGTTTGCCACGACTAAGCAGATCTGATTGGAACTGGCACTGCCATAACTTAATATCATCTCCGTTCTTATGCTTCCACTACCAACCCAACTGGTCTTTCCATCATAATCAAAAATCAAACTTCATATATACTTTTTAAGCTTTAACCATGGGCTTGATCCTAGTTTGGTCATGTAAAATGTCTTTTCTCCTTTTTTTTAATCTATTTGGCTCATCAGTACATGGGTTTTTCCTAGTAATGACCTCAACATAAAATCCCATTTGTCTCTCATCTAGTAGTATTATACAAACTTGAATAATAAGCCCCTGAAATGCATGGGGCTACACTATTGTACATGGACTAAAGCAAACTATGGAGTCTGAGAGCATCCAAGATACTTCTAATGCAACTAAATAATTGAAATAGTTAAGAAAACTTACACATGTAGTTCCCCTAGTTAGACCTGTTCACTTATATGATATAATCAAATTTAGTAGCTCAAGCAATTCTAAACCACAAATCAATCTTTTTTATCTAAAATATGAATAATATTTTCTGAGTAGTACAAGAAACATGCTCTAGTATTTGATAGGGCATATTTTTGGTACCACCCCCACGGCAACAATCAGCAGCCACATCAGCGCTAACGCGAAGCCTCAGGGCTGATATCGTACATTGCGTCGACGTGACACCTCGAACTCAGATGGGACGGTCGCTTGTTCCCACGTTGTCCGAGACAGTACGAGATAACGCCGCATAGCACAAAGCTACTCCAGAAAGCTCAGAACGGCGCTGCGGTGCAGATCCATGCAAGTCAATCGACGCTTGCACAATGTACAAGACGGCCACCCGAGGAGTCAACCGCTATTAATAGATCATGTATGACCAACCCTCATTTGCAGGTATAAAAGCCAACCCCCTGATCAGCGTCAAGGGGAGGATCTCGAACACTTCAACTCTACTTAACCCCACTCAACACTGACTTATGCTTCGGAGGGGTCGAGTCGAGAAATCTCCCTCTCGACTTCGGCCTGTGTTCAGGAACTTAGTGAGGGAGAAAGAGCAACTCCTTGCTCTACCTTGGATCAATTCTAGAGACGAAGCTCGAACCGAATTTGACGTCGATCACCTCCGTTTGAGCATCCATGTGAGTCACTTTGCATACTCGAGATTGGACCAAGCCGTGCTGATCCATTAGCCACGACATAAAGTTCTCCAACAGTATTCACTTCCATCAAATTCTCTACGAAGGTGCACAAATAGTACTTCACTATGAAGTAAAAATCAAAATCTCAAATAATACAACTGGCAGATTACTTGTTTCCCCATCTTCAGATAAACCAACCCCTCGCACTTGTTTCCCCATCTTTACGAAGATGCACAAATCTTATCTGGTTAATCTAGTCACGAAGCTAAAGATAGGCAATAATACAACTGGCAGATTACTTGTTTCCCCATCTTCAGATAAACCAACCCCTCGTAGAGACAACTGAAAGTTGATGCATGACAGCAACTCAGATAACATTGCATGACGTGAAAAAGGAAAATCGTATGTTTTAAGAGTTCCAACCCAAACAAACAGCTTCTGGCCTCTCGCAGACTTGAAGAAACGACAAGGAAAGAAAAAGAATCGGTGCCGGAGTCGATCAAAACAATAACAGGAGGAGTCCAAAATAAGATTAAAAAGAGAAGAAAGAGAGGGAGAGGGAGATGGAGATGGAAACGACCATCCCCTCAAAGTTTGGATCTTCCCTGCTGCGGTCGTTTGAACGAAGGTAAAGATCGAAATTTTAGTGGTCTCAGCGGGGAGGAGAGGTAAGGCGATACCTGGTAGATGACGAGAACGAGGAGGAAGACGAGGAGGAAGAAGGCGGCGAGCCAAACATACACCATTCTGCTTCCAGCCCGCCGATCACGCGCGACGACGCCCCTAATCGCTCCCCGCCTATATATCCTCGAATCGGACACCGACCGCGCCGGGCGGAACCATTCAAGGGGACCTGTGTTTGTTTTTTTGAAGGCATAGGAAAAGATAGGGAAGAGACAGAGATTCCAACAGCCGTATCTAAGTGGCATTTCCCTTTTATCTGCACTATAATTAGAGAGTGGCGCTCAGCAATGTTCATGGTTGTCAACCTTAGCGAAGATCATGATAACTATTCGTAAGGGTTTGAATCAAATTATGCCAGGCTTGTACTAGGGATTCAAAATTTTACTAAAACAAGATAAGCTCTGATATTTTGAAAGAACAAAAAAGTTCTAAAATACCTACATGATTAGGAAACCTCGTAATTATATTTTTCAACCAATAAATTTTCTATTAATTCTTGAAAACACTTCATTTTTCCAATATTGAGAAAATTGAATTTATGCACAGAATAACATGTAAGTATCAAACCCTAGCAATTATCATCATTTTCTTCCGAGCTATTCAGTTTATTAATTTTAACACTATCAAACCATGCGATGTAGAATACCTAATGAGCACCTCTCTCTCTTTTGCCAACCACTTGCATTGGCAACGCCTTTACAAATAGTCATAAAGTAAACACTTGTTATCTGGTTATGTTTGGTTGTTATACACTCTCCGGAAAACAATGTTTTATGAAAATTCAACAGCAAACAAATGGAAGTATTTGAAGCATCCAATCGTTCATGCACAGGAAATATTCCGAGCTAATTTAGTGCCTTAGTTGCAGTTGCAGAGACCTATGTTGACTGTTTCAGCCCCAGGACAACTGCGTCGCTTTATTGTTTCCAGGAACAATGCCACTGCCTGCTGTGGTCAACCATCAATGTATTCTACCCAGTAACATTTTAACAGTTTACCAACTAATTATGGTTAGTCCAGAACTTAGAATTATTCACGGAAAAGATCCAGCATGTGATACCCGGAAGTTGCCGACAGGCATCAGTCAAGGAGAAGAGTTTTCTTTATCGTTCTGCAGAATCGAGGATTCATCCTCATTCGAATCTGGACGGCACAAAGCTTTGAAGCGTAAGCTGACTACATCGTTTAGGCTTCTTGTTGTGTGTATTCCCTTCTCCGCTCATCTCTAAAACTATTATCTTCCCCCGGAAGAAGCAATTCCATTTCTGAAATTTTAGGCAATGTTTGGCGAGAAAAATGAAGGATTAAGCTGCCTTTACCATCGCATAAGGTGTTACAACACAAACAGTAGCAACAATGGTGCAGAAAATGTAACAAGTTCAGCTGGACGCAATATAACAAATTGAAGAATGCATTAGTTAAATCTTATGCATCTCATTGGCAGGCTGATAAGACGCTAGGGTTTTATCACGAAAGAAAAGGGAAAAAAAGAGGAGGATCACTTCGAGGGAATCGGTTTTCTAGGGTTTGTTAAAAAACTGAATAATATTTCATTGCTTTCCGAAAAGAAACAATTATATCCTATAGAGTTCCACCCTGAGTCCACCAAGACTTGGACTCTTAATAATAAATAAATATTAAATAAACCTCTATCTGACTCTTATCGAACTAAACAAACTCAACAAAACATTATTCAAAAGCTCAGAAAATAAAGGGATCCTAACAATTCCTCCCTCTTCAAATCAACCTTATCCTCAAGGCTGAGCAACATCAAACTCGAGGAGTTTCTCTTTCAATACTTCAGTCACAAGGTATTTGCAGCACATCACAACCGATTGATCAAGTAAGTATGGCCTCCACTTCTTGATAGTATAAGCAATAGGTTGGCCTTTCGGTTGATAGCCATTCAATTTCAAGCACAACTTCGAAGTTTTCCAAGTATAGCAAAAAGAAGTCTACAAGCAACTCTTGGCCCTGCAAAGTCAATTTAATCTTTGAGCACTTGCTATCACAGGTTAAAATTCGTCCATCGGCGACCTTTACTTCAAATTTGTTATAGTCTTCAATGTGGTAAGCCAATCGGTCGGCTTTCTTGCAGAAACTTCAAATTGGATAGCCTGAAGAAACTTGTTGAAGCTCTCCAATAGACTCTTTTTAAAATTATCAAGGGTTTCTTATAGTCGGTTCTCAATTCCGGTTTTCAATGCTTCGATGTCGGCTTTTACTGAGTTGTTTGTAATCATTGCGTACTGCAAATATGTAATCTCAACTCTTGTTTCTGGTGTCGGGACAAGGGCATCAACACTGCCCTATTTAGTGCAGTTGATGTGACACAATCGGTGGCAGCACTGTGGGAGTGAGGGGTTGCTGTGAGGATGCGGGGATATAGCTGTGGTCACTGCATGGGAGGCAACGATGCTTGCTGCGGTCGTTGCGTGGAGGGATCGCTGTTGTTGAGAACTGGGAGGTAGCAATGGTGGTGCGGTTGGGGGCAGTGCCACCGAGGGCTCGTTGTTGTGGTGGCTGCGGTAGTTGAGGACTAGGCTGTGGCGACGCGGATGGAAGGCAGCATTACCCTGTCTCTGTCGCACCGCAGAAGGAGGCGCTAGCGACGCCGAAGGATCGCAGACGGTTAGGAAATAGCGACGGCTGCAACGACGCGAACGGGAGGCAGCGTTGCCCTGTTTCTGTCGTACCGCGGAAGGAGGCGTTGGTGACGCCGAGGGATCACGGGCGATTGAGGAAACAACGGCGGCTGCGACGGTTAAGGACTAGGCTGTGGCGGTTGCAATCGATGCCGACAACGAAGAGGGGAGGAAACAACGACAGCTGTAGCTACGACACAAGGGGAGGCAACGATGGTGATGCAACTAGGGAAGTGTCGCCGATGGTAGAAGTGACGAGGGGGGTGGTCCGCTGGTTGGGAAACAGCGGCCGTAGCCCTTCTCGCTCGAGCAGGGTGAGGCAGCGAGGAGGGAAGGTTGCTAGCCGGGGAGCAACGGCGGCAATGGAGAGGTGAGTTGCCCTATCCGAGAAACATCGATGGTGGTGGAGAGGGGAAGGTTGCTGGCCGGGGAGCAGCGATGGCGATGGAGTGGTGAGTTGGCACCGACGGTGGTGGAGAGAGGAAGCCAGGGTTCTCGATCGAGAAGGATTAGCGTGCATGGCTGGCAGCTTTTTTTTTATTTTTAGATGATGATAAATGCAGCGAGAATGCCGAGGATCACTGCTCTGATACCAAATGATAAGACCCTAGGGTTTTATCATGGAAGAAAAAAGAAAAAAAAAAGGATGATCACTTCAAGGGGATCGGCCTCCTTGATCACTTCGAGAGGATTAGCCTTCTAGGGTTTGTCAAAAGACTGAATAATATTTCATTATTTTTCGAAAAGAAACAGTTACATTCCTATTTATATAGTTCCACCCAGAGTTCACCAGGACTTGGACTCTTAATAATAAATAAATATTAAATAAATCTCTATTCGACTTTAATCGAACTAAATAAACTCAATAAAATAATATTCAAATGCTAAGAAAATAAAGGTATCCTACGTCAGGGTTTGAAACTATTTGGTCAACCACAACTTGTAATGATGAAAAGCAATGAATAGCAATTTCAAAGGAATAGAGTAGCATACCTGACTCTCCGGAGGACTGATTGGATCATGATAGACAGGTGGACATGAGTTTTTCAAGGACTTTTGAGGAGTTGACATGAGTTTTTGAATGACAAACTTTTGAGTGGTGGAAGAATTAGAACTTTAGAGACAACAAACATCACCAGAATTTAAATGCTCTGAATCTTCGTCCAATTTATATCAGTGTAGATTCTGTCCAGCAACAGTATTTCAGTCACAACACAAGTTGAAACTCGTCAATGTTGATGGTAAACTGTCAATGGAGTATAACACCACCCATGTAACAACCTGGTGGTGCATTTTCCGCAAACATTTTATGAGCAGACCTGCTCAGAATTTGAAATTCCTGCTGAATGATACATCATCTACTTTCAAAAGCTAAACATGTCATGGGCATCATGGAAGTGCATGCAATCTACGAATGCATAACATCTGAGAGAATGACTCCATTGTTATCACTAAGGAATTGTTTTGCAGCCGTCGCATCATCTGGCATCAACCTAACCAAAAGGAGAGGGACCTATGTTGGTTCTACCCAGCTACATCCTGGCATCTTATATAATCCTTTTGCTTCCATCATCTTTCTCAGTCTCTTAGCCTTCTCCCATTTTCCAGCTTCGGCATAGAGACCAGCTAACAGGAGATAATAACCGCTTTCTTCAGGCTTCATCTTAAAGCAATTCCTGGCAGCAAGCTCCCCAAATTCTATGTTGCCATGTAACCTAGAAGCCAGAAGTAAGGCTCCCCAGACACCCACATGAGGCTGCATTGGCATCTTCCTGATCAACTGATAAGCTTCTTCCAACCTACCACTGCGACCAACAAGATCCACGATGATTGCATAGTGATCCACTGACGGTGCAACTTTATGCTTTTTGGACATCGAAGCAAAACATCTACGGCCTTCCTCAACCAAACCAGCATGGTTATATGCTGTCAGAAGCCCAACAAATGTTGCTGCATTTGGGGAAACCTTTTCATCCAACATCTTTTGAAACAATTTGATTGCATCATTGGATCTCCCATTGATACCACACCCCAAAATTATCGCACTATAAGACACTAAATCCCTCCTCCTGAATCCACTGAAAAGCTCAAAAGCTTTGTCCATGCCACCACACTTAGAGTACAAATCCACAAGAGCAGTCCTCAAGTGATCATCCAATTCAATTCCCAACAAGCGCATATACTCCTCGATCCACAACCCAAATCTCAAATTCCCCAACTGCGAACAAGCTGATATAACGCTAGAAAAAGTCATCTCGTCTGGCTCAACACCTGAATCTGGCTTTCGCATCCTATTGAATGACTGAATAGCCTCTCTAGGGCATCCATTCTGCGCATAGCAAGCAATCATCGCGTTCCATGCATAAAGATCCTTCTTTTCCATCTGATCAAAAATCTCCCACGCAGATGCAACATCACCGCACCTTGTGTACCCAGAGATCATCGCAATCCAAGAAACATTGCTTCTGACATGCATTTCCTCAAAGAACTCCCTCGCCATCCCCATATCCCCACGGTTAATGTACCCGCTAATCATCCCATTCCACGAAGCAGGGTTCCTCTCTGGCATGCAATCGAATAATTCAGCCGCACTGTCCATGTCCCCAGCTTTGGCATACCCCGATATGATCGAATTCCAGGAGATCACATCTCTTACGGGCATCTCATCGAAGACTCTCCGAGCGGCCTCCAATTCTCCTGCTCTCATGTGCATGGAGAGGATCGAGTTCCACGAGACGACGTTTTTCACAGGCATTCCGTCAAATATCTTCCGCGCGGCTTCCATGCCATCGAGCTTAGAGTAGAGGTCGGCGAGCGCGGTCTGAGCGTAGACGTGGGAGTCGAAGCCGAGTTTTTGGAGATGGCCGTGAATGGCGGCGGCGAGGGGCTTCGAAGGAATTCGAGCGCAGGCCTTGAGGGCGGCTGCAGCGGCGAAAGGATCGGGGCGGCAGCCGGAGCGTAGCATGTGAGCGTACAGGTAGACGGCGCGGCGGGAGCGGCCAAGGTCCGCGGCGGAACGGATCGCCTGAGTCCACGACGACAAGGATGAAGAGGAAGAGGAGAAGGAGGCAAGGCGGCAGTGGCGGCTGGGAAATGCTCGTTTGGCCGTCCACGGCACCGGCATGTCTTGGGCGAAGTCGATGACGTAAAGATGACGGCGACAGAGAGTGCGAGAGGGACAAAAACTTCTTGCGCTGCTTCGCGTTCCGACTATCCTCCATCAAAGACGAGGGCGACGAGGAACGCCAGAACGTTGAGCGTGGGCACGTCTCCGAAGTCTACGCTTCATCTACGTGTTTCTTGGGCCGCCAAGCCGCAAGTCATGTGAGTATTTGTAAGACTCTTTTTTTTATTATTGAAAATGACAAATTACGGAAATAGGTCGGCGTCGTTGGTCAACTGCCAACCGCAACTACATCGTCAAACGAGGAACATGATTGGATGAAGCTGACCGTTCCTCCCTAGCCTCGTAGAACCTCCTCCCACCTCTTAAATTTGAGGAGACCGGTCACCACCACTCACCCTCTCGTTTCTTATCCATCTCTGCTTCTCTCTCTCTCTCTCTCTCTCTCTCTCTGCGCGACAAGGAAAATGGCCATCTCTGCCGGAAAGGAAACCTTCCTCGGTTACTCACAAGACCGAGTTAACCCCATCTTTTGCCACCGAGCCATCATGACCACCTCCTCAGGTATCTGGATCGGCGACAATCCCCTCAACTTCACCTTGCCCACCCTCATTTTTCAGATCGTTATGGTGTTCTTCATCTACCGGGCTACGCACGCCGTCTTCCGCCTATTCGGCCAACCCATCCACGTCTCCCAAATCGTGGTAGTTAATCAAAACCCCACATGCATGATATCCGCCTTATGTACCGCATGAATTATTTGCATCTTCTTGTTGACGTGATGCAGGCGGGAATTATATTAGGCCCCAGCATCCTTAGCCGAGATGCGAAGTTCGCGAAATCGATCGTTTCTCAGAAGAATTATGAGAGTGTGGTCACCATATCCATCATTACCTACATGTTGTTCTTCTTTGTGATCGGCGTCAAGGCAGACCTTGGCGTGATTCCCAAGGTTGGGAAGAAGGCGGTGGCCATCGCAATATTCAGCACCCTGCTCCCCATCGTGTTTATCTACATCACGGCCCTCTGCCTGAGGCATAAGATCCCTCCCCGATTCATACAGGGTCAGCTGATCCTCCTCTTGACCGACACATGGTGCATCACGTCGTATCCTGTCCTGTCGTGCCTCCTCAGCGAGCTCAATCTCCTCAGCTCCAAGCTCGGCCGCCTCGCCATGTCGGCCACCCTCATCGCCGCCATCGTGCACGTGATTGCCAACTCCGCCATCGTCACGTACCAGCTGGCCATCAAGATCGGCAACCCGCTGCAGGGGGTGACGGCACTAGTGTCCTTCTTCGCCTTGATGGGACTCATCTTGCTCGTCCTGAGGCCGATCGTGCTCTGGCTCATAAGACGGACGCCGGAGGGGGCACTTCTGGACCAGGTGAGCTTCGTGGCGGTAGTAACCATGGCAATGGCGTGCGGGATGCTGAGCCAGATGATCGGGTTCGACCTCATCGTTGGACCCTTCTTCTTCGGGCTGGTGCTGCCTGGGGGACCGCCGCTGGGGTCCACTCTGGCTGAGCGCATGGACAGGTTGGTGATGGGATTGTTCCTGCCCATGAGCATGGCTTTTGTCGGAATAAGGACGGACCTCACATCGGTGGTGGACATTAAGGTTTGGTGGCTATTCGAAACGTTTGTGTTGGTGATCACAGTGGCTAAGTTCGTGGGGGTGATCCTGCCATGCCTCTACTGCCGGATGCCGCCCCGGGAAACCGTATCTCTTGGGCTTATGCTGTCCGCCAAAGGCCTTTCTGAAGTATATTCCCTCATCATGTGGGCGGAGAACTTCGTGCGTACGCAGCCACCAACTGCAATCATGCATGCATGCATGTTGATTAGGACCGGAAAACACGTTGCTAGTTTTTCTTCTACGATTCCGTAAATTATGTTTACTTTTCTTCTTCAGGACTTCTCCTTACAACATGCAGGTCACCAAATGCTAACCTAGATGAAAATTGATATCGAGGAACTCAGATTTTTGAATAAACATTGCAACATTATTATTCTCAATACCATCGCCGTCACAGTACTCATCCACCACTATTCGCACTGCAAACGCTAACCAGGATGAATTTTTTGTCTATGCATGTGATCGCAGCTACTGGAGAGGCAGGAATTCAGCATGGTCGTCATCACCATTCTCATCTTGGGCGGCATCACCACCCCTCTGATCAAGTATCTGTATCGCCCGGAGGACCGCTACGTGGCACACAAGCGCCGCACTCTCCAGCACGCCAACCCCGGCGACGAGCTTCGCATCCTTACATGCGTCCATCTTCAGGACAACGTCAAACCCATCATCACCCTCCTCGAGGCCTCCGGCACCTCCCCCGACTCACCCATCTGCGCCTACCTCATCCACCTCATCCAGCTCGTCGGCCGGACCGACACCGTCCTACACCCCCACAAGCGCCATAACCATTCCTCATCCGCAACTGCCCTCTCAGAGACTGACCACATCGTCAACGCCTTCCGGCTGTTCGAGCAGGAACACCCGGATGGCTTGTCGGTCCTCCCTTACGTCTGCATTTCCCCTTACAACACCATGCACGACGATATCTGCTCCCTCGCCCTCGACAAGAAGGTCACCCTCGTCATCCTCCCCTTCCACAAGAGCGCACTTGCCGACGGTAGCATCAGCTTCGTGAGCCCTTCAGTCCAGGCTGTCAACGTCAACGTGCTCCAGTACGCGCCCTGCTCCATCGGCATCCTCGTCGACAACGGGTTCCCCGGTCGCTGGTCGGTGATTCGCCGCGTGGCGGTCTACTTCCTGGGCGGAGCCGACGACCGGGAAGCTCTGGCCTGCGCCATGCGCATGGCGAAAAACGCGGCCGTTGGGCTCACGGTGGTGCGGTTCCTCGCGCCCAAGGAGTTGCGAGAGGAAGGGCAGGAGGAGAGGATGGACGACAAGATGCTGGAGCACTTCCAGCACCAGATGGTGGACGGGAAACGGGTGGTGTACAAGGAGCAGGTGGTGAAAGACGGGGAAGAGACGGTGGCGGTGATTCGCGAGACGAGCCCCGAGTTCAGTCTATTGATCGTGGGGCGAAGGGAGGGGAAGGAATCCCTGTTGACGTCAGGGATGTCGATATGGAGGGAGTACCCGGAGCTAGGGGTTATCGGGGACCTGCTGGCGTCGACCAACTTCGGCGGCCGGGTGTCTACGCTTGTGGTGCAGCAACAGGTGAGGGTGACGGGACCAGCGGCGCAAGCCGCGGACAGCCCCAAGGTCGCTCCAACTGTTGTGCAGGTAGAACCGGAACCTGACATCTACTAATACATGACCTGATGAGAGTTAAAGTAATTAGATTATATCTTTCTTATCGCTTAATTATTATCAGGTAGTTGATTCTTCTTCTGTGAGTCACGTGAATGATTGATCCGTGAGGTGGTACGAGGTTGAGCAAGGAGACCATGCTGATGAAGGTTTTCCTTCTCACATTGTTCTGTATTTTGTTCTGAAGCCTTTCATTGTTCAGCTGCAGCTACTCCGTTTCCTTGCAGCATTTAGATGTGTAGATCAAGAAATGAATCATGTCTCTGTTTGAGACACGATGTCCTAGCGATTAGTGCACCATTGAGTCTTATGTTTGAGTTTGGATACGAACTTACTGTATAGAGTTTAATGTAATGGATCATGTGATCATATTCATGTTTTTTGAACTTATTGGACTCACTTTTTGAAACAGAGAAAGAGGAAAAAGAAATAGATTTTGGATAGACATCACGGGATTCGGATAGACACGCAGCGTGCTTGTTGTATATGGTTTGATTACGAACTGGATGTAATTTATTCTTTCTAGTAGCTTCTCACAGTATCATCAAGTGACAGGCTTCGTGATGTCTATTCTTTCGATTTATCTGTTGATAATATTTATAATATCATGGTTGATTGAAAAGGTCAAATTACATACAGGTTTAGCTTATAACCTGTAGGTTTAAGCTTTTTATATTGAATTAGTGTTTGATATGATATATATTATGGATTGGACTAGTCATTATAAGATTCTAATATGGTGTTAATTTTTTTAAAAATAAGATAGTCTCATATCACTAATGATAAAAAAAAATTATAAATATCAATGTCAATTTTAAGCATATTTTATTGTAAAAAGTATAGTCCTTAAATACAAAAAATTAATAATAAATTTGAATATAAGATTAAGTTGTAATAATAGACATACATATACAGTAACTAGAAGTGATAGTTGAATTATAATCGACAATCTTAGGGCTTAAATGAATTTAATCATGATTAAAGTGAGAAAGTTTGAATTGTAAACATTAAATATAGAAAGGATAATAAACTACTTATGTATGGATGAAGTAATAAAAAATTAAATAGAGATGAAAATTAAAGATAAATATTATACTAAAAATATTAAGATACTTAATTAAGATTGAATAATGATTATAGACCAAAAATATTATCATTTTTCAATGATATTAGATTGTATTGAAATTACTATAATATTAAAATTATATTAACAAAAGAATATGAAATGAGGTCTAATAAGATTGAAGTCTACATCTCAATATAACCTCTTAAGTACTTGACCCGTCTTACCCACCTGATAATCTATGGTCATGTTAGGATCTTTTTATTTTTTTAGCTTTTGAATAGTATTTTGTTGAGTTGTTTAATTCAATAAGAGTTTGATAGAGGTTTATTTATTATTTATTTATTATTAAGAGTCTAAGTAACTTTGGGTGTAACTCTATAAATAGAAATATAATTGTTTCTTTTTGAAAGAAATAAAATATTATTTAATCTTTTAACAAACCTTATGAGGTCGATCCCTTGGAAGTGATCATCCTCTTTTTCCCTCTTTTTCTACAATAAAACTTTAGGGGGTTTAATCAAACCATTTCTCTTTTATTTCAGTTATTTTCTTGGTTTTTCACTATGTTTTTATAGAGGCTAGAATACTCTAGCTCTAAAAAATAATTGTGATAAAAAGAATTCAATTCTTCTCTTGTTATACCTAGAATTTTAATTTTATAAATTATAGAATGATTTTTTCACTTACTTTCGAGTAACTAAGGCTTTAAATTAATATTTAATTTTTAGATATATTTTATAACCATCAATAATTTTCTCTCTTAATATAAATTAATTACTATAAAATAATATATTATTTTATTTAGAATATTAACTTTCTTGTTTGTGTAGTATGGTTAAAAAATGATTAAAATTAATTTTCTTAATCATGTGAACAAGTTAGGAATTTTACCAATCAATTAAATTATTAATTAATTTATTTCTTAATAAATTATGTGATTTTTGGGAAGTAAATAATTTATATTATATTTTTGTGTGTGAACCCTAAAAAATAAATATTATATTTCTATATTTGTATACGAAAGTAAAATAAATTTAAATTTAAAAAAATTATTACTTACCCTTCAAGGATAATTCATCTGTATAAATAAAGCTTCATCTCATTTATTCCTGATCGAGCCTGGAATGATTGAGGATAGAATTTCCCAAAAGAAAATCATTGAGGAGAGATGACATCCTTTATTCTTTTATAATTTCATGTTTTTAAATCTTTGATATTAAGATTATTATAAATTTATAATACATAATAATATTTTAATTTTTTTTTAATTTTATGATTAATTAATAAATAATAATTAATTTATGATCTTCGAATGATTATTTGACTTATAATGATTTCTTAAGTTTAAGTGAAATTTAAGATTAATTTAATTACAAAAATCTTTATTTTTGTTAATAAAATGATTTTAATTTATTTAACTATATGTATTTATGTTTCAAGAATTATATATGAATGTCTATCATTTAATTAGTTTTAAATTTCAGATTATGAATTTAAATTCTTTACTTCATGGATTTAAGTTACTTTTTAATAATTTAAAATATTAAAATCTAATTTGATATGAGGGGTCTAATTGGGGTTTGATCTAAGTCAAGTTAATCTGCTTGATTAGGTCAATCCAACCTTTATAGTTATGTGGTAAAGTATTACTAGTCATAGGTGTCTTACAAGTCAATTACGTAAGTGATGACACGTGTGATATGATACGTACTATTTTTTCTTATTATTTATTTTATATTTTTTTCTTACTTTATATTATCTATTGTATATATTGTGATGTTCATGGATCTGTGCAATGAGAATTAGATATTACGATAATGAGATTGATTTACTTTTAAACACAAACTCTAAATAATCTCGATCATAGATCACTCGAGAGGGACATCTAGATAAACGAACAGATTGGTATATTGTATACACATCCATATGATGAAGGCGGCTAGTCTAATAGTTGCTCATATAGAGACACTAGGGATACGGTGCAAGTGCTCATTGAAAAATGAGTTCACTGATTGATCCGCTCACGGAATGTTAAATGGTTGATGATGCCTCATTGTCATATAGTAATTCTGTCATCTCATTGGTGTATTTGTCCTTAGACTTAAGACACAATGGATATCCTGTATAAGTACTCCAATCTTTCATAACGAACTTATAGGTTTGGAAGTTTCAGATCTAATACAAATGGTCATCGGGAGTGGCAACCAACCTTAAGAGAGCTATTGAGTGTCGATAGAGGATTATCCGCTCTCGATATTATGAGAGGAATATCTTATATGTTCTTACTCAGACAAATCCATAGCCAAGGTTATTCGGATTTAGAGAGAAAGAATTCTCTAGAAGAAATCAATTAGAGTGCGACTCGAGGAAAAACCGTATGAGCTTGACAACACCATGTCCAGTGTACAATCTCTAGGATATTAGATGGATGAGGGACTATAAGAACATGATAATTGAGGATTGATAGGTCCAAAGGATTGGATTCCCCTTATATCGTTTAGGGACTGTGGCGTAGTGGCTTAGTACGTCTATAGTCGATAAATCGAGTGAATTATTATATGGATAATAATTCACTGAGCCAGAAGGAGTTCTGAAGGGTATAACTCATGACTAGCTCGATATTGAGTCTAGAGGATCACACACATATGATAGGTATTGCGACGAGTAGAGGTTCTGATATAATATATCCGCTAGAGCCCATATATTATTGGATATCCAATAAGCCTCTGAATTATTGGATAATGTAGATGAGATCTAATAAAAGCTAATGAGAGATTATTGGATAAAGATCCACTAATATAATATGCTTGGGTAGTTGGATGAAGATCCAATACTCAATATGGCAAGATCCATTATGGTTAAGTTGATATGAGGCCTCTATAAATAGAAAAAAAACCAAAGGGCCATAGGCTAGATCCCTTTTAACTACCACTTCCTATTATCCTCTTCTCCTTTTCTCCTCAACTTATAGCCCCTATTTGGGGCATGTTGATAGCAAAAAGAGTTGGCCCTTTCTTGATTGCATGGTGCGAGCAAAGATTGGAGGAGTGTCTTCCCAGCCCCTGTTGTGTGGATCATTGCTAGAGAGAATGATAGTTAACCTTATTCATCCTCCTCTATAGATCTACAATAGTTCAGGGATTTATGATCTCCCTAGGTAACACAATCTTCTTATACATTAGTTTTTTTGTTTCTCAAGTTTATATGCACCAATCTTCGCACGACGATGAAATTTTTTTTGTAAAAATCTAAGATTTTTTTTTTCTTCTACTGCGCATGTGATGTCACCCTAGATATTTCAATAAGTATAATCCAACATATATGATCACGCATGACTTAGCTCATATGGTCATATATAACCCAACTCATGTGGTCAAGTAAGAGCAAATCCATGTGGCAAGGTATGCCGTAACCTATGTGGCTAAACATGATCTAGCCTATGTAGCTAAACACGACCCAATCTATATGATCAAATATTATCACAACTTATGTATCTAAGCATAACCCGACCCATGAGTTAAGTGTTACCATGGTAAGACTCGGCCTAACTTATGAATGAGGCTTAACCCAGTTCGTGAAGTTATGCCGGCTCAACTATACGATTGGCATTGGATGCATCGTCGCTTCTTTATCGAGCCTAATAAACCTTAACCCAACCTATTACTTGAGATAAACATGTGCAACGCACGTGATACTTCTAAAACTCATGTGGGTCAATTCATGAGCTAGCACTTTATGACATAATTTGTTTCCTATATTTTTATCAGCATAAGCTCGTTAATTGATTGAATCAAGCATGTTTAATTTATTCAAGTTGGTTTATAGTGATTTCAACTAGTTTAAACATACTTAACCTAATTGAAATTAATCAAATTTAAATTAGATCAATCTATGAGGTTGGTTTCATTAGGTGTTAGGTGAATTGAGTTTGGTTTAATTCAACTAGATCATTACAATTAGTGTTTTGGTTGATTAACGATAATTGAAAGATTGATATTTCATGTCTTTATGATTTGATAAAATTAAAATATTTTATTTGAAAGTATCATTTGGAAATGATTATTAGTTTCATATTTTTTTAATTTATGATATTAATATAATTTTTATACTAAATGTGACTATACTGGTAGTACATATTGAAAGTATAAGCTATAAAACGAGCTACAATCTTATCATAGTGTGGAGCCACTAATGGACATAGTCTAGTATATTATACTATTTTATTATACTATTTCTTAGATGCATGCATAAATGAATGAATATAAATAAATAATCATAGTTATTTTTGTATCTCTATTGAGGGCAAGTAGGATGATTCCCTTTTGAGATTAGTGGGCCATTAGACATGACGGTTAGATGGTTCCTCCATTTACTATTGTGATGAACATATCCCCACTTAGGTAAATGAGAGATATCACTTCATCAACTATTAGGAGTGCAATATGGGTTATCTTCATTTAGTGTTGGGAGGGATGGAGTATGTCTCTCCATCCGCTATTATGATGATGCACTATTATGCGTGATGTACGTCTTTGTTATCTGACAATTATATATGTGTTATATATAATTGATGCATGATTTTATTTATTATATAAGTATTATCTTCTTTTCTAATATATGAGTTTATTAAAGATTATTTTTATGTTATTGTTAATATATTTTTATTTTATATTTATTTATAGAATAATTCACTAAAATAGATTTGAGGTGCGAGTAAAAAAGATTTTTTTTATCCTACCAAGAAGATATGATTATTTTTTAAATTAATAAATTATTTATTATGGAAAAGATAAGGATTTAAATAAAAAAATAAAAAAATTTATAAATTATGAATAATAATTTAATAATTTATTTTTTTATAAATCTAGAATGTCTCGTGTTTTTTCCTTGAACAAGAAGATTAACTACGTTACTTCAATAGTCTCAAACAGATACTATTTTCAACATCAAAAGGCCGATGGATTTGAAAGTTCTAGCAAAACTAGCCACCTTGGGTAGATGACTATCTCAATAATATATATTTCTAATCCTATTTAATTATGCTAATATTTTTCTGTATTCCGTAGTTGGAGATATGCGCTCATTTATGGTGTACGATGGTCAACCTCGACCATGACGATGATAATTATCCATAGGGTTCGATTATAAAGTCTGTCGAGCATGTATCGATAATCTAAAATTTTACTAAAACAGGGAAGGTTTCGAATTTTGAAAAAAAAAAAATCAATAGCTGTATGAAACTGTAATGTTCATTTTTCTAACAATAATTTTAAAATTATATTATTTACTTTAAAAAGGGATTTTTTTTAAGTAAACGAGATTAATAATGCATAGTGTAAATGCAGACATTGTCTTGAAAATTAAGAAAACTAAAGTTTATACTCACAATAGTAATACTCCAATTTAGTCTCAGCTTGAGTAGACTTATGAGAGCTATATGAGCCTATACGCTAATGCACTAGATAAGGACTAGATAGCTTAAACATTTTGAAGTAGTAGTTTAATATGATCAAGATTAACAAAGTTAATGATCACTTGTCTTATCAAATCAGATCATCACAACCATTCAATTTATTAACTCCCAAACTATAAACCGTGCTGTTAGAATAGCCAACGACACTGTTGCAAATAGTAATTAATAAACACTTGATAGAAGAAAATGTGATATGAATATGTTGTGTATAAACTCATGTATCTCAGCTTATACACAACACAAGTAGATGCTACAACGGTGCAGAAAATGCAACAAGTTGAGATGGAGGATTAGTCAAATCTCATGTCTCTCAGCTTCAGTTACCTAAACCCGTTGGGACGCCAGAGATCCCAACTAGTTGGTCGGAAAGAATTCGTGTGCCCAGATATCATCGCAATCCAAGAAACATTACTCCTTGCAGGCATTTCCTCAAAGATAGGATTTCTCTCCGCCATGCAAATGGAATGATAATTCAGCCGCACCGTCCATGTCGCCAGCCTTGACGTACCCTGATGTGATCAAATTCCAGGACACGACATCTCTTACGGGCATCTCACGAGCGGCCTCCAAATCCGCTGCCCTCATGCGCATGGAGAGGATCGAGTTCCAGGTGACGACGTTTTTCACACGCATTCCGTCGAATATATTCCGCGCCACAGTTTTAACCGTCACCGAGTCGCCGCAGTCTATGCTTCATCTACGTGCTTTTCGGGGCCGCCAAATGTCCTCACATGCAACCAATTTGACCCCTTTTTTTTAATTAATGAAAATTGACTATTTTGGAAATAGGTCCGGGTCGTTGGTCAACTTTGGATCGTTACTACATCGTCAAACGAGCAACACCATCAGATGACGCTGACCGTTCCTCCCCGAATACTGCATAGCCTCCTCCCACCTCTTGGCATCTCTTCTCTCTCTCTCTCTCTCTCTCTCTCTCTCAAGCAAGATGGCCACCCCCGGAGGGCAAAACTTCATCGGCTATGCACCTGGGCGACCCAACCCCCTCTTTTGTCACCGAACCGTCATGACGACCTCGGCAGGCGTCTGGGTCGGCGACAACCCCCTCCACTTCACCTTGCCCACCCTCATCTACCAGATCGTTGTCGTCTTCGTCATCTATCAGCTGACGCACGCCGTCCTCCGCCTACTCGGCCAACCCCTCCACGTCTCTCAGATCGTGGTAGGTAATCAAAACCCGACATGATCTCCGCCTTATGTGCCGCGCGCGCGCATGAATTATTTGCATTTTCTTGTTGATGTGATGCAGGCGGGCATTATATTAGGCCCCAACGTCCTAAGCCGAAATAAGGCGTTCGGAAGCTCAGTCGTAGCGCCGGAACACTATCAGGAGGTGGTCACCATATCCATCACTTCCTACATGTTGTTCTTCTTTGTGATCGGCGTCAAGGCAGACCTTGGTGTGATTCCCAAGGTTGGCAAGAAGGCTGTGGCCGTCGGTTTTCTATCGACCCTGCTTCCCATCGCATCTGTCTCCCTCGCCACCTTGTTCTTGAAGCCCAAGATCCCTCTCCGATACGAACAGTCTAACTTGCTCATCCTCTTGACCGACACATGGTGCATGACGTCGTATCCTGTCCTGTCGTGCCTCCTCAGCGAGCTCAACCTCCTCACCTCCAAGCTCGGCCGCCTCGCCATGTCGGCCACCCTCATCACCTCCATCTTGCACGCGTTCGCCAACGTCATCCTGGTCACGTACCTACAGGGCGTCAACGTCGGTTCCCCGCTACGGGGGTTAACGATGCTAGCATCCTTCTTGGCCTTACTGGTACTCATCCTGTTCGTCATGAGGCCGATCGTGCTCTGGCTCATAAGACGGACGCCGGAGGGGGCACTTCTGGACCAGCCGAGCTTCGTGGCGGTGATATCCATGGCGCTGGCGTCCGGTATGTTGTGCCAGATGATCGGGTTCGACCTCACAGCGGGGCCCTTCTTCTTCGGGCTGGTACTGCCGGGGGGACCTCCGCTGGGGGCCACGCTGGCGGAGCGCATGGACTGTTTGGTGTTGGGGATGCTGCTGCCGTTGGGCATGGCTTTTGCCGGAATGAGGGCGGACCTGACAGTATTGGCCGACGCCAGTAGCTGGTGGCTATTCGAAACGTATGTGTTCGTGATCGTACTGTCCAAGTTCGTGGGGGTGATCCTGCCATGCCTCTACTGCAGGATGTCGCCCCGGGAAACCATCTCCCTTGGGCTGATGCTGGCAACCAAGGGCATCAATGAAGTATATGCCGTCCTCGTGTGGGCGGAGCACTTCGTGCGTACGCAGACTCCAAGCGCAAGCATGCATGCATGCACGTTGATTAGGGGCGGAAAACACTTGCCTCATCTTTCTTCTACGATTTAGTGATTTCTGTTTAGTTTTTTTTGTTGATTAAAGACTTCTCCTCACAACGTACATATAGGTCACTAAATTCTAAGATCACGACTCTAAATGCACCACCACCATTTTAATACTATTATTCTCAATCCCATCGCCATCACACAAGTCATCCAACCCCCATTCGCACTGCCTACGCTAACCAGAGTCTGTTTTTGTTGATGCATGTCACCGCAGCTCGTGGGACCGGATGAACTCAGCGTCATCGTCGTCACCATTATCATCTTGGGCAGCTCCAGCGCCCCCCTGATCAGGTACCTGTACCGCCCGGAGGATCGCTACGTGGCTTACAAGCGCCGCACTCTCGAGCACGCCAAGCCCGGCGACGAGCTCCGCGTCCTTGCATGTATCCACCTTCAGGACAACGTCAAACCCATCATCTCCCTCCTCGAGGCCGCCGGCCCCTCCCGCGACTCCCCCATCTGCGCCTACCTCATCCACCTCATCCAGCTCGTCGGCCGGACCGATACCGTCCTACTCCCCCACAAGTGGCAAAAGAATTTCTCCTCCTCAGCCACTGCCCTCTCAGAGACCGACCACATTGTCAATGCCTTCCGGCTGTTCGAGCGGCAATACTCGAGCGGCGTGTCGGTCCTCCCTTACTTCTGCATCTCCCCTTACAGCACCATGCACGACGATATCTGCTCCCTCGCCCTCGACAAGAAGGCCACCCTCATCATCCTCCCCTTCCACAAGAACGTTCTTGCCGACGGAAGCATCAGCTTCGTCAGCCCTCCCATCCAGACCGTCAACGTCAACGTGCTCCGTTACGCGCCCTGCTCCGTCGGCATCCTCGTCGACAACGGGCTATCCGACCGCTGGGCGTTGCTTCACCGCGTGGCGGTCTACTTCCTGGGCGGTGCCGACGACCGGGAGGCGCTGGCCTGCGGCGTGCGCATGACGAAACACGCGGCCGTCGAGCTGACGGTGGTGCGGTTCCTCCCCCCCAAGGAGTTGCGGGAGGTTGGGCCGGAGGAAAGGATGGACGACAAGATGGTGGAGAAGTTCCAGCAGGAGAAGCTGGACGGGAAGCGGGTGGTGTACAGGGAGGAGGTGGTGAAGGACGGGGAAGGGACGGTGGCAGTGATCCGCGAGACGAGCCCCGAGTTCAGCCTGTTGATCGTGGGACGGAGGGAGGGGTCGGATTCGCGGTTGACGGCTGGGATGTTGTTGTGGAGAGAGTACCCGGAGCTGGGGGTCATCGGGGACCTGCTGGCGTCGACCAACTTCAGCGGGCGGGTGTCTACGCTGGTGATTCAGAAACAGGTAAGGGTGATGGGAGCGGCGGCGCAAGCCGCGGAGAGCCCCAAGGGCGATTCAACTGTGATCCAGGTAGAACCGGAAGGATAATTCGCAACCCGATGAGAAATAAACTTAGATTGATCTCTCATTATAGCCTAAGCATCGGCAGGGGGCCGCTGCTTCTGCTGTGAATGATTATTTATATCAGTGAGGTGGTAGCAGGTGGAGCAAGGCGATGGTGGATGAACGAAGGCTTCGCTGCTTCACCTTGTTTTGTGTTCTGTACTGAGGCCTTACAAATATTTTAGAGCTCAAACTAGCTAATTTTGATGTGTAACATCAAGTGATGCATCTTGTCTCCCTCGAGGGAGAACATCTGTCCTCTCTGTACGTTTTATGGATCACGATATGTTTTCTGTTTGAGTTTTGTTTTGTACGCAGTTTGAAGTTATGAAATGAATTTAGTTTCTTGAAGAATCAATTGTTCATTGTTCTTATGGAATCACCGTTGGACTTGAAACTGATGATAGTCGACCTATTTGATTTTTCTTTTAAAGGAAATATGTTACGAAATGGATTTTAAAAACTACAGCAAAGTATACGAATAACATTGATAGTCCATGTGTTTGGATTTTGAATTCCTCTTACATATCTCTGACGTTTACGTTCATTAAATAACTTCATATTTGTAATTACTGATCATAGTGGTTATTGAATTTGAAAGAAATTAAAAATTTTAAACAGAATCTAAAATAAAATAAAAATATTATTAAATTGTAAAAATGTATATTATTTTTTAAGAATATTAATATATCATTTACAAATGATAAGTGATAAAAGAAGGTAAAGAACATTGTGTAATATGATATTCATGCTATTTTTACATATTTTTAAAACATACATACTAAACTCAAGTCCAAGAGAGAATTTCATAAATTGTAAGAGAGACTTTTAATTGAAAACTTGTTTCCACGCTAGCCTTGCAAAGTTTATAATAGCTTATTTATCATTATAAATTTTGTTATACCCTTTGACCATTAACATTCATTAAAAAAATAAAAGGCAATTTAACATCAATTAATTTAAAATTTAAATTAAAAATATTAAGATCCATTTTAATCCCTGTAGTTTTGGTCATGGATTACTTAAGCCCTTATTATTTACTCATATTTAAAACAACTCATACATTTTAAAAACATAGCATATAAGCCTCTTTTGTAAAATGTGAATTAACGTATGTTAGAGACTGCATGATATATTATCTCACAATAAATTATTAATATAATAATATATAATTTAAGTTTTAAAATATTTAATAATTATTTTAGCCCGGTATTTGCTATGAACCACTTAAGCTTGGTTTATTCATATCTAAAATAACTTATATATTTTAAAAAATATAGCATATAAGCTCCTCAAGTGTGAGTTAATATACATTAAAAAAAAGTCTATGGCATATTAACTCATAATAAATTATTAATATAATAATATATATAATTTAAGTTTAAAAAAGGATGAAAGCCCAACTTGGCAAGGAAAAAGAAGCGATGGAGGCCATAACGACAGACGAAGGCAAGGAGACAGAGGTAGGAGAGGGAAGAGGTGGAAGTGAGAGAGAGTTGAACCACCATGTCGTAGGCATGATCAGTAAGGGTGCAGAAGAGAATGAAGTGGGAAGTACTGAAGACAACGATATCCAAGAGGAAAAAGAGGGACTAGTAGACTATTGTATGCATAACGTTGAGTTGGTCGAAGGACATACACTTGAGGCAGGATTGGAAGTTCATGAGCTCGTCATTAGCATTTGGATAGGTAGCCTTGACCCTTAGAAAAGAAGAAATCGAAGTATTTAGGGCTAGACGGTAGCGGTTCAATAGTGTTGGTGATGATCACTTTTATAATGACAGTCTTCTTCCACCATTTAGTCTTATTTTTTAATTTAAATTATATAAATTATTATATTAATAATTTATTATGAGTTAATGTGCGATCTTTTAACGTTTATTAATTTAGATTTGATGAAAAGGTTTATATATTATATTTTATAAAATATATAAATTATTTTAGACACAAATAAACTACAAGATCATCTATTATTAAAATCAAATGAGTAAAAATAGATTTTAACCCTAAACAAGTTATGTAAATTTATTATAATAGTATTATACTTTTTTTCCATCAGAGAAAAATAGTATTAGCAGTACGATTTCATACCCGTGACGCGGATTCCTGCAGCGTACTGCAAAGGGACCTACAAATACGGCCAGCCACAAGACCGGTGGAGAAGCGGGCATCGTGTCATTGCGTCAGAAGAGTATGCATTGGGAAACCATGGGTGATGGTGTGGGGTTCAGGATGATTCGGCCACCGCCTTTGCCGCGCGATGAACAGATTTTGACATCCCGATCTCTTTCCTTGCGGTCATGAAGCCGAAGAAAGCGAAAGATGGCAGGCCCATAAAGCAAGGTGGCTTTCTCTCGTTCCTTTTTCTTCATCGATAGTGGTTTCGGGAGAACTAAACCGATCGGAACGGCGTCGTTTCGTTCGTTTCACGGGCATTTGTTCGGTACGACTGCCTGCCCTGGCAGTAAACTTGATTTTGAGCTTTGGGATTTTACTCCGTGCATTGGCTCGGTTTGCAAGGAAGGGCTTCCAAGAGCTCACTGTTTTGATTCCCTAATGCTGCGATTCTTTTAGAGCTTCTGTTGCGGCTCCCTTTTGCTGATTTGTTTTTGCTTTTGCATGTGCTTATGTTGGAGAATGATGTTGTTCGTTTTATGTAGGACATAGGGGGCTTTTTGCAAGTCATTCAATCGATCTGTTTCGTGTGATTGCTATTTGGTGATCACGAAAAGTAACTTTTTGTTCTTTCTGAAAACTACGAAACCGTCGCCAAGTTTTGCTTTTGGACGTGTTCTGAATGGCTAATATCTGTTTTTTTTAGATGTATGTAATGTATTTTTTCTTATTTGCAGGAGTTACACTGCGGAAATGCAGAGGAGAAGACTTGATGTAGATGATTTCTTTGGTATCGGTGACTCATTTGCTGGGATTAGTGTCCTCGGAAGACCGGGGAGCTTGAGGTCTGGCTTCTTTCGCCGTAGGAGTACTTTCGATGACGCTTTCTTCAGTCGGTCATTTGGGGACGGACCAAGCTTCGTTCCCGGTGGTAGCAGGTTTGCTCATCAAGTAAGCCCTTTTAGAGAGAGGAGCGATCCCGGATTTCTGGATCAGCCTCCCCCAGCAAGTAAATCAACACGGCCAATCATTGAGGAGCTATCTTCTGATGATGAAGACCAGGGAGAGAACGCGGATAAGGTGAAGGGGAAGAGCGTCCGAAGACCTTCTAGGTCGAGCAAACAGAAACAACCCTATGTTCAGGAACCCGATGAAGCAGCAGAAGGTATTTTTCTCTATTAGTTTCTTGCTGCGTTAATTGAATCCTCCTTTTGGCATCTTAAGTTGGTATAGCAGTCGATGGAACAGCTTCTCACTTCATTCTGTATACACAGGGAACAAAAGCAGACACAATCACCTCAGGAATGACTTCAGCCGTTCAAAAACAATGCTGCCACAGGGTGGTAGCTATGCTTTTCGCAGCTTATCTGTGACTTATGGTGGTCCAAACGGAGCGTATTATGCTTCATCAACAGTCAGGAGAACTGGTGGTGATGGAGTAAGTAAATCATGTTTTCAATGAAAATCTGCAGGCTTTTTGAGTTGCAGTCAGTGCGTGGTAGTGGAGGCTTTGGTTTAGTTGTTCATAAGCCAAACTCACCCCTGCCTAATTCTTTGACAGGTAATTGCGGAAGAGAGCAAGGAAGCTGATGCTACTACTGGTAAAGCGATTCACAGGATATCCCGTGGAATCGGTCATAAAGTGTGTATTCTTACAATTCTTGTTGTGCTCCTGATCGTGTGTTGTTTGTTCAAAGAAGTGCTTATGTGATCATTATCACTAAACTCAGTGGCGGTATTGGTTTTGCAGGGCTACACGGTAACAAGAAAACTGAGTTTGGATGGGAGGGCGGACATGTTGCAGACATTCCATAACCTCGATGAAGGTTCATCCAGCACCACTGGGTGATTGTTTTCTCTCTTCTGTTTTGTATGTTACATCTTATTCGCAATTTGCTTTTCCTCAGATGAACTACCAGGCTTTGAGGAAGCTTGGCAGGAGAGTGCTCAACACAACTTGCCTCGATGGAACTCTGGACATGGTAGGCTTAACGCTAGTATGTACATGCTCATGGATTAGTCCTCGGAACAAGGAATTAGCAAAGTGTTATTCATGATTGTCATTGCGTGGTTATAGTCCTAGACGTGAATTCCACTGTTTATTCCATGGATCATGATTGTGAAAATAAATGCTAGGACGGTTCATTCTATGAATGTTCATTATGTTTCTGGACCCTCATTCTGGTTCCCTTTACCCCTTTCGTACTTAAATCATCAAGCTTTCTCTGTATTTGAAGTGGTAAATCTTTGTTATTATCATCTTTTGTGGCTTTGTACAGAATCTTTTCATTGTACAATGACGTCCTCCTTTAGAGGGTCTACCTTGATTTTTCCTACCGGCAGTCTTTCTTAAATCTTACATCTCTTAACATTCTCTTTGTGCAATCAGATGCCCTGTCACGAAATTTGGATTTGAACAAGCTATGGTCGGTCTAAGTGACTTCTCTCTCCGTTGTTTTTTCTTTAACTGAACATGATTTGCTCGAATAAACTGTGAAATGGTTTAGATTTTCTTCTCTAGTAAATGTTAGTGGCACACCCAAGTAATATGCGGTGGTAGCTTGGCTTTCATGTGATCTAATAACCAGATCAAGTTCTCAAGAAGTTGAGGTGTCTTCCAGATTATGTGATCATGACATTTTTCTCTTTTTCATTCCTTTTTTTTTGTAATTTTTTCTTTTGTATTGATTGTGCTGTTGTAATTATTGAATAAACTTTAGCTTGAATAAATTAACATGTCCCTCTCCTATTTATACAGATTAGGAAGAAAGATTTGAACTTTTTTTGTTTATCATTGAATCCTATTCTCTCGACTACTGTGTAGGCAGTGGGAAGAGCAGCAGTGCCATGGTATGGACACTTCCATCGACCGAGCGGCCAGTCAGGTCATCAGCAAGCACCAACTTTCCTAGAATTCGAAGCTCGGTTTGGTAAGGTAATATTATTACACTGAGATCTATGTTTTGTTGGAGTCGAAGCTCTATGTTTTCGCCTTATAAGACTACACTTTATGGATGTCTCCTCTGCAAACCAAGCTGTGAAGAGTTCAATAGGCTGTCGTGTAACCGTGTGTAAGAATGACAATTTTTGTACCCTTGATCTCCTGTTGTGAACTTGATGTGTGTTGCGAACTTGTTATCATTATGTGATAGCAAAAGGCTATCCGTGACTGAGTGGGATTTGTTTGGGTGAAATCAGCACGTGAAATTTGAACGAATGTTTCTTCTTCAACTGTTGAACACAAGACTGATGTGGACAGACAAGTGCAGAACATTAGTCTATTATCATGCCTTGTGGTGTTGCTCAAGCAGACAAATAACTACTGGCATCATAAGTATCACTTCAGATTCTTTAATCCGTTGGCAATGACGACGTTATATCAAATCAGCCATTAAACTGAGTTGTTCACGAACTAGCTCGATGGAGTACGGACTTGTCAAGTTGAATTATTATCTAAAATGTTTAAACTTAGATCAATCATAATAGATTTATCTTAATACATCCGTATATATTTGGTTCGGAATTTTATTCCGTACTTATTCCCGATAAGATTCCTTTATAGGAAAGTTACTCTAGTTATTTCGAGCTAAATATTTTAGAATTGGAGTATGAGAGAGAGAGAGAGAGAGAGAGAGAGAGAGAGAGAGGGGCTTCAAAATTGTTTTATTTGAAGACTTCAATCAATGTTGGGATTGTTACACATCTTTCTCTTGGTCCTTTTGAGATTGTCTTGAACATACAGTGTAAATGGATGTAATTGTAACGTTTGAAGAATGATAGAGTATTTATTGCATAATGTTAGATCATTGGCTATGTAACGTTAGATGTCAGTCATGTGATGCTGAACCATCAATCACGTGGTGATAAGATGTCAGGGTGTTTATTGTATGACGCTAGACGGTTGATCATATAATAAATAGATTTCATTTTTGTTATTATCCCAATATCACTACTAAGTACAAGTTTTTTTTATACTAAATTAATAATTGATCATTAATTTGTTGCAATTGTTAATGATTATAGATCCATTTTATCTTTGAAATTTGAATTATATCATATCCTACTCGATATATCATCTTAAACATGGTTATATGTGCTCCCAAAAGAGACTTCAAGGGTTCAACAAGAATGTTCGGTGAGCACATACAATTTTGTTCCCTTAAATTTTGATGTTTATAAGATATAAGTTCCCCTCCTCTCAATAAATATGAAACTAAATGTGCTTACCACTTCTTTTTTTTTTACTAAGAATTCAATTCTGTTCATATATAACAATTTAAAAGACGTATTTTTGGAGTCCACGTCCATAAGGGAAAAAAAGATCATGTTATTTGGTTTTTATCTTATGCTGCTCTATTGAAAAATTACATAGGAATAATTTTTTTCTAATAAATTTTGATTTTATCCTTGTGGTCAAATCTGTTGAATCTCGTATTTTGATGATGAAACTACTTGATATATGTTTATGATTTAATCTGCGTTTTGAGTGACGCAGGATGCTTCGATCAGGATGAGACAATTAAAGCAGGAAAATCATGTTGTGCCGGAGGAACATGTCAGAAGATTGGACGTCGGGCCGGTGGATCGGTCGACGTATCGACAGAAGGCTTCGGGCCGTGGACTCGGGCATCGGGCCAAGAAGAGCGGGTATTGTGCCAAGGATATCGGAGTTGCGGAGTCAACTGGCCGATTGGGCAATAGGCTGCAGGAGAGGACGATGCGCCGAAGAATCGGACGAAGCGTCGAGGGACCAATGACATGTCGGACAACTTGGTTAATTGCTTAGGATTAATTGTCTCGATCGAAGTTTTGTTTTGTTGTGCAGGATTAACTATGATAACGATGAAGACATAAAGCGAAACAAAGTGTCGGAGTCAAGCGCGAAGGATTTGTTGCGAGTTCGAGAGTTCGACGGAAGTCCGAAGGTTCGTCGGGAATGCTACCGGAACTAGCCTAGAATGAGTTGGGAGCTTGCCGAAGGGTTTTTCGGAAGCTCGCCGGAAGGTTCGTTGGAAGTTCACGGAGCTCGCCGAGAAAGATCGGAGCTTGCCGAAGAAGCTCGTTGGAACTCGCTAAGATCAAATCGTGAAGTCTAGGAGCTTGCCGGGAGTCCGCAGAATGGTTTCCAAGAGTTCATCGGAAGACCGCCGGAAGTTTGCCCGAAGCTCGCCAGAAGAAGTCTTGACTTGCGGACTTTGTAATAGCTTAGAAAATGTCTTTAAAATCATAGTTAGCACGTTAATTAGGGTTAGGATTAGGTGTTAATCCTATAACCCAAGTAGGGGCCAATTAGGCTCAAGTTCGGATTGGTTTGGGCCAAGTTTGGAGCCAAACCAAGTGAGCTGAAATAGTGAAAGAGGTGCAACCGCCCCAGCAAGAGGTGCCACCGCCCAGGCTAAGTCTCCCAGCGAGACTGGGCGGTGCAACCGCTCCAGCCAGGAGGTGCAACCGCCCAGGGCTCAGTCTCCAAGCGAGATTGGGCGGTGCAACCTCCTCTGTCGAGAGGTAGCACCGCCAGAGCTCAAGTTTCGAGCTCTGGCAGGCGATGCAACCACCGAGCTCGGTCTTCGAGCTCTAGCAGAGAGCTGTAACCTCTCTGGACAGGAGATGCACCGCCTGAGCTCGGTCTTCGAGCTCTGGCAGAGTGGTGCAACCACCTCTGGCAGAGTGATGCAACCACCTCTGGCAGAAGGGGCGATCACCTCTGGCAGAGAAGAGAAACTTCTCTGGTCAGGAGATGCACCGCCTGAGCTCGGTCTTCGAGCTCTGGCAGGAAGGTGCAACCACCCCTGACAGAGAAGGTGCAACCGTCTGAGCTCAGTCTTCGAGCTCTGCCAGGCGGTGCCACCTCTCCAGTCGAGAGGTGCAACCGCCTGAGCTCAGACTTCGAGCTCTGCCAGGCGGTGCCACCTCTCCAGTCAAGAGGTGCAACCGCCTGATCCCGGAATTCCGGGATTTGATCGTTTTGAGCTCGAAATTTGAATTGGGTTGGGGCCTATAAATACCCCACCCATTCAGCACTGAAAAGATACAGATCCACAACGAATTCTTGATCTTTTCTGTGATTCTAAGAGCTCAAATTTGTGTAAAGTCCAAAAGTTCTCCTCTTTCTGTTCTTCAAGTCTTGAGTTGTAAAGAGAGGAGAGAAAGGATCTGTAAGGGTTGTCTCCTGAGCCCGTCAAAAGGAGTGAAACTGTAAAAGGGCAGTTGGCCTTCGCCCATTGAAGGAAGGCACCTAGTTGACGTCGGCAACCTCGTCGGTGGAGGAAGCCAAAAGTGGAGTAGGTCAAGGCTGACCGAACCACTCTAAATCTCTGGTTTGCGTTTATTTTTGAGCACTTTATCATTACTGCAAACCTCCTTCATTACTACTGCTCTCTGCGCTTTCACGAACAAGTTCTAAGTGTTGTTCTTCCGAATCTGCATTCAGACGTAAATCGGCTTTCCTCGCACAATCATCAGATCTCAGTTCATGTTTACGTCTTGATTTCAACTGCATAACTACCTTCTGCGAGTATACAAACGAGTTTCAAAGTTTAGACGTAAATCTACGTCTAGACGTAAAACTGCGTTTAGACGTAAATCTGCGTTTAGATGTAAATCTGCGTTTAGACGTAAATCTGCGTTTAGACGTAAAACTGCGTTAAGACGTAAATCTGAGTTTAGACGTAAATCTGCGTTTAGACATAAAACTGCGTTTAGACGTAAATCTGCATTTAGACGTAAAACTGCGTTTAGACGCAAATCTGAGTTTAGACGAAAACTGCGCTTAGACGCAAACTGTGTTTAGACGCAAACTGCGCTTAGACGCAAACTGTGTTTAGACGCAAACTGCGCTTAGACGCAATCTGCGCTTAGACGCAAACTGCACCTAGATATAAACTGAGAATTAGCTTTTGCATCATAATAGTTTTTATTGAACGAACGCAGCTTTCGGTTTTAATCGCTGTAAAATTTCCGCTGCACTAATTCACCCCCCCCTCTTAGTGCTCTCGATCCTAACAAAATCATTATTTTTTCTGAATCGATTCACTAAATAGATCAACCCTATTCCCCCTCTTTTGTCTCTTCTTCTTTCTTTTCCTCCTCTTCTTTATCTTCTTAGGACATCGATGATGAATAAATTACTATTCAAATTATATTCAAAGGAGTTTTTTTTTTAAATAAAGATCAAGAGTATATTTTTTGAAATAATTATTTAAAACAACCAATGTACAACAAGCTTCATAGGAATGATCTAAAATATACTCATAATACCTCAAAACTTACATCAATCAAATAAATCTCAACCGGTCGTTTGGATGGATTATTTAGTAATAGAATAGGGCCTCTGATGATGAGTGATAACTCAGCATACACTTTTTATAGTTTTATTTATGTAATATTTTAAAATCATACACATAAAATATTTAATTATAATCCTTAAATGATTCTATTTCAAGTTACAATTTTGAATACATTTAGTTTTGAGTTCTTATAATATTTTATTACGAAATAAAATGGTTTAGCTATAAATTATTATTTGATTGGCGACCACCATTATGTCATGGAGAAAATTTTATCTTGGAGAAAATTTTATCAATTTTTTTTACAAATTATAGTTTATATTAATAATTATTGGTGTCTTAAATTGTAATTTTCTTCGTTTATGCTATAGATAGCGTGATATATCTCCAACTCCTTGAGGACAGTGATCATTTTTTGTCACATTGGTTTGTTCTCATCAGAGGTTCGGAAAAGAATTGGGTGAGATATCATTTGCACTCCATAAAATTTTGAAATTTATGTTGGTTAGATCAAAATTGGTCGAACTTGATCCAATCAAATGACACTATGTTCGGTCTCACCCTACCGAATTAGTTTCCGGCGGCACGGGGATTGCTCGATGTCGTCGGTCAACTGTTGCAATTTGAACTCCATCGCGAAACAAGGAACGTCATCAGATTGATCGGGCCATTTCTCCACCACCTGTTAGCCTTTCCTCCTCTCACTCTCTCGATCGTTGCCCTTCTCCTTCCCTGCTTCCCTCTGCACATCTCTCTCTCCCTCCCTCCCTCCCTCCCTTCCTGCATCTATCCCGGTGTCTCCGTGCCCTGAGGAAGATGGCCTTGCCCGATGACGAGCAACTATTCTTGGGTGGCACGAATAGCGGGACGAGGCAAATCTTGTGCTACCGTGCCGTCATGACCACCTCCACCGGCTTCTGGGTCGACGACAACCCCTTCAACTTCTCCTTACCCACCCTCATCTACCAGATCACCGTCATCTTCGTCTTGTTCCGGCTTACCCACGTCGTCCTCCGCCGCCTCAGCCAACCAGTCGTCATCTCTCAGATCGTGGTAGTTAATTAAGCCGTCATGATACCCATGCTTTCCACCTTAATCGATATGTATGGTCGTAATCAATCGATGGGTGTTCTCTGGTTGACATGATGCAGGCAGGCATTATATTAAGCGGTGATGTCCTTGGCCGAAATCAGAGGTTCGCGTATCTAATCTTTCCCCCCTACGGCTTTGAGCAGATCAACGTGGCGGCCATCTTGGCCTCCATGCTGTTCTTCTTCGTCGTCGGCGTGAAGGCAGACCTCGGGTTGATGCTTAAGGCTGGCAAGAAGGCGGCGGCCATTGCCCTCCTCGGTACCTTACTTCCCGCCGTCTCCGTCTACCTCACGGCGAAAGCCCTGAGGCACAAGATCCCTCACCATTTCATGGAGACGCAAGTGCTCCTAGCTGTGTCAGACAAATGGAGCATCACGTCTTTTGCGGTCCTCTCGTGCCTCCTCAGCGAGCTCAACCTCCTCAGCTCCAAGCTCGGCCGCCTCGCCCTGTCGGCCACCCTCATCTCGGACTTCGTTCATCTGTTCCTGGCCGCCTTCGTCAAAACGTACTCGCTGAGCGTGAAGCTCCACTCCGCGTGGAAGGGCCTCTCGGCCCTACTATGCTTCTTCTGCGTGGTGGCACTCATTCTGTTCGTCTTGAGGCCGATCGTTCTCTGGCTCATAAGACGGACGCCGGAGGGGGCACTTCTGGACGAGGCGAGCTTCGTGGCAGTGCTTACCATGGCGCTGGCGTGCGGGGTGCTGACGGCGGTCACCGGGTTCGACGTCAGCACGGGGCCCTTCTTCTTCGGGCTGGTGCTGCCGGGGGGAGCACCGCTGGGGGCGACCATGGTGCAGCGCATGGACGAGCTGGTGATGGGGATATTACTGCCGACGAACATTGTCATGGCCGGGATGGCGACGAGGATATCCGTTTTGGCCGGCGCCCGCCACTGGGGGCTGTTCGAAATGTTTCTGTTGATCTGCGTGGTGACCAAGTTCGTGGGAGTGACGCTGCCGTGCTTCTACAGCAGGATGGCGCACCGAGACACCGTCTCCCTGGGGCTCATGATGATCACCAAGGGCATTTTCGAAGTATGTGCCGCGATCCGGTGGCACGAGGACAAGGTGCGTCCGGACACCATTCGCATTCATCACACTTCCCTTTCGAGGACACCATGAATGCGATCGACGGTGCAACCGCTAACCTGAATTAGTCCTTTTGATGCGTGTGAAAGCAGGTCGTCGATAATACGGACTACACCATGGTCATCATCACCATTCTGGTGTTCGGCGGCGGCACCGCCCCCCTGATCAAGTACCTGTACCACCCGGAGGATCGGTTCGTGGCCTACAAGCGCCGCACTGTTCAGCACGTCAGGCCCGGCGACGAGCTCCGCCTCCTTGCATGCGTCCATGAGCAGGACAACGTCAACCCGGTCCTCGCGCTTCTGGAGGCGACCGGCCCCTCTCCTGACTCGCCCATCTGCACCTACCTCCTCCACCTCGTCCAGCTCGTCGGCCGCGCCGATGCTGTCTTCCATCTCCACAGGCGCCACCGCAAGCCCTATTCCTCGGTCGCTACGCTCTCGGAGTCGGACCACATCGTCAATGCCTTCCAGCTGTTCGAGCGTCAGCACCCGGACGGCTTTTCGGTCCTCCCTTACGTCTGCATCTCCCCATACAACACCATGCACAACGACATCTGCTCCCTCGCCCTCGACAAGAAGGCCGCGCTCGTCATTCTCCCCTTCCACAAGAAGGTTAACGCTGACGGCAGCATCAACTCTGCGAGCACGGGCATCCATGCCGTCAACGTGAACGTCCTCCAGCACGCGCCCTGCTCCGTTGGGATCCTCGTCGACAACGGGCTCTCCAGCGGCGGGCAGCTACTAGAACGAGTGGCAATCTACTTTCTGGGCGGCGCCGATGACCGAGAAGCGCTGGCATACGGCGTGCGCATGGCGGATCATGCGGCCATCGGGCTGACGGTGATTCGCTTGCTTCCGCTCGAGGAGGGGCAAGAGGAAGGACGGGAGGAGAGGATGGACGACAGGGTGTTGAAGCAGTTCCAGCACAAGAAGGTGGACGGAAACCGGGTGGTGTACCGGGAGGAGGTGGTGAAGGACGGGGAGGGGACGGTGGACGTGATCCACGAGACGAGCCCGGAGTTCAGCCTACTGATCGTGGGGCGGAGAGCAGGGAAGGAGTCGCCGCTGACGGTAGGCATGTCGATGTGGAGCGAGTACCCCGAGCTGGGAGTCATTGGCGACTTGCTGGCGTCGACAGACTTCGGCAGCCGAGCGTCGACGCTGGTGGTGCAGCAACAGGTGTGGGTGGTGGGAGAAGCGGCGCTGGCCGCAGAGAGCCGCAAGAGCGCTGCAACTGGGAGCCAGGTGGTACCGGAGGCCGCAGTGTACACGCAATCTGATGGGAAATGAAATAGTTAGCTCAGTTTACGGGTGGCTCAAGTATTTGACTCGGGATTCAAGATCGAATTTGTGGTCACAGGTTGAACCCATAAAACATTCCGGCTGGAATAAGAATTGATTAGATTGGTCCAATCAGTAATCGAACCAATTAGGAATTGGTTTATATAGGATTTCGCTGTATAGATTGTTTTCTAAATGGTGAACATCGATTTTAATTTCAGCATTTAAGCATAAATATAACTAAGGATTCAGTAATCATAATGTACTGTACATGTCATGATATATATATATATATATATATATATATATATATATATATATATATATATATATATATATATATATATATATATATATATAACACCAAGAATTCAGTATAAGTATAATCATAATGTACAGGTCAAAATATAAGTCATAATAGTATCGATGACTTGAATAACATTATATCCCCATGATAAAATTCAGAACTATATTTAATCGATATGGAATAGATAAAAACCAATTTGGATAAAAGAAATCAATTTCAGAAATATGTTGGAATGTATAATCTTTATTGGTAGAGTCACGATCAAAATAATATATCAATTAATTTTTACTAAGTTAACAGTTCGAACAAATCCTTTTTTCTGCATATTTTAAAAAGTAATGAAATCATATTAATTTTTTAAAAAATAATAATTATAATGTTGAATAGATAATTTCATATAAGTTCAAATAACATAAAATATTAATTATTCAAATCATATGATTTTCTATTTTTTTCCTTCATAATATAAATATCAAATTAATTGATTTATAATCCTATACGCTAATCTAATTAAAAGAAATATAATAGAACTAATCAAATTAATTTTTTATATTTTTTTTCTGGTCACAACAGATCGCTTCCTCTCTCCTCTTTCCAAATTTTCTTCTTCTTCCTTCCCTATTTTTCTTTCTTCTTTCTCTTATGTTTCCACTCTGTGTCTTTGCATGAAAATTTTTTTGGTCTTCATTTCCTCTCTCTTCTTCTTCTTCTTCTTCTTCTTCGTTTACTGTCCCTTCCTCTTCTCTCTTCAATTCGTTTTCGTTTTTGTTCTTCTTTCTTTCTAAAACTGCCGAAGTGATTGAGTGGTGTGAAAGTTTTTATTTTTGACTTTTATTGAATTTTAGTTTCTTATAATTTCTATATTTGCAATCAGATTCTCAGATACACAATCAAAGATGTCACACTCATCCCCCATCAAGCTCTTGATCATGACAAACTCATCTGACGCTGTCACGCGTGTCATCTATGGACATTTAAACGTATGATCTAATATCGTAAGGAACCCCATCAACGTTTATCGCAATTCCATTAATCCAAGGATGAACTGTAAGTTGTAATCAAACCTAGTGCACACTGTGCCGTTTCGATAGGCAAAATTGCAAGTGGGTATGACATCGTCAATGAGGACTAACTCCAGTTTGATGGAATCGGGAATCGGATTCTTTTGATGCAAAGCAAAAGAATGGATTTTGATGTCCCCGTCGGTGGCACGTCAAAGTGATAAGCCTCCTCCTCCTCCTCCTCCTCCTCCTCCTCCTCCTCCTCCTCCGTGGGCGGAGGGTGTCGAGACATGGCGTGAAGACGCGCGGGGTTTGTTGGTCAAACCGTCAACCGTAGCATCTTCGTGGATCGAGGAACGTGACAATTGGATTGAGTTGACCATTTCTTCTCTCTCTCTCTTTCTCTCTCTTCCCCATCCTTTTCAACCTCCTCCCGTCCCTATTCCCTCTCCGCACATCTCTCCTGCTCCCATCTCTGTTCGCTTCTCTGGTACCAAGATGGCAACCACTGCCGGCGCCGGGAGATCCACCGACGACAACCTCCTCAGTGCCTCGTACTCGGGAGCAAAGTCCATCTACTGCTGCCGTGCCATGTTGACCACCTCCGCCGGAGTATGGCTCGGCGACAACCCCTTCCGCTTCTCCTTGACCCTTCTCCTCTACCAGCTCATCACCATCTTCGGCGCGTGCAGCCTGACCCACGTCGTCCTCAGCCGCCTCGGCCAACCCCTCGCCATCTCTCAGATCCTGGTATTCATGCTTAACTCGAGCACTCGATTTCCACCAAATATGATCTCCATCTTAAGCTTTCGAGCTTGGCGAGACGCAGGCGGGCGTGCTGCTAGGCCCGAGCTTCCTTGGCCGAAATCTGTGGTTCGCGGGGCGATTCTTCGCCCGCCAGAGCTTCGAGCAGCTCAACACCATCTACATCTTATCCTTGGTGATCTTCTACTTCGTGGTCGGCGTGAAGGCGGACCTGAGTATGATCCACAAGGCCGGGAAGAAGGCGGTCGTAATCGCGGTGCTCGGCACCCTGCTACCCTACGTTTCCGTCTTCCTCATGGCCACTGCGTTGAAGCACAAGATGCCTCCTCGATTGACGGAGACACCCGTGCTCCTCATCCTGTCCGACGGATGGTGCCTGACGTCCTACCCCGTCGTCTCGGCCGTCCTCAGCGAGCTCAACCTCCTCACCTCCAAGCTCGGTCGCCTGGCCTTGTCGGCAGCCCTCATCGCCGACATCATCCATCTGTTTGCGGAGGCCTGTTTCGGCACCTTCCTGCTGAGCGGTAAGGAGGGAAATGCCATGAAGGGGTTATCGGGGCTGTTATCCTTCTTGGGCTTGGTGGGGATCATCATGTACGTCATGAGGCCGCTCGTGCTCTGGATCATACGGCGGACGCCGGATGGCGCACTCCTCAGCGAGGCCAGCTTCGTGTCGGTGTTGCTGATGGCGCTGGCCTGCGGGCTGATGAGCGAGATCATCGGCTTCGACTTCTTGGCGGGGCCCTTCTTCTTCGGACTGGTGCTGCCGGGGGGAGCGCCGCTGGGGACGACGCTGGTGGAGCGGGTGGACCGGTTCGTGAAGGGGGTGCTGTTGCCGGTGTGCCTGGCGGTGGGGGGGATGAGGATGAACCTGGCGTCGCTGGCGGATGCGACGCAGTGGGCGTGGTTTGAGATGTTCGTGGTGCTGTGCGTTGTGTCCAAGTTCGTGGGGGTGGTGCTGCCATGCATCTGCAGCAATATGCCGCACCGGGACGCCCTCTCACTGGGCCTCATGATGACTAGCAAAGGCATCTACGAAGTAGAAACTGCCGTCAGGTGGAAAGAAACCGAGGTATGCGTTCCTTTTCGATGGAATACTTTTTATTTCTACGGAATAAATTGTTCATTCTGTTTCTGTACAATCCTTCCTAATTCCGAATAATTTATATATTTATTTACTTTTTTTTTATTAGAAAAGAAATCTATTCTTGCAATCAAACCGACCCTTATTAAGTAGCAGCCCACGATCTCTAGACCTCATCAAACTTTAGCAATTAGAGGTCACAATAATATATATCATCAGCATCATCATATAATTCTAACATTTTCTTTTTCCAAGATCATTCAAATAATATAAATTCATAATCATATAGTTCTAACATTTCTTTTTTGTTTTGGATTATTCAAATAATACAAATTCATAATTGTATCCACGTGTCATATATATATATATATATATATATATATATTTTTCTATTTTTTTATTTCCAAAGGCAACTTATTTTTTTCTTTTATTTCATCCCCTCTTTCCTTCTTCTCCTCTCCTCTCCTCTCTCTCCGGTTCTTCCTTCTCCTTTCTCTCCCTTTTCTCCTCTACCATCTCTTGGAGCCGCCGTGAAAGAGACGGTGGTGGAGTGTCAACTGCAAATTTCTTTTTGATATTTTGTAATTTGATCGTTAATAATTGTTATATTTACATTCAGGTCCTCGTTTTGTTTGTAATTGCAAAAGATTCTAACTGGGACAAGTCCTGTTAACGCACGTGGGCTGCAGATGGTGGATGATCAGTTCTACACCACGCTCATCCTCTCCATCGTCATCTTCGGCGGCGGCACCGCTCCCTTGGTCAAGTACTTGTACCGCCCCGAGGATCGCTACGTGGCCTACAAGCGCCGCACTCTCCAGCACGCCATCCCCGACGACGAGCTCCGCATCCTTGCATGCGTCCACGAGCAGGACAACGTCGTCCCCGTCCTCGCCCTTCTCGATGCCTCCGGCCCCTCCCCTAACGCGCCCATCTGCGTCTACCTCCTCCACCTCATCCAGCTCGTCGGCCGTGCTGATGCCGTCCTCCACCCCCACCGGCGCCACAAGAAGTCCTCCTCCGTGCCCGTCGTCTTTACGGAGTCGGACCACATTGTCAACGCCTTCCAGTCGTTTGAGAAGCAACACCGGGATGGCATCTCGATCATCCCTTACATCTGCATCTCCCCTTACAGCACCATGCACGACGACGTCTGCTCCCTCGCCCACGACAAGAAGGTCACCCTCGTCATCGTCCCCTTCCACAAGCACTTTGGTGTTGACGGCAGCACCAGCTCCGCCAGCTCCGCTGTCCAGGCCGTCAACCTGAACGTCCTCCGTTACGCGCCCTGCTCCGTTGGCATCCTCGTCGACAACGGGCTCTCCGACGCCGGGTCCCTGGTGCACCGCGTGGCGGTCTACTTCCTGGGCGGCCCCGACGACCGGGAGGCGCTGGCCTACGGCGCGCGCATGGCGGAGCACGCAAGCGTCGATCTGACGGTGGTGCGGTTCCTCCCGCCCAAGGAGTGGCGGGAGCAAGGGCGGGATGAGATAATCGACGACCGGATGCTGATGCAGTTCCTGCGAGACAGGGTGGACGGCGACCGGGTGGTGTACAGGGAGGAGGTGGTGAAGGACGGGGAGAAGACGATGGAGGTGATCCGCGAGACGAGTCCCCATTTCAGCCTGCTAATCGTGGGGCGGAGGGCGGAGAAGGAGTCGCCATTGACGGCGGCAATGTCGATGTGGAGCGAATACCCGGAGCTGGGGGTCATCGGCGACCTGCTGGCGTCGACAGACTTGGGCAGCCGAGCGTCCACGCTGGTGGTGCAGCAACAGGCGAGAGTGATGGGACCGATGGCGCGATCAGCGCATAGCCCCGTGAGCACCCCGAAGAAGAAACGGGTGGTGCCCCGACACGACGTCGACGGCGGCCGCTAATTACCTTCATGTGATGCTAAACTAGTTAGATTAACGTGCAGCTGATGCCGCTGCTGCTCCTCCATTGCTAATTAGACTGTTAATATATTATTGACTCTTGAATGCCTAATTTATCGTGAAATGATAAATTATTAGAAATATAAGTGTTAGGATCAACTCAGCACAAACAGCGGGAAGGATTAGTGTTTTTCTAAAAATTACATTCAGTTGAAAATTTTCGTTTCAATTAAAAATGTATCGAAAATATGTATAAAGAAGATGTGAAGTGGACTAAGCAGCAAGTCAATAGATAATATTAAAAAAAAGTAGAATAGAGATGATAAAGAAGATATCACACCGGATTTATAGTGGTTCGATCGTAGTGACCTACGTCCACTCTCGATTCCTCTTTGTTGAGGCCATCGACGTCTACTAATGATCTTCCTTCAATGGGCGAAGGCCAACCACCCTTTTACAATACTTTCTCCTTTTTATGAACTTAGGAGACAATACTTACAATTCTCACACCTCTTGAATGATCATAAAACTAGAAAGGGAGGAGGAGGACTCTTAGTACTTTTTCAATACTTTCACACTCCAAAATCTCAAGGCTTTTGTTCATACTTTCATGCTATTTCATGTAGGAAAGAGTTAGATATTTATAAGCCCTAATGACTTCAAAAATAGAGCCAAAGAGTGTCTCAACCTCGATTTCTGGGGTACTAATGGTACCATCACCTAGTCTAACGGTACTATTGCCTGAAAGAGCCTCGGAGACTGGGCTCTAGCAATACCATCGCCTGACAGGGTGGTACCATCGCCTAACAGGGCGATACTATCACTCGGTAACATTAACTGCTAGCAGTACCATCGCCCAAACCACTTAAGAGGTTGAGCCCCAAGCGGTTCCATCGCCTAGTCTGGGCGGTGCCACCGCTTGACGTGACTCCAAGTGGCTGAATGAACCATCCAATTAGCCCAATTCAACCTAGTTAAAGGCCTAGTTGGCCTTTAATTGAGTTGTTAGGATTTCTCCCAAAACTAACTCAAATTAAAGTCTTAATTATGATAGTTAAGGTTAAAACAATTATTCTACTTACAATCTAAGTTGTCCTGCACGTCAATGGTTCGACCAAACTCTCGGTGAACTTCCGGCAATCTTCCGACGAACTCCTAGCAAACCTCGGACGAACCTCTAGCGAGCTTTCACTGCATCATCTGATCATTCAATGTATCCCCCGATTCATCCTATCTGATATCCGATCATTGACTCCGGCCCAACTCCGATTATTTTTTAATCGTTTTGCCTTTCTCACGATCGTAGTTAGTCCTACATCACTTATCTCAATACATAGATTATATCATTAATTCACCAATTGATATCATCATCAAAATTCAAGATTTAACAATCTTCCTTTTTTTGATGATGACAATCAATTGATGACGGAGTTAACCCTAACTCCCCCTATTATATGTTGAGATAAAGTAAACTTAAATTCAAAAGGAATCATGGCATTTGAATTCTAAGTGAAATAATTTTGATTACTATGATAAAATGTAATATATCAATATTTCATACATCATCATAGATTAAAGCCATCCAAGTATAACATGCACAATTTCATCACTTTCTGCATGATAATAAATCACTTTGAGTATAATCTATCATCACTTTCTGCATGATAATAAATCACTTTGAGTATAATCTATATGATATCAAAATTAACATCATCTAGAGCATAACATTCATGATACTAAAGCATTCATATTTTAACCATTTATCACTTCACGTATGATATCATATTCAACAATATTAATCATTTCTTCCCTTTTGTCATCAACAAAAAGAAAATCATTCAATAATTTATGTAAATATTTTAAACTATTCGAATAAATTTTACACTAATTTATGCGAGCTAGCAAATTTATCAAATGAGAAGTTAAAGTAAAAACTTTGCAAGATAACTCCTTTTGCTTTTTGAAATAGGCAAGCTAGCATTATTGCTTCAAAAGTTCTTTCTTTTGTCAAGAACCAAATCCATGAAAGGATTTAAACCAAATCAAATCCATAATAAATAAGTTTCATTGAATCAAGCTTCTATTATCACAAAGAGAAATAATTCATAAAAAATATTAAAATATACATACTAAAAATTCATGAATCAAATCCCTTTTATTACAAATAGAAGGAAGAAGGATTTATAGGAATTGATTATCACATAAAAGATAAAAAAAATCCCAAAAGTCTATGAATAAAAACTCTTCTTTCAAAAAGGATAAAAAATCCATGAATAAATTCTCTTTGGTGAATTATATGAAAAAGGAATGAATGAAACGATCTCAATTTAAAAAGAAAAACTCAAGTTACAAAAAATAAAAAATCTGAAAAATATATATAGGAATTCATGCATTAAGAAGATTTAACATGCCTAATTCTTAGAGTGTTACATAATATCATCAAGAAATGCATATTGAAAAGCACATAATATTAGAAAGTACATGTATGTTGTACTAACGAGCTTTCTCATTCATTAACAAAAAGAAATGAGAAATATACAAGCTATTCAGGTGGTGGTAAATAAAAATGCCTAAACAGAGTGTCAAGTTATCGATAAATTTACTGTATCTCGGTTAAGATTTGATCTTGACATAGTTCAATTCGATCCGGTCGAGTCACTATGGAATCGACAGATGAGGAGGGTGTTGGTTTTGTTGGAGGTGTTGCCTCAAAGGGACTAATAGGAGGAGATTGACTTTCCCTATATACAGGTGTTTCTGATTTTGGTTCATATAGGGGAGGATTAGTCCTCCTTGGTAATCTAGTTCAAACATAATTTCTTATTATATATCTTAATCTTCTTAATATGTTTCTATTGATGACATTAAATCTATTCAGGTGGATGACTATGCCATGTGCATACATTAGTCTAATAATCAAGCCATCATATGGAAGCATCATATCTTTTATTTATAGTTCAATCATGTTTTGTTGTATCAGATATCCAAAATAGTTGTCATATCATATTATAATCCAATATATTGTTCATAATTATATTTGATTAACTTCATCATGATGGTATTATTTTAGAAGTAGAATATTTATCATGATGTGATGAAATAATTTTGTGGATAACAAGTGTTCAAACGATAAACAAATTTAGATTAAAAAAAGGTACATAAAGCCTTAATCCTAATTGATTCTTCATCTCATTGTCCTCTAAAATAGTAACATCTCATTTTCTCAAGAATTCCTATAATGTTGCAGATTATACTATTCGTAATGAGTATGTGATGCCCTAAGAGATAAGTGGATATCCTATTATGTTCATCCACATGCAAGTTATTGTAAAATAACTGAACAAGTTTAGAATAAATGTGCTCACTTATTTGAAGGATTGGAAGGACATCTAAGTTACCAAACTATTGAATTAGTTCCAAATTACTTAATTCTTTTAGATCTATATATTTTCCTTTATGTATACTTCTAGACTCAAAGTTTGAGAATTTAAGGGCATGTTGAGGAGAATCAAAGAGTATGAAATCATAGGTTTCATATAATCTTCTCTTTTCTTTACCGCTTGAGCATCTTCTAGATGTCATGAGAACTATATATATTATCAATGAGAGAACTATATATAAGAAGCAAGATCAATCAATAAATTTAGAAAAAAGTTTAAAAGATTACCCTTATAGTGATCTCTTAGAGAGTTGAGATTGATCCTTAGATTTGTAGAAGAGAAAGGTTTTGTAGAGGAAGAGCAAAGAGAATGAGAAGTGTAGAAGGGTTTAGAAATGTAGAGGGGAGGTGGAGGAAGGTTTGGGGGCGGTTCTACCATCGACCCTAAAAGCCCTTTTATAGGGCTCAGTTTCGGGCTATGGTACCGCCAGTTGGGCAGTGCTATTGCTTATGGATAGTGTACTCTAGTGGTGCTACCGCTTGTGCACTGCTTTCGACTCATCTTCAAGCTGTAATTTTGTCTTTCAACCATTCAAACTTCAACATTTGACCTTTAACTTCCTAGCAGCCATATTTAACATTCAAGTCAATATCCAATAATATTCAAGCTAACGTTTATGCAGATGATATTAATCCTATATTAGCATTCAAGTCATCACTTTTTTCTTATTGAAAGTGTGAGCTTCGTAGCACTTTTGAGATGTGCAGCCAATAATTTTCTATCTATGTACTTCAATGATTCAATCATATTATGAGACATACAAATCATAAATATAAGAAAATTTATAAAATAATTCAAGTCATAGATAATAGAATCGTAGGAGAATAATAAATAAAAAACTTAAAAAAAAATGAGGTAAAAAATTCAAGATTTGTTTAGATGAATATCCTTGAGAATTAAGAAGATTGTTTCATGTATGATACATCTGAAGTAGTAAACACCAACAAATCATCTCATATGAAAACAAATCTAAAGTTATCATCATCTTTTTTAAGAAATCCAATGAAATCAACGTAGATAGTTTCCTGTAAGATTAAAGATAACTAAGGTTCTTTAGCTTTATTAAAAAAAATCATGCTTAATTATTTAAAACCAAAAGATACTACATAAACCATCGAAAGGTTTATAAAAAATCCTCAAGTTTAAAACATTTTGATTCAAATAATCTTTCATTTTTATTGTTATATTAGCTAGTGAGCTTAAAAGATGAGTTGAATTTCTGATCATGTGCCTAAAGCATCCATTATTATGGTACCATATCTTGCTCCTAGCTTATGATTGTAAATACAGTTACAAGAATGAGAGTTTTGTTTTAGGCACTTATTTAATTTTGGATCCCTCATAAATAGATTTGTCTATGATTTATGGTTCCTTTAGGGATCCAAACTAATTTGTGTGAATTAAACCGTTTAAATGAGCATTTGTAAGCAAAATGATCATATCTTTCACAAAAATTATATTTTTCTTTTGGTGAGACATGTAATGTAGGTCCTTTAATGAAGATAGCAAGCTTTTGTTGAGTATTACTCACAAAACCAATTCCTTCCTTTCTATGAACATGACCCTTAGTAGCAAGGATCATGTTTAAAGATTTATTACCTATTTTAAAATTTTCTAATGTTTCTTCTAGCAACAAATTTTTTTTAAATGATTTCAACTCTTCATATTGAGTACAAGGAGCTAACATATTATCATCATGCTCATTTTTTAATATATCAAATTTACTAACAAGAGAAGCATGCTCATTTTTTAACAACTTATATTTTTTACCGACTAGCTTTCATTCATCATATATATCATTGAAAGAGATAAGTAAATCATCATAAGCTAAATAAGATTTGATTGAGTCATTTACCATATCGCCAAATGCCATTAATGCATAGTTTGTAACTTCTTTTTTGTTGGTTGGCTCATCGTCTTCGGATGCACTTGAATCATCCCAAGTTGCTATGAGCGTTTTTTTTTTCTTTGGTAGCTTCTTATTCACTTGAGGACATTCATTTATGAAGTGCCCCGGTTTCTTGCATTCATGACATATGATTGTGTCCTTTTTGAGTTCATTTTTGTTCTTAGTATCTTGTTTTACAAAACTTATGTTGTTTCTTCTTATGAATCTTTTGAATTTTCTTGTTAGAAGTGTCAAGTCCTCATCATCAATTGAACTTTTGCTCGAGTGATCTTCTTTAGTTTTAAGTATCATATTCTTCATGTTCTTTAGAATGTAGTCCTTATATTCATCATGTGTCTTACACGTCATTTTATAGGTAATTAATGACCCAATAAGATCTTCAAGAGTAAAGTTGTTCAGGTCATTTGCTTCTTTTATTGCCATCACTTTTGGATCCCAATTTTTCGAAAGTGATCTTAGTATTTTATTGACAAGTTCAATATTAGAAAAAATTTTACCAAGTGCTTTCAAACCATTAACGACATCCGTAAAACAAGTGTACGTTTTTCCCATGGTTTCGCTTAGTTTCATTCAAAACAATTCAAAATTATGCATCAAAAGATTAATTTTTTACTCTTTAACCCTACTTTTACCTTCATGTGTAACTTCAAGTATATGTCAAATCTCATGTGCAGTTTTGCATAAAGAAACATGATTAAATTTATTTTTATCAAGAGTACAAAACAAAGTATTCATCGCTTTAGCATTCAAGGAGAATGCCTTCTTTTCTAAATCATTCTATTCGTTTATTAGTTTGGAATACTTATCAAAATCACTTTTAATAATATTCTATAATTCAAAATCCATAGTAAGCAAGAAAATTCTCATCCTAGTTTTTCAATAAGTATAGTTCGTCCCATTGAACATAGGAGGGCGAGTGATAGAAAGTCCCTCATGATTATCGACAAAAGCCATCTTTCTTGGGTTTTAAACCAAATAAAAAGTAACCTAACTGATACCAATGACATTAAGAGGGGGGGTGAATTAGTGTTTTTCTAAAAATTATGTTAAGTCAGAAAACTTCGTTTCGATAAAAAAATATATCAGAAATGTGTTTAACATGAAGAAGGTGTGGAGTGGAGTAACATGAAGAAGGTGTGGAGTGGAGTAAGCAGCCAAGTCAATAGACAATATAAAGAAAAAGCATAATAGAGATGATAAGGAAGAGATCACATTGGATTTATAGTGATTCGGTCATCGTGACCTACATCAACTCCCGATTCCTCCTCGTTGAGGCTACCTGCGTCCACTAACGGTCTTCCTTCGATGGGCGAAGACCAACCACCCTTTTACAACACTTTCTCATTTTTACGAGCTTAGGAGACAACCTTTGCAAGCCTCATACCTCTCTTGAATGATTACAAAGCTAGAAAGAGAGGAGGAGAACTCTTAGTATTTTTTTTAACACTTTTACACCCCAAAATCTTAACTTTTGTTCATATGCTCTTTCATACACGAAAGAGTGGGGTATTTATAGGCGCCCCAATGGCTTAAAAAATGGAGCCAAAAAATATCTCATCCTTGGTTTTTAGGGTACTAATGGTACCATCGCCTATAGACTAACATTGGACGATACCACTACCCAATCTAGTGGTACTATCGCCTGACAAAGCCTTAGAGAATGGGTTATGGCGGTATAACCACCCAATTTGGGTGGTACCACTGCCTAGACCACCTAGGAGGTTGAGCCCAAAGCGGTTCCACCGCCCAGTCTGGGCGGTGCCACCACTTGACATGACTCCAAATAGCTAAATCAACTGGCCCAATTCAACCTAGTTAAAGGTCCAGTTGACCTCTAATTGAGTTAGTAGGATTTCTCCCAAAATTAACTTAAATCAAAGTCCTAACTAGGATAGTTATGGCTAAAACAATTATTCTACTTGCAATATGAGTTGTCCTACACGTCAATGGTTCAATCGAACTCTCGGTGAACTTTCGACGAACTCCTAGTAATCTTCCGACGAGCTTTTGGTGAACTTCCGACGAGCTTTCAATGAACCTCCGACGAGCTTTCGACGAACTCTCGGCAAACCTCCGGCGAACTTTCACTACATCGTTTGATCTTTCGGTGTATTTCCTGATTCATCCGATCCGATGCTTAATTATGGCCCAACTCTAATTCTTCCTTAATCGTTTTACCTTTCTTACGATCGTAGTTAGTCTTACATCACTTATCTCAACACATGAATTAAATTATTAATTCATTAATTAATATCATCATCAAAATTCGAGATTCAACGATAAGAATCCGAATATTTTAGAAAATATAACATATCGCAATGTATTCGAATTATTTTAGTAATATCTTCTTAGATTTTTGTTTCAGAATCAATCAAGTTATCTATGTTTGTGTTGGACCATTTTGTAATTTAAGATCACCAGGAGAGCGCATCTGTAAATTCGTCAGTCTCTCGCACATGAAAGTAAACCCTAAGCCTGTTTCTTGAACGCGCAGGAGTGTGAGACGAAAAAAAGGCGGCGTCGTAGAGAAGGCAGAGAGGGGTACGGTTGAGGTCTTCCTTCACGTATCATCTATTCGTCAGGCCTCCATCTCCGATCTGACGATTTCTAGTGTTAGGTCTTTGCTTCGGTTTGTTAAGCATCGAAACCATGGCGGCGGCGGCGGCTTACGGACCGATGAAACCGACGAAGCTGGGGCTGGAAGAACCCCAGGAGCAGCTTCACCGCATCCGGATCACCCTCTCCTCCAAGAACGTCAAGAACCTTGAAAAGGGTACGCCATGCCTATGACGTTTAGTTGGGTTCTTTAATCTTTTCTTTGACTGATTTCGCCCCTCCTGATCGATTTTGGTGGTTCAGTTTGTGCGGATCTGGTGAGGGGAGCGAAGGACAAGCGGCTGACCGTCAAGGGTCCCGTGAGGATGCCCACCAAGGTCCTCCACATTACCACCAGGAAATCTCCCTGTGGTGAAGGTATTGCACCCTTCCCTTCTCAGAGCTTCTTCGATCTTACCTTTAGTTCATGAGACCTTGTCCTAAACAGTTGCTTCCTTCAAGGCATTGTGTCGGTAACTTGGTGGCCTCAAGTATGATGTTCATATCTGTTTATGTCTTCATTGAGATATATGTTGGCATTTCAAGGTTTCTTCTTGTTTAAATGAAACACGAGAGGCTGAAGTCATGCTTCTCAGTTTTTTCTTGTTTAATTGAAACATGAAGTGACAGACATTATGTTTCTGATATTTTTTATTTGCTTAAAGGAAACATGAAGAGGCAGTCATTATGCTGAGTTAGCCTTATGTCATTCAATGAAGTGGATTGTTCAAATGCAACTTGGAGGCTGGAAAGTGTCTTTTATGTATCCAATTTATATTTTTCATGTAAACCATTAATATCGTGGATGCTTCGTTACAGTTAAAAACAAAAGATCAAAGTTTCATTTCACGGTTGGGTTTCTTGTATGTGGTTGCCAGTAGATGATTTGACTGTGCAGATGATGATAAAAAAAGACACTTTTACTGAGCATTTTCTCTTATGAAGTCTCAACAAATCGAGCTTTTTAAAACTGATGCTCAGTCTAACTATCTATTTTGGCTTTCTACGGAATATTACACTTGGAGTACCTGATGAAGTATTTTGGAGGTTTTAAGGTTTTTTGTGATTTGGTTAGAAAGATGACTTCAGTGCACTTTTGAGAGCCTCTTCCTATATTTACAAATTGACTGTCCTGCAGAATTTCATTTTTTTTGCAACTTCCGAGTGTATGTATGGCTCACGATTTGGATGCAGTTCTGTTCTTACCCATTAAAATGTTGGTCTTATTAATTTACATGGTGATGTTTTGTTGTTCGGCTATGCTGCTGAAGGTTTATGGCTGTGCTTTAGGCATGTTATCTGATTCCCATCATCTTTTTGTGTTTGCTTCGTAAATTTGCTGGGTTTGATGGTGATGTTTTTGCAGGAACCAATACATGGGATCGGTTTGAGCTACGCGTGCACAAGAGGGTGATTGATCTTGTCAGTTCTTCTGAGGTTGTGAAGCAGATAACCTCGATCACCATTGAACCTGGTGTGGAGGTCGAAGTAACAATCGCAGAGCCATAAATTGGTTTATTTAGTTATCTTATGACATTATACCTTTAGCTTATCAATGTTTTTAACAGGCAAGTAAACTCTGGTTTCAGGAGGGTTTTCCAGAGCCATCTTCCATTGTCTACTGTTTGAGATCTATTCTATTTTTAAGTCACAATTTGGTTTACTACTTAATTTTTTTGAGCCTCTTTTATCTCCTGAGGCAAATTGCTCATCGCATAATTTTTACCCAATATTTATATGTTTAGTCCTTAATTTCTGTGCTTTCGACACAAATCTTTGTTTAATGAGTTGTTGGATACGATGCATACTACAGTTGTTATGTTACTGTTGAATCAAGAAACTGGTCGAACAGCTAATAATAATTCGTCAATTTTGAGTTATAATTCGAAGATTTATGGCAGATTAATTTGTGTTGCAAAAGTTAGACCAGCGTCTAATTTTTATGTTGTATATACTTGTAGCAGATTTTAGACAGGCGTCTAAAATCTGCATGCTGTGTAGATTATCTGTTATTATTTGCGGATGTAATCTGTAAGTGGTTCTACCACATTCATCGATCTCACTCCCCTTAAAATCTTAATTGTCAATATTTGAGCTTCGTATGGAAGTCACATGCTGTGAATCCACATGGATATCAGATTGAAACAACGACACGAAAAGAAAAAACAGGCTTCGTTCCTGTCGGAGCCTCGTATTCGACTCAGGGCATACTTCACTGATCAAGAGACTACACGCTGTAGGCTAATAATTCGGTCCGTTTTATTTCTGAGATCTTTACACAGCTCGTATCTAAAAGAATACTATGTCTATTATTGCATTGTGCATCACTCACGTGTCATTATGCTATCAACAAAGTTCGACACCATGGAATCCTAAATAGAGATGTCAAAGCTGGGTATCATAGAGAGTCCATCATCGTCGGTCTGGTGGCTTAATTAATAGGCTTATAAATAGCGGAACTACAGCAACGGAGGAGAGGTAAGTATGGGTACCCATTATACTCCGCCCTCCACCTTTCTACTTCTCTTCGTTTTGGGTTTCTTCCGAATGGAAGCTCTCGGAGACGAAGCATCAACCAAGGTGAGTGTACCTCTATCATCTCGGTATTTGATGTGTATGCATCAATATATCAATGGTCTTTCCTAAATGACAATAAACGGTGCTTTGCTGCTGTGAAGCTGTACATTGTGTGTCTTGAAGAGTGGCATCACGAAGATCCGGAGCTTGTGACCGCGTCCCACCATGAGATGCTGTCTTCTGTGTTGGGGAGGTATATGTTCTCCATCCAACTTCGTCCTCATCTGCTATATGCTTCCTTGCTTACGGGTTAGTTGGTGCACTTGTGTTGTTTCAGCAAGGATGCGGCATTCAATTCAATCGTCTACAGCTACAGATACGGCTTCTCGGGCTTTGCAGCCAGGCTTAAGGAATCCCAAGCAGATCAAATTGCAGGTCCTTGACACATATATCTAATGTTGTGCGCTTCAGGTGCACAAGTTTATGAGACCAAACTAAGAAATTAATTTATAAGCAATGCTTCCAAAGACTTAGGTTATTGGTTGAGCACACGATGATGAAGGGTTGTATTGTCGTTTCGTACTAGTCTTGCCGGAAGTAATGAGCATCGAGCCTAGCCGCGCATTTCGTCTGCAAACTACGCGAAGCTGGGACTACCTTGGTCTAGGTTATCAGCATCACCAACCGCCAGGACTACTTGAGAGAGGCAAGGAAGGCGACGGGATCCTCATTGGAGTTGTGGACACAGGCAAGCATCAGCAATTCTTCAGCTTATTGGGTAATTGTCAATTCATCTTCTTGGCTTAACCTTATATAGGCATCTGGCCGGAATCGAGGAGCTTTGACGACAGTGGTTATGGCCCTGTACCATCGCGTTGGAAAGGAACGTGTGACGCTGGCGTAGGAGGCCCCATCAGGTGCAACAAGAAGATCATCGGTGCAAGATACTACAAAGATGCCGTCGATCCATCCAGGATCAGCCAAGACGAATACGAGTCTCCCCGGGACGCCGTTGGCCATGGAACGCACACAGCTTCCACCGCAGCAGGCTCGTTGGTGAGTTTTGCGAGCTTCCAAGGTCTCGGTGCCGGTACAGCGAGAGGAGGCGCTCCTCGAGCGCGGCTAGCAATCTACAAGGTGTGCTGGAAGATGACAGGAGGTGGGGATCGATGCGAGATGGCGGACGTACTAAAAGCCATAGATGACGCGGTGGATAACGGGGTGGACATCTTGTCACTGTCGATCAGTGGGTATGGTTATTTTCCGGCGTCACTAGGCGCGGTAAGGAAGGGGATAACGGTGGTCTTCGCTGGGGGCAACAATGGCCCGGTTCCTCAAACAATCAACAACGCGGTGCCATGGGTCATCACGGTGGCTGCCAGCACTATCGATCGCTCTTTTCCGACCGACATAATCCTTGGAAACGGACCAACTCTGGTGGTACGTACGAGCCCGTGTATCTCTTACCAGATATTGATCAACTTGAAACTTATAATCTTCATCAATTTGTTCCTAACTGAAGGGACAATCAATGTGCTACGCGTCCAGTGCAGGATACAAAGAACTTGTACCTTTTGACAGGTAACGACTGCCTATTACTGTTGTCTTCTTTGCTTTGGATCTCTTTTCACACGTCTAAGAAGAGGGCAAACAGTAACGTGTACATGTAATCCGTTGTAGTTGCTCAGTGGTGCCTCAATATCTCACGCAATTAGCAGACAAGATTGTGTTATGCTTTGATCGTGCAAATGCTGCCGCCGTCGATGCTGCCGGTGAGACCTCCCAGTTGCTAGCGAGATTGTGGCAAGCCGGAGCAAGGGGAGCTATTATTGCACGATTCCCGCGCAGCATCCTCCCAGACTGCAGCGGCATTACATGCGTCCTCGTGGATTATGATGTAGGCGGACAGATAGCCAACTATGCCAGTGTGGAAACTGCAAGGTCTGTTTCCTCGATTTCCATTCTGATCCCCACCCGCGCCGTGCAGTTAATTGGGGAGTCTGACCACGGATAGATTGACAGTAGGAGAATCCCCGTGGTGCGTGTGAGCCCTGCATCCAACATCGTCGGGAGCCAAGTGATGTCGCCGAGGGTGGCAGCTTTCTCCGCAAGAGGGCCGAGTACAAGCTATCCGGACTTAGTGAAGGTATGTATGCAGCTATAGTTGTGTCTCTGTTCATGATAATTATGAAGTCTCCTATAATAGATTGCAAAACGGACCCCTCCCACATCTAAAACTTTGAGAAGTAAAATCATCCTCTGCTTGAAAGCAATGATAAAACCAACCATAAATCCTCTGATAAGCACAAGACGCTGCTGAGGGTCGATCGTAGCTCCACTGGAAAATGGAAAAACAGAGCACTGAGCTCATCCTTTACCTTCTCCTCAGCCTGACATCACAGCTCCGGGAGTCAATATCTTGGCGGCAGTGAGATATGGGTATCAATTTATGTCAGGAACTTCAATGGCTTGTCCTCATGTATCTGGAATTGCAGCTCTTCTCAAAGTAGTGCATCCCCATTGGTCTCCAGCTGCCATCAAATCAGCACTTGTCACCACCGGTGAGTAGGTGTCTCTTTTATCCGCTCATTTGCCAACTCTGACATATTTATGTATGCCTCCGTCTCAAGCCTATACAACCAACGAACGCGGGTTCCCAGTAGAGGCAGAAGCGATTCCTCGGAAGCTGGCCGATCCTTTCGACTTTGGCGGAGGGCATATCGATCCTAACCGAGCCATGGATCCTGGACTTATTTATGATATCCATCCAAATGATTACGTCAACTTCTTTCGCTACACAAACCGTGCATCGAACAGTACTAGTGGCCAAAATCACTTGAAGCTGCCCTCAGGCGCCATTCCTGACCTCAGGAAATCTGGAGTGGGTATCAGCCGTACATATGATCTGAATCTTCCCTCCATCTCCATTCCCGACCTGAGAGAAACGCCTGTGAAAGTGATAAGAACCGTCACTAACGTGGGCGACACGCATGGCCGTTACATGGCCGTAGTGCAGACTCCAGCCGGTGTTAAGATGGAAGTGCAGCCATCTGTTCTACACTTCAGGGCTTCCGGCGAGAAGCTTAACTTTGAGGTGACGTTCACGCCGCTTCACAAGGTGCAAGGAGGCTTCACGTTCGGAAGCTTGACTTGGGTTCATCGACATGGGAAGAATTGGGTACGAATTCCTATCGCAGTTCGGGTCATCATTCGTGATTTCTTCTCCGACACCTCCTAAGATTTAATCCCATTGTTTGCCACTGGTTACGCATTCAAGACATGAAATAATGATGGTCTCTTATGTTGGATACATGAAATAAACCTTTTCACATAATAGTAAGTACATATACGTAGCATTTAGGAAAACATTTGGGTGTATCTGGAATCATTTGAAAACCAAGTGATAATGTCTATCCTATTATGGATAAATTTGATGTTAATGGGAGAAATCCATACAATACATCTCTCTGTTTTGATTGTCTTAAGTGAAAATTTGATCGCGTAAATTCGAGCTTTAGTTCGAGCTAATCGTCTTCCTCTTCCATATTTGTTTTTTATTATATTAGGTTGATTGAATCCAAAATACATCAAATCCTATAAATATATCAAGGGCATATTCAATAAAACTCCTCTAACACTTAAAGTTTGAGGGTTGATGCATCGACAATGCACTAAAAGTGATAAACCAAAAGTATTAACAGGATGTTACTCTTTCTTAAGAATATATATGATTGAGCTTTTTATAGCGTGACTTTGGAATCATTACGCTGGTGGATATGAATTAATGTTATATATGTGTATTCCTTAGCCTAGGTGAAGTTGTATTGCATCAAATCCAAGAAACATATAATAGATACGATGGAGTTGTTAACATTTAGAGATCATAGCTGCATCAGTCATACTTGACGGAAGTGACCTTGAGATGTCATCCTTCGATATATGAGTCATCTGACTCCCCCCTAAGTATTTGTCACTTGACTCTAAGATATCTATCACTTAGTTTTAAGGTATAGATCACTTGATTATATGGTGTGAGCCACCTTATGTTGACGTGTTGATTATGTTATTATTATTTTATTAATCTATTTTGTCAAATTGACCTATCAACTACTTTGACATGATTGATTTGATAAAATTGATCAACGTGACCTTAAATACGAAGAAAAAGAATAATGTCATCGAACACTTTATCGTTCAATCAAATACGAAAAAGGAGAATGGTCCCTGACATAATGTAGCATATAATATGTGACAATCTTGATTTTTTTTTTTTTTTCAGATGAGTATAATGAGAAACAATAATTGTATAAAGAACTGCTGCAAATAAAAAGCCACGCAATAGCATTTGACTTCAAGTTTTGGGTTTGGTATAGCAACGTTTTATGTAAAGTATATTACTTTATGGGTGAGTGAATGGCCGACATGAGAAAGTTGGACGACGACAGGGATGGAAATATCACGGTAACAGTAGATGCTTTTTTTTATCATCTTCTTGTCATGGCATCAATTGGTGGCTGCTCCATCAATTGAGAATCGAAGCCACGTCCGTTGTAAGCATTGATAGCAATAACTCATGAATCTCCATTATCCTGTTTGAGTCTTCAAATTGCAAATTAATATACGGAGGTATATATTTCTTATGGTGAATATATATTTAAAAATATTTTCTAAAATAAGATGGTGTCAAAGCACAAGAAAGTTTGAACAGAGTAAATATTTTCCTACAAGATATAAAAAAATATTAGAGATCCTCTAACATTCGTTGGCTGACATAAGTTTCTGATAGATGAATGACTCTTAACATTAATTATTGTTATTTAATTAAAAATAGGTTATATAAGCAGGATTCAAAGTTCGGATTTTATAATGATGTATTAAAATTTTACACAACTAAACTGACAAGTGAGTGACGTCTCATTTAGGGCCAGTTGATTCATTGTCCTTTTTGTACCTATGGCATAGTAGATTGTTTTTCATTCCAAATTAGGATATGAAAGATGCCGGGAATGTGTGTTGCACGACTAATATGATATATTTCCCTTATCATATAATAAAATAATATCCTTTTATTTTCATTAGTCTTTCATGTCAACAAAGTTATCCTTGGCTTAATTCATCACAAACAAGCTATCATTGACCATCACCACCATCGGTCATGTGGCCTCATAAGCTTATAAGTAGCGCCATTGCAGCAACGCTTCTCCTCCACAGCCACATGCAAGATGGGTTACCAGCATCTTCTATCCTCTATGCTTCTACTTCTCTTCCTTTCAAGCTTCATCCAAATGGCAGCACTTGGACGTACACCATCATCGACCAAGGTCCATGAGCGTCTCTCTATCATCTTAACATTTGATGTCCACGGACTAACATCTCAACGGTCTCTTCTGTGTAGCTTCTGTACATAGTGTACATGGGAGAGAGGCAACACGAAGATCCAGACCTCGTGACCTTATCGTCATTGAGCTTGAGGGAAATAATATAGATTTGAGGGACTCAATTTTTTCATAATAACTTACAATTTAAAAACCGATCTTCTCAAAATAATTCAATTGTCAACGACTTGATAAATGTATGGAACTATTTAAGAAGTGAATAATTTAAATGAGAGCATGATGAAATTAAGTTATGATAAAAGTATTAAAAACATGTAAATATTTAATGAGAAAAACATAAACGAAGCTATAATTAGCAATTTCATGTTTACGACATAAAAATTCTAAGCTTTCGATATCCATAGTTATGACATTAAATTAAACTCGCTAATTTAATTCCCAAAAATTTGCTTGCCACCTCAATTAAAAAGGACGTTCACATACTAAAAATATATATACTCTCGTAAGCTTGATTTGTTGGAATTAATGTGGCTCATATGATTTTTTTTATATTTAATGATAATTTAATAAATAGTTAATGAGAAAGAAAAACCTAATTTGAGTTGTCATATCCATTGATGATAAAGAATATTGCTCATATTAATTCTTAGTTGATGTCTTGATGGAAGACATCAAGACATTTGAACATGGTCCTTCACCCTCCATAGATCAGAATAAGATATTTACATTAATAACGTATGCCAAAGTACATTATTTAAGAAAGAGAAACCAAAATTTCAGGAAATTTAGACTTTCTCAAAAGATAAAATTTAAGACATTTTTCAATGCATCAAGATATTATATTTCAATTAAAGATTCTTTTCATGAAAATAACTAATTCTAGTGCACTATGATGTTTTATTTTGTACATGAATAAAATTGCTTATACATCGTATCAGAGCTATGATTTCAGATTTATAATTTTTTTATTATCGATTAAAATTATGATTCTGATAATTTATGTTAATTTAAATTTACAATATAAGTCTTAAATATTGAATTTAACTTTGTTTAAATTATACTGATCATGAAAGTCATGATTCACTCTTTATTTTTTTAATGAAATGGATGACTATAAGACATATTATGGTAATGAATTAGATTATAAAATTATAGTTTTATTTCATATATTATGAGTTAAAATCGTGAGTAATTTGATATTCATGTATTAAGTGTTTTGTTAGTCACCAAGGTGGCCAAATATTGTGATTACATAAAGTTCATAAAGAAACTATCCATGATTTCTGGATGCTAATGAATGGCTTGATGGTAACTTTATAATTATTACATTGATATTCATAGTTTATAAGAACTTTCAGGATCACCAAAAGGTTGATCTATTATTTTTACAACTCATGAGTGCAAATATAATAATTTATATATTCAATTATATTTTATATATATATATTTAAATGTAATAAATATATCTGATTTGAATATATTCAATTATCAAGGGATGACTTTGACATTTATTTACAAAGTCGCCCAAAGGACGACTTTGTAATTTATGAGATAATGTTTAAACTCCAAGCATTAAAGTGAGAGTATTTATCATGTATTATTCGTATGCTTTGTTTCTTACTTTATTTAACAAATTAAAACTTTTTGATCGGTGTGAATAAGTCTAATTTTACCTACGTGTTTTGAACCTTTCATTGGTCGAACCGATTTAATTATATGAGCTAGTTTATTAAAAGGATGGAGAGAAAAGGTAATAATTCTTAAGAAAAAAATAAAAATGGTTAGAGAGTTGCTTTTATTATTTTGAAAATTTAGAGATCTATGTGGGAATTCGCCCCTATCATAATTATGCTGCTCCTTCACCTATATATAATTCCACACTGAAAAACCAAGAAAGAGTTTTGTTATTATTAATGAAGATATAATATAATAATAATAATTATTATTATTATTATCAACATAATTTGCAGAGGAAGCATCTCTATCAGGTGCCATAGCCATTGGGCTTGATGAGACTAGTAAAGGTCTTTGTGTCTATCATGGTGCAATAATGCATCACGGTTCCCATCAATTATCTTCGTGGAATACGTATAGACTAGAAAAAAGTGTCCAATCCACCAATGGTATAAGATGCTGTTATAATAGTCTTGATTTCTCCAGGATTCTTGCCTGATGACTGGTTCATTTACTTACGATAAAATAATATCCTTTTATTTTTATTAGTCTTTCACATCAACGAAGTTTCCTTGGCTTTAACTCGCCACAAACAAGCTATCATTGACCATCACCACCGTCGGTCATGTTGCTTCATAGGCTTGTAAGTAGCGCCATTGGAGCAACGCTGCTCCTCCACGGCCACATGCAAGATGGGTTCCCAGCATCTTCTATCCTCTATGCTTCTACTTCTCTTCCTTTCAAGCTTCATCCAAATGGCAGCACTTGGACATACACCATCATCGACCAAGGTCCATGAGCGTCTCTCTTCCATCTTAACATTCGATGTCCGTGGACTAACATCTCGATGGTCTCTTCTGTGCAGCTGCTGTACATAGTGTACATGGGAGAGAGGCAACACGAAGATCCAAACCTTGTGACTGCGTCGCACCATGATATGCTGTCTTCCGTACTGGGGAGGTATGCATTTTTTGCACCATATATAGTTTGTGTTCGTTTCATCTTCCTGTCATGTATGCTCGATTAAAGGTTATTCTAATTGGTGATTCAGCAAGGAGGAAGCCCTGAGTTCAATTGTCTACAGCTATAAGCATGGCTTCTCGGGCTTTGCAGCCATGCTTACGGAATCTCAAGCAGACCATATTGCAGGTTCTTCCTTCCTTCTTCAAGTTCTAATATGTTTAACCGCACAACTGATGAGAACAATCCATCGCTGGTTGGCGTCTTGAGATGAGAAACAGCATGTTTATAGTGAATAAATCATGTCTCCTTTGTTGGTTTAAACATGTAAATGGATCATGAAAAGGAGAATTGATGTTCGTGATAAGTTATGAGAAAAAAAATCGTATTTATACATATACATAATTCTCAATGAAGATGAGTAAGCGCCTTCATCATATTGCCCTTTTTCTTTTATTGGTAGAATTGCCGGAGGTGATCAGCGTCAATCCAAGTCGCAGCGTTCCGCTGCATACTACACGAAGCTGGGACTACCTTGGTCTTGGTTATGAACAACCCCAATCCACAGGACTACTTCGAAGAGGCAACTTCGGCGATGGCATCATCATCGGTGTTGTCGACTCAGGCAAGCGTTATATATTTATTTCGTTACTGGCATCGAGCTTGTTGATTTGACCGTGTCATGTGAACTTTGTTTGTATAGGCATTTGGCCGGAATCGAGAAGCTTCGATGACCATGGTTACGGCCCCGTCCCATCCCGTTGGAAAGGAACGTGTGAAGTAGGTCAAAACTTCACCGTCAACCACTGCAACCGCAAGATCATCGGTGCAAGATGGTACGACGGAGGCGTCGACGATTCCGACATCAGCGTAGACTACCGTTCTCCCCGAGATTTTCAGGGCCACGGAACCCACACGGCTTCCACCGCGGCCGGTTCATTCGTGGGTAACGCGAGCTTCCATGGCCTCGGTGCCGGCGTAGCAAGAGGAGGCGCTCCTCGTGCCCGGCTCGCAATATACAAGGCGTGCTGGGGAAACAACATAAGGTGCCCTGATGCCGCCCTTCTAAAAGCGATAGACGACGCAGTGCATGATGGTGTGGACATCTTATCACTCTCACTTGGGGCCATACATTACTCAATCTTTGCTTCCATACATGCGGTAGCAAAGGGGATAACTGTGATCTTCGCTGGAGGCAACGATGGTCCCGTTCCCCAGACCATTTCTAATGACCTGCCGTGGGTGATCACGGTGGCAGCCAGCACCATGGATCGGTCGTTTCCTACCCTCCTAACCCTCGGAGACAACCGAACCGTGGTGGTGAGAACGTGTAGATTTCACAGACGCTAATACATTTGAAATTTTGCATCTACTTATATTGAATTAATTGTTCATGGTTGCTGCGGCAGGGACAATCCATCCTCTATGAATCCACCGATGGAGGATTCAAACAGCTAGCAGATGGTGGGAGGTAACTATAATTCGATTAAATGTTCTTAAAGAAAAGAGTATCTTAGTGTTGGGAAAATACGACAAAGAAGAGGATAAAAACATCATGCAAACAAATAACAAACACAAGTTCAAGAATACTTTAGGAAAGATATTTAGGCTTGAAACGTGTATAAATACTTTCCTAAAAATGATATTTGCACTCTCTTCTCAATAAGATTCCTATAGGTTTGATGCAAATAGTTTTAGTGGATATGACAAGCCTTTAGAAGATTTATATTGAGCAAACAATAAAGAATTTTTAAATAGGAATTAGAGAATATCTAATTCAATCACTTGGAGAGTAAAGAAGAAGAATATGAAAAAGATGTCTTAATAATTTACCCTCAAATATCTATTATAGATATTTTCTCAAAAGACACGATCTTTGAAAAATAACTACCAAAATAACTATAAAAGAAAACACATTTTCAAATAAATCTTTTGAAAAGAAATTCTTTTTTCTTTTTAATTTGAACAATTTATAACAATCCCCCACTTGTTCAAATTTAAAATTTTCTCTAAGTGATTAAATAGTATTTATGAATAAAATAATATATCTTTCGATTTGAATATTACCTTAGTGTAAGCATCACAAAGTAAAGTCGAAATCCCAATTAGCATAAAAACTTTGAATTTGTTATTCCTAATGACAACACCGATGATACCATACACATAAATACAATATCCTTGTATTCCTCATAAAATCTTGCTCGGTCCTAATATGGCCTTAGGCTCATCCAAATTCATGAACTTTTATGAGAGAAAACTCTAACTCTCAATCGAAGCGGCACCACTTCTAAGTTCATATAGGTGAAGTTCTTATAGTATATTTATCACTCTTTGAGTTACTTGTCCTAACTTCATTAAGAGTATAATTAACTCAACCCTCATTCGATGACAACCATCACTTTAATATCTTTAGATGGGACTCATAAAATATTTTAATGATTTGTTCTTACCACTCCACATGTCAATGACTTGTTCTTACCCTTTGAACTCTTTATTACTCATTTCATAATGTTGAGTAGGGTTGCTATTATTGGTGGATCTTTTATTCAAAGAGTTTTAGCCCCATCAATTTTGATGTTGATCTTACAACTTCTCTTGTTAGAGGTTTGGTGAATGGATCATCTTCCACTTATAAAACAAGAGGAATTGTTTTTGCTTTTCGTACACGAGTGCTTCTTCTTAATTTATGAGATTGCTCTCCAACCTCTTGTGAACTTGATTGATGTCCAATCAAAAGAATATTAGGTTGCTCACCAACCTTTTGAGATGTCTCCACTAGTGACTCTTCACTAGTTGGAGGATGAACATTATTACTTGAAGTCAATAAATGTTCAAAGAACTACATCTCGAGATTCTATTATGATATTAGACTCCAAATTAAGAAGTCTATATGCTTTGCTATTTGAGGCATAGACTATAAATACACATTTGATTCCTCTAGGTCCCAATTTTGTCCTTTAAGGATCATTATTCTTATAATATACAAGACACCCCCACACTTTAAAATAACCAATGTTAGGTTGTCTTCCTTTTCATAACTCATATAGAGAGATCTTATTTTTATTAGAGGGAATTCTATTTAAGATATAACATGTAGCCAATAAAGCTTCTCCCCACAAATTATAAGATAATTTAGCATGTAACAACATAGCATTAATCATCTCTAGATAAGTTCTATTTTTTCTTTCTGCTAATCCATTTTGCTCAGGTGTTCATTATGCCATGTTGTTCACAAAACAAGTTAAATTCATTAGGAAAGTATTCTCCTCCTCTATCACTTCTTAAAAGATTTAATTTTCTTCCCCAATTGATTTTCAACTTTTGTTTTATATGCCTTAAAAGCATTAAAAACATCATTTTTATGTTTCAATAAGGTACACATACGTGAATCTAGACATATCATCTATAAAAGTAATGAAATATATATTACCTCCTCTCATTAATATGTCATTTAATTCACATATATAAGAATGTATTAAGTCTAACAAATTAGTATATCTTTCAACACTTTTGAATGGTTTCTTTATCATATTTGATTTAACACAAATTTTACATTTATTAAGATCATCAAAATAATAATTTATTAAACCATCCTTAACCATTCTTCTAATGGTGCTAGTTTCAATATGTGTTAATCTATCATGTCATAATAAATAAGAATCAACAATATAAATAGAAGCAACATCTTTATTAAATTTAGAATCATTGTCAACAATAGATAATTTGACCATTCCCTCAATGGAATAGCCTTTTCCAACAAAAGTTCCATTACAGGATAGAATTAACTTTTCGGATTCAAATACAGATTTAATTCTAGCAAACATAGATTCCCACTTACTAAATTTCTACTCATATCCAGTACATGGAGAACATTAGTAAGAGTGAATTTCTTACCCGAAGTGAAAGTGAGTTCCACATTTCCTTTGCCAATCACCTTAGAATGAACTTCATTTCCCATTTGAATCTCTTGCCCTTCTGTGACTTCTTTGTAAGTCTTGAAGAGTGTCTTATCATAGCAAACATGGACGGTAGCACAAGTATCATACCACCAACTAGAAACCTTGCCAAATATGGCATTCACTTCGCTGACCATAGCGATTATATTATCATCTCCCTCAACAGAGTTGACTTTCGGTTTCTAGCCCTTTTTAAATCTACAATCCCTAGCAAAATGACCATGTTTTCCACAAACAAAACAACCTCCACTCTTTGGCTTCTTAAATTTTCTTTGATCCATTTTGGAGCCAAAATGATATTCATTGTTTTGTTTACCTTTGTTGGAATTCTTAGGCTGATTCACAACATTTGCTTTTATATTGCCAAAAGAGTTCTCACTCTTTTCTCTCATCCTCCATTCCTCCTTGATTCGAAGATATTTTTGAATTTGCTCCAAAGTGATATCCTTGGAGTCATGCAAAATCTTCTTCCTATACCCTTTCCAAGATGAAAGGTAACTTGGCTATTATAACCCCTACCTGAAAAGGTTTAGGAAGTTCGATTTTTTCAACCTTCAATTGATTAACAATGACCTGCAACTCATGCACTTGTGCCAAGATTGGCTTGTCATCTATAAACTTATAATCAAAATATTTAGAAATCAAAAATTTCTTTGTACCTTCCTCCTCGGCATGATACTTGAATTCCAAAGCATTCTAAATTGCTTTTGCAGATGGTTCCACCGTATAAAGATCATAAAGCCGATCCGAAAGAGCATTGACTTCATCTTCGATTCTCTTCTTTTGTTCAGCTTTAACTTCATTAGTGTCATCATCGATTGGATCAGGAATTGGTTAAAGATTTGGATCAAGCACATAGAAGATCTTCAACGTAGTCAACATGAATTTCATCTTGTCTTGCCAACGGGTAAAATTCGTTCCATCAAAACGATCCAAATGAATAAAATCTTGATTCAATAATTTGATGATATTTGTGGCCTCCATAGTGAATTTATATAAACTCACAAATATCGTTTTTAGATTGTTGGGAAAATACGACAAAGAAGAGGATAAAAACACTATGGAAACAAATAACAAACGCAAGATCAAGAATACTTTAGGAAAGATATTTAGGCTTGAAACGTGTATAAATACTTTTCTAAAAATGATATTTGTACCATCTTCTCAATAAGATTGCTATGGGTTAGATGCAAATAGTTTTAGTGGATATGACAAGCCTTTAGAAGATCTGTATTGAGCAAACAATAAAGAATCTTAAAAAAAGAATTAGAAAATATCTAATTCAATCACTTGCGATTATGAAAAATATGTCTTAATAATTTACCTTCAAATATCTATTTATAGATATTTTCTCAAAAGATAAAAAAATAACTATAAAAAAAACACCTTTTCAAATAAATCTTTTGAAAAGAAATTCTTTTTTCTTTTTAATTTGAACAATTCTTAACACATAGTAACGTGCATTTGATCTATTGTTGCAGTTGCTCGGACGCTCTGAATTCGAGTGATGTAGTCGGAAAGATTGTGCTCTGTTACCAGCTTGCCATCGCCTCACGCTTACCACCCGTGCAAGGCTTTCAACAGGCTGCCAGTAATGTTCAGGAAGCAGGAGGGAAGGGCATTATCTTTGCACAGTACTCCGCCAGCATCCTCCACTACATCGACGAAATTTGCAACGGCACCGTTTGCGTCTTTGTAGATTACGAGATCGGAAAACAAATAGAAGATTATGTAACGAATACAAGGTCTGCTCAACTCGAGTTCCGTTTTCCTAAACGGATCAGAATTTTCTTTTCGGGAATAATAACCACGGAAGGAAATTGGCAGATCTCCGCTGGTGAAGGTGAGCCTAACGCAGGATATGGTCGGGAGTGGAGTTATGTCGCCCAGGGTCACAGCTTTCTCGTCGAGAGGGCCGAGTATATTGTTCCCAGATCTAGTCAAGGTCGGTGCAATTTCTATTATCTACTAGAAGCTCACATGTTTGGTTCTTTTCGATGAACTGGTGTGCTCACCATCACTGCCTTTGGACAGCCCGATATCACAGCTCCCGGATTCCTTATCCTGGCCGCAGTAAAAGATTCCTATAAGTTTGACTCCGGGACTTCCATGGCTTGCCCCCATGTCTCTGGCGTAGCAGCTCTTCTTAAAGCAGCACATCCCCAGTGGTCTCCTGCTGCCATCAAATCAGCACTCGTCACAACTGGTAAGTAGATTTACCATCCTGCTTCTGCATCGTTCCGGAGTTCTTCTCTGTCTGCTTTCCTGATGTTAAAGTAGCATGACAACCTCTGTTTTAAGCACATACGGCCAATGCATACGGCTTCCCCATAGAAGCAGAGGGAGTTCCTCGAAAGCACGCTGATCCTTTCGACTTTGGCGGCGGTCACATCGATCCTAACAAAGCCATTGATCCCGGGCTTATTTATGACGTCGATCCCGAAGACTACTTCAAGTTCTTCAACTGCACTTACGGTCCGTCGACCACTTGTGACTTGGTGGACAGTCGACTGTATCACCTGAATCTGCCTTCCATCTCCATTCCCGACCTGAAGAAGACACCACTAACGGTGCAGAGAACCGTGACCAATGTGGGGGACACGGATTCCATTTACAGGGCAATGGGGGAGTCTCCTCCGGGTGTCAACATGGTGGTCGAGCCTTCTCTTCTTCAGTTCAATGCTTCTACGATGACGCACACCTTTGCGGCAACGTTCACGCCGCTTCAGATGGTGCAAGGGGACTTCAACTTCGGAAGCTTGACATGGATTGATGATGGGAAGCACGCAGTAAGAATTCCTATCGCAGTTCGAGTGATCATTCATGATTCCTTCTCTGATACCTCCTAAGGCATCTGCTCTATGTTGACTACTATGGCAGTAAGTTAAATGTTGAAGTCGTATGGGGAATAAAAACTAAGATGTGTAAAATGCTACCCAAATATTGATGTCGGCTTTGATTCAGTCAATTTGTTCATTTATAGGCTTGTGTGAGCTACTTTTATCCAGACGCATGAACTTGAACATATGATGGTGTCTGGAAATAATATAGCTTTGAAGGCCACAATTTTTTCATAAACTATATTGTCAAAATAATTGAATTGCCATGATATAATAAAATAGCTTGGAACTATTTTACAAGGGAGTAATTAAAATAAGAGCTTCGTGAAATTAAGATATAATAAAAATATTAAAAACGATAAATATTTAGTGAGGAAAAAAGGTGAGCTAAGCTATAATGAGCAATAAAAATTAACGTGCTATGTTGCTCATGTACGCTTCAGTATTTAGCACCGACCACCGACGTACGGTATACGTCATCAGGAAATAATATAGATATGAGGGACTCAATTTTTTCATAATAACTTACAATTTGAAAATCGATCTTCTCAAAATAATTCAACTGCCAACGACTTGATAAATGTATGGAACTATTTTAGAAGTGAATAATTTAAATAAGAGCATGATGAAATTAAGTTATGATAAAAGTAATAAAAAATATAAATATTAAATGAGAAAAATATAAACTAAGTTATAATTAGTAATTTCATATTTATGGGCTGAAGGGGGAGGTTGTTGAACTGGCAACTCATAGATTCAGTTCATATTGGGCCTAAACAACCAACAGCCCACCTCCTCACTTAATCTAACTCTAATTCAAATTAGGGAGGTATGGATAATTGAATTTTAGAGGCAAAAAGAGGTAGAAAAAGACAACAATGAAGGAGTTTTTGGCAGTCACGAGATTTGAAAGAAAAGGAGGAGAACAAAATAGAAAAGGAAGAGAAAGAAAGGGAAGAAGATAAGGACAACACAGAGAGACTGTTCTCAATTATCTAGCAGTGCTTTCATCTCAAGTTAGATCAGATCTACAGTAGATTCTTACTGTGATTACTTGAGGAGAATTAGGAATGATTTAGATATTGTGCATAGTGACATGATCCTTATATTCCAGTTATTCTCTTTTGATTGTTGCTAGGGTTTTGACAAAAGATTGAGATTTATATATTCATTATTATTATAGTGAATTATCTCTAGTTTGTCCCGTGATTTTTACCCTTTACATTGAAAGGGTTTTCCACATATATCTTGATGTTTTATTTTATTGTGGTTTTTCTGTTATGTGTTATAGTCTGTTAATATTTGTTCATATACAAAAGTTTATTTATTTTTATATCCCATCAATGTCATATCCATTGATGATAAAAAATATTGCTTATATTAATTCTTAATTGATGTCTTGATGGAAGACATCAAGATATTTGAACATGGTCCTTCACATCCGAATAAGATATTACATTAATAACTTATGTCAAAGCACGCTATTTAAGAAAGAGAAATCAAAATTCTATTCGTCTGAAGTATCTTTCAGGAAATTTAGATTTTATCGAAAGATAAAATTTAAGATATTTTTGAATGCATCATATTTCAATTAAAGATTCTTTTCCTGAAAATAACTAATTCTAGTGCACTATGATGTTTTATTTTGTACATGAATAAAATAGCTTATACATAGTATCAGAGCTATGATTTCAGATTTATAATTTTTTTTATTATTTAATTTTATTTTTTTATTATCAATTAAAATTATGATTCTGATAATTTATGCTAATTTAAATTACAATTTAAGTCTTAAATATTGAATTTAACTTTGTTTAAATTATACCGATCATGAAACTTATGAATCACTCTTTTTTTTTAATGAAATGGATGACTATAAGACATATTACGGTAATGAATTAGATTATAAAATTATAGTTTTATTTCATATATTAGAGTTAGAATCATGAGTAATTTGATATTTATGTATTAAGTGTTTTGTTAGACACCAAGGTGGCCAAATATTATGATTACATAAAGTTCATAAAGAAACTATCCATGATTTCTGGATGCTTATGAATGGCTTGATGCTAACTTTATAATTATTACATTGATATTCATAGTTTATAAGAACTTTCAGGATCACCCAAAGGTTGATCTATTATTTTTATAACTCATGGGTACAAATATAATAATTAATATATTCAATTATATTTTTTATATATTCAAATGTAATAAATATATCTGATTTGAATATATTCAATTATCAAGTAAAGTGAGATATAAAGAAGCATAACATCTTTAGTTTCGCCCACAGGATGATTTTGATATTTATTTACAAAGTCGCCCAAAGGACGACTTTGTAATTTATGAGATAATGTTTAAACTCCAAGCATTAAAGTGAGAGTATTTATCATGTATTATTCGTATGCTTTGTTTCTTACTTTATTTAACAAATTAAAACTTTTTGATCGGTGTGAATAAGTCTAATTTTACCTACGTGTTTTGAAACTTTCATTGGTCGAACCGATTTAATTATATGATCTAGTTTATTAAAAAGATGGAGAGAAAAGGTAATAATTCTTAAGAAAAAAATAAAAATGGTTAGAGAGTTGCTTTTATTATTTTGAAAATTTACAGATCTATGTGGGAATTCGCTCCTATCATAATTATGCTGCTCCTTCACCTATATATAATTCCACACTGAAAAACCAAGAAAGAGTTTTGTTATTATTAATGAAGATATAATATAATAATAATAATTATTATTATTATTATCAACATAATTTGCAGAGGAAGCATCTCTATCAGGTGCCATAGCCATTGGGCTTGATGAGACTAGTAAAGGTCTTTGTGTCTATCATGGTGCAATAATGCATCACGGTTCCCATCAATCATCTTCGTGGAATACGTATAGACTAGAAAAAAGTGTCCACTCCACCAATGGTATAAGATGCTGTTATAATAGTCTTGATTTTTCCAGGATTCTTTCCTGATGACTGGTTCATTTACTTGGGAAATATGGAGGTATCTAAACCACAATATTTCTCTTTCTTGGGTTCATATATATATAATACATATAGCATCTTGACCTAAAGGCTTGACTTAATCAACTCTATTCTTCTACGTCAAATCATGTGGTGAACAGGCGACATGATAACTGGGCATGAATGCTCTATCGAGTCCAAAACCATCATCTAATCGTCATTGAGAACGTCGTGAGGTAACGTTCATTGCAATCACTGAGAACGAAACCTCTCATCATCACTAGTGGTCCTCGTACAACTAAGATTTTGGTGAAGTTGTGGTGCAAATTGTCAAAGCCTCAATTAGTCAGACACCAACTTGACACCATTGACTAAGCATGCTTATTAATAATACATCTATCACATGAAATGTAGTCTCACTTAGTAATTATGTAGCAACAATTTGCAGAATCTGTTCCGCTCACAAGGTAAATCCATGGCTAATGCTAGAACAGGTGAACTTGTAGGCCCCAAGATTGCCACGTCACTGCTATCATTTGGAAGCTATAATATAATCCACCACAATATCTAGCTAATGCTCATTCAAAATGTCAAAAATGGGGTACTATCATCTTATATTTGTATCTAAATTTATTTCCATTGGCTAGTTTTGCTATATCGTATTATCAAATTGCAGATTGATATTACTCGTATCATGTTTACTTGTCAGAATAAGACTTGAACTAGTCCGTTTTGGATGATTCATGAATGCACCTTCTCCATATCCAAATCAATATATACTATATTCTATCTTTCTGCTTCTCTTCCTCGCCAACTCCCTTTTCGAATGGTGGCAGTTGTTACAATCTGAGTCTTCAAATTGTAAATTAATATACGGATGCATATATTTCTTATAGGTGAATATATATATATATATATATATATTCCAAAATAAAATGGTTTCAGAACAAATAAAAGCTTTTTGTTTGAACAGAGTCTTTAAGTAAATATCTTCCTATAAGATATAAAAAATATAATTAGATATCCTCTAACGACATAAGTTTTCTTTTTAATAAATGAATGACTCTTAATATTAATTATTATTTTCTTTTTAATAAAAAATAAGTGATAAAAGCAATATCGGAGGTTAAGATCTTACTATGATCTATCAAAATTTTATCCATCTAAACTGACGAGAGAGTAGTATCTCATTTAGGGCCAGTTGAACAGTTGTCCCTTTTGCACCTTTGGCATAATAGGTTGCTTTTCATTATGAACCACAACTGGATGAATTCTTATATGAATGATATCGGTGATATATGTTGCACGACTAACACGATATATTCTCTTATCTTACGATAAAATAATATCCTTTTATTTTTATTAGTCTTTCACATCAACGAAGTTTCCTTGGCTTTAACTCGCCACAAACAAGCTATCATTGACCATCACCACCGTCGGTCATGTTGCTTCATAGGCTTGTAAGTAGCGCCATTGGAGCAACGCTGCTCCTCCACGGCCACATGCAAGATGGGTTCCCAGCATCTTCTATCCTCTATGCTTCTACTTCTCTTCCTTTCAAGCTTCATCCAAATGGCAGCACTTGGACATACACCATCATCGACCAAGGTCCATGAGCGTCTCTCTTCCATCTTAACATTCGATGTCCGTGGACTAACATCTCGATGGTCTCTTCTGTGCAGCTGCTGTACATAGTGTACATGGGAGAGAGGCAACACGAAGATCCAAACCTTGTGACTGCGTCGCACCATGATATGCTGTCTTCCGTACTGGGGAGGTATGCATTTTTTGCACCATATATAGTTTGTGTTCGTTTCATCTTCCTGTCATATATGCTCGATTACAGGTTATTCTAATTGGTGATTCAGCAAGGAGGAAGCCGTGAGTTCAATTGTCTACAGCTATAAGCATGGCTTCTCGGGCTTTGCAGCAATGCTTACAGAATCTCAAGCAAACAAAATTGCAGGTTCTTCCTTCTTCAATTTCAGGCCTATTTTACCAGTGACAATGGAAGCAAGTTCTAATATGATTAACAGCACAACTGATGAGAACAATCCAAAAGATACATGCAAGAATATATCTGAAAGTTGAAGGGACGATATTGACCCAGATAAATCAATATGTGAAAATAAAATCTCAATCACAATAGTTTTGTGCTTAATTACGGGAGATTACTCCTGAGAGTCGGCTCATGTGTTGAGGCCACTAAAACAAAAAATTGAAAGACTTTATATCAACCTTTTGAGTAATAATTTTATATTTTGTAATCACCTAGGAATCATGATCGGAAAGTAGGATTAAGGTGGGTCTTTGAACGCTTCTTTTATTATTGAGATAAGGTTGGCGACTTGAGATGAGAGAGAGAGAGAGAGAGAGAGAGAATCCATCACGTGTTTAGTATATTATATCATATTTATACACATACGTAATCCTCAATGAAGATGAGAAAGCGCCTTGATCATATTGCCCTTTTCTTTTATTGGTAGAATTGCCGGAGGTGATCCGCGTCAATCCAAGCCGCAGCGTTCCGCTGCATACTACACGAAGCTGGGACTACCTTGGTCTTGGTTATGAACAACCCCAATCCACAGGACTACTTCGAAGAGGCAACTTCGGCGATGGCATCATCATCGGTGTTGTCGACACAGGCAAGCGTTATATATTTATTTCGTTACTGGCATCGAGCTTGTTGATTTGACCGTGTCATGTGAACTTTGTTTGTATAGGCATTTGGCCGGAATCGAGAAGCTTCGACGACCATGGTTACGGCCCCGTCCCATCCCGTTGGAAAGGAACGTGTCAAGTAGGTCAAAACTTCACCGTCAACCACTGCAACCGCAAGATCATCGGTGCAAGATACTACAGTAAAGACGCCCACCCGTCTGAGGTCGCGCGAGACTACGACTCCCCCCGTGACGCCAATGGCCATGGAACACACACCGCTTCCACCGCAGCAGGTTCTCTGGTAAGCGATGCAAGCTTCCACGGTCTCGGTGCCGGTACAGCAAGAGGAGGCGCTCCTCGTGCCCGGCTCGCAATATACAAGGCATGCTGGGCAATAGGAGGGTGTCCCGAGGCTGCTGTTCTGAAGGCGATAGATGATGCTATCCATGATGGTGTGGACATCTTATCACTCTCACTTGGGGACTTACTTCACCCATACTTTGCTTCGATACATGCGGTAGCAAAGGGGATAACTGTGATCTTCTCCGGAGGCAATGATGGTCCCGTCACCCAGACCATTGGTAATGACCTTCCGTGGGTGATCACGGTGGCAGCCAGCACCATCGATCGCTCGTTTCCTACCCTCCTAACCCTCGGAGACAACCGAACCGTGGTGGTGCGAACGTGTGGTTTTCACAGACACGCTAATACATTTGAAAGTTTGCATCTATTTATATTGAATTAATTGTTCATGGTTGCTGCGGCAGGGACAATCCATCCTCTATGAATCCACCGATGGAGGATTCAAAGAGCTAGCAGATGGTGGGAGGTAACTATAATTCGATTAAATGTTCTTAAAGAAAAGAGTACCTAGTAATGTGCATTTGATCTATTGTTGCAGTTGCTCGGACGCTCTGAATTCGAGTGATGTAGTCGGAAAGATTGTGCTCTGTTACCAGCTTGCCATCGCCTCAAGCTCTCCACCCAGGCGACACTTTCCACTGGCTGCCAGTAATGTTCAGGAAGCAGGAGGGAAGGGCATTATCTTTGCACAGTACTCCGCCAACATCCTAAGCTTCATCGACGTTATTTGCAACGGCACCGTATGCGTCTTTGTAGATTACGAGATCGGCAAACAAATAAAAGATTATGTAACGAATACAAGGTCTGCTCAACTCGAGTTCATTTTTCCTAAACAGATCAGAATTTTCTTTTCGGGAATAATAACCACGAGAGGAAATTGGCAGATCCCCGCTGGTGAAGGTGAGCCTAACGCAGGATATGGTCGGGAGTGGAGTAATGTCTCCCAGGGTCGCAGCTTTCTCGTCGAGAGGGCCGAGTATATTGTTCCCAGATCTAGTCAAGGTCGGTGCAATTTCTATTATCTACTAGAAGCTCACATGTTTGGTTCTTTTCGATGAACTGGTGTGCTCACCATTACTCCCTTTAGACAGCCCGATATCACGGCTCCCGGATTCCTTATCCTGGCCGCGGTGAAAGATTCCTATAAGTTTGACTCCGGAACTTCCATGGCTTGCCCCCATGTCTCTGGCGTAGCAGCTCTTCTTAAAGCAGCACATCCCCAGTGGTCTCCTGCTGCCATCAAATCAGCACTCGTGACAACTGGTGAGTAGATTAACCATCCTGCTTCTGCATCGTTCATGAGTTCTTCTCTGTCTGCTTTCCTGATGTTAAAGTACATGACAACCTCTGTTTTAAGCTCATACGGCCAATAAATACGGCTTCCCCATAGAAGCAGAGGGAGTTCCTCGAAAGCTCGCCGATCCTTTCGACTTTGGCGGCGGTCACATCGATCCTAACAAAGCCGTTGATCCCGGGCTTATTTATGACGTCGATCCCAAAGACTACTTCAAGTTCTTCAACTGCACTCACGGTCCGTCGTTCACTAGTGGCTTGGTGGACAGTCGGCTGTATCGCCTGAATCTGCCCTCCATCTCCATTCCCGACCTGAAGAAGACACCATTGACGGTGTGGAGAACCGTGACCAATGTGGGGGACACAGATTCCATTTACAGGGCAATGGTGGAGTCTCCACCGGGTGTCAACATGGTGGTTGAGCCTTCTCTTCTCCTGTTCAATGCTTCCACGACGACGCACACCTTCGCGGTGACCTTCACGCCGCTTATGATGGTGCAAGGGGACTTCAACTTCGGAAGCTTGACATGGTTTGAAAATGGGAAGCACGCAGTAAGAATTCCTATCGCAGTTCGAGTGATCATTCATGATTTCTTCTCTGATACCTCCTAAGGCTTGTGGAGGCATCCGCTCTATGTCGAGTACCATGGCAATAAGTTAAATGTTGAAGTCGTATGGAGAATAAAAATTAACATGGTACGTTGCTCCTGTACGCTTCAGTATTTAGCACCGACGTCCGATACACGTTGTCAGGAAATAAAAATATAGCTTTGAGGGACTCCATTTTTTCATAATAACTTATAATTTGAAAATCGATCTTCTCAAAATAATTCAACTGCCAACGACTTGAAAATTGTCTGGAACTATTTTAGAAGGGAATAATTTAAATGAGAGCATGATGAAATTAAGATATGATAAAAGTATTAAAAACATATAAATATTTAATTAGAAAAACGTAAGCGAAGCTATAATTAGCAATTTCATGTTTATGACATAAAAAATCCAAGCTTTCGATATGCAGCTTTATGACATCAAATTAAACTCGCTAATTTAATTCCCAAAAATTTGCCTGCACCTCAATTAAAATAGACGTTCACATTCTAAATATATGTATACTCTAGTAAGCTTGATTTGTTGGAATTAATGTGGCTCATACGATTTTTTTTAATATTTAATGATAATTTAATAAATAGTTAATGAGAAAGACAAACCTAATTTGGGTTGTCATATCCATTGATGATAAAGAATGTTGCTCATATTAATTCTTAATTGATGTCTTGATGGAAGACATCAAGACATTTGAACATGGTCCTTCACCATCCATAGATCAGAATAAGATATTTGCATTAATAACATATGCCAAAATATATTATTCAAGAAAGAGAAATCAAAATTTTACTCGACTGAATTATCTTTCAAGAAATTTTTACTTTCTCAAAAGATAAAATTTTAATGAAATGGATGACTATAAGTCATATTACGGTAATGAATTAGATTATAACATTATAGTTTTACTTCATATATTATGAGTTAAAATCATGAGTAATTTGATATCTAAATATTAAGTGGTTTGTTAGTCACCAAGGTGGCCAAATATTATGATTACATAAATATCCATGCTATAAAGTTCATAAATAAACTATCCATGATTTCTGGATGCTTACGAATGGCATGATGGTATACTTTATAATTATTATATTGATATTCATAGTTTATAAGAACTTTCAGGTTGATCTATTATTTTTATAACTCATGAATATAAATAAGCATTAAAGTGAGAGTATTTATCATGTATTATGTAGTGTGCCATTCTGTCATTTTATTCGTATGCTTCCTTCGTTACTTTATTTAACAAATTAAAGTATTTTGATTGGTGTGAGTAAGTATAGTTTTACATACGTGCTTTGAACCTTTGATTGGTCGAACCGATTTAATTATGTGAGCTTATTTATTAAAAAGATGGAGAGAAAAGATCATAATTTTTAAGATAAAAAATAAAAATTATTAGAGAGTTGCTTTTATCATTTTAAAATTTTGAAGCTCTCCGTGCGAATTCACCCCTATCATATTTATGCCGCTCCTTCACCTATTTATAATTCCACACTGAAAAGCGGAGAAAGAGTTTTATTATTATCAATGAAGATATGATATTATTATTATTTTTGTTGTGGATGTGCTTATTATAAACATTGTGAAAGTGGCACTTTGGATGCCAACATAATTTGCAGAGGAAACATCTCTATCAGGTGTCATAGTTGTTGGGCTTGATGAGACCAGTAACAATCTTTACGTCTACCATGGTGCAATAATGTATCACGGTTCGTATACCTTCGCGGTGACGTTCACGCCGCTTCAGAAGGTGCAAGGGGACTTCAACTTCGGAAGCTTGACATGGTTTGATGATGAGAAGCACGCACTGAGAATTCCTATCGCAGTGAGAGTGATCATTCATGATTCTGTCTCTGATACTTCCTAAGGCATCTGCTCTATGTTACTACTATAGCAATAAGTTAAATGTTGAAGTCGTATGGGGAATAAAAACTAAGGTGTGTAAAATGCTACTCAAATATTGATGTCATCTTTTGGTTCAGTCAATTTGTTCATTTATAGGCTTGTGTGAGCTACTTTTGTCCATACGCACGAACGTCGACAATATGATGTTGTCACGAAATAATATAGCTTTGAAGAACATAATTTTTTCATAAACTATATAATAAAATAGCTTGGAACTATTTTACAAGGGAATAATTAAAATAAGAGCTTCATGAAATTAAAATATAATAAAAATTATTAAAAATATAAATATTTAATGAGAAAAAAAAGTGAGCTAAGCTATAATGAGCAAAATCATTGTTATTACATATTAGAAAAAAATAAATACAAGCTTTCAATATCCAACGTTAGGACATCAAGCTAAGCTTGCTAATTTAATTCCCAAAAAATTGCCTACAGCCTTAATTAAAATAGACGTCCACATACTAATAGAAAATTATATACTCACATAAGCTTGTTTTTGTTTTTCAAAATTTGATATTTTTATTTTAAATTCATGAACAAGCACCTTTCATATATATATATATATATATATATATATATATATATATATATATATAGAGAGAGAGAGAGAGAGAGAGAGAGAGAGAGAGAGAGAGAGAGAGAGAGAGAGAGAGAGAGAGAGAGAGAGAGAGAGAGACCTCTCAACTACATGATTGACTTATAAAAGAAATCAAGATGGTGCCCTCCATCATATAGGATGAGTTATAACACTCATGATGCTTCTGAAATAAGTATATTGATTATAATAATTACAAACATATTGATTTTGATTAGCATTATATCAAAATTTAATTATGATATAGATTTAAAGTTAATTAAGAATTTATTTTGTGTTTATTTCTTATTGGTGTTCTTGATAACTAAATCCTAAAGATACCGAACCCTATAATTTATATGGGAGGTATGCTTGACAAAATCCCTCTATAGTTGAAAGCATCAATTGAATTGAACGAGACCTCTTCTATATCTAGGAATGCACCTAATAGGTTGAGATCTTTTATAGGGTGATACTAGGATTATTATAGATGTGCATTATTGTCAAAATAATTTCACACATCTTATGGCTTTTATGGAATCATGAGGCATTCAATCCAGTGGACATATAATGAGGATGACTTGGTTGGTAATCCCCGGGATATCATACCATATTAGTTATGTATAGTGAAAATATTAAAGACACCATATCCAAATATCATTCATATGTATATATAGAAAAAGTAAAAGTTGATAAAAAAAAAAGGAGAGAGAGTTCATGTGTAGACAACATAAAGTGAAGACAACATAGAGTTTAATACAATATCATAATATTTTCACTAAAGTAAGTTTTAAGGAAAGTAATATTTGAAGTTAAGAGACTTATCACCATCTCTATCCGTCTTGTTATAATATGTGAAAATATTTGTTTTGTGTTCTATCAACATTTGTCAAATTTTCAAGTGGGGTTAAAATAATTTTCTTTATCTCGATAGAAAATTATCTTTATGAGGAGGAGTTCGTGATTGGAAGCCATTGCATTTAACGAAAGGATTGAAATAATGAGAGAGAGAGAGAGAGAGAGAGAGAGAGAGAGAGAGAGAGAGAGAGAGAGAGAGAGAGGAAATCCTGTACATAAAATGGAGAGGACACTTCAAATTACACGTATTATTTTCATTTTTCATATATTTGAGGTCAAATTGAATATACGTACCTTCAAAATAAATTGTTTTCATATTTATTCCTCCAAAGCGAATAGATCTTTGCAACATATAAAAACTTGTATATATGACAGCTTGTTAATATCCTTCGGCTACTATCATCTGTGGCTATTATTCTAAATGATATTAATATATTTTAAGAAATATAATGATTATAAAAAAATATTAGAAATAATTTAAATACTTAAATATTTTTAGTCTAAAATAATTAATGATAATTATTGCTAGCTTTCATCAACCTTAGTTTTTAGATGCATGTTTACAATCTTAATATTTAAAGGAATGTGTATATCATATCAAAATTTAAATGGGTGGATAGGTAAAGCCTTATAGTTAATTTTGTCTTGAACTCTTTTTTTGTCATTATTTAACGTGATGGAATAATTGATTTGTTAATCTCAGTAAGTTTGAACTACGCTCAAGATACTTAGGTTGAAATTAATAATAATATATTTATTTATTTAATATAAGTTTAAATTGAAATACCACATTTCTAATAATTTTTTTTGTAATTTATTTACAACCCTCCACTCACGAGTGCCAATCACCCAAATCGAAAGGTAGTAAAATGAACATGTGAATGGAAAACATCACCTTAATTACAAATAGACTATCAAATCTCCAATAGAGACATTGTTGGCATCCGTTTGTGAACGGAGATGATGACGTGAATTACAAGTATTATCTCTCTTTAGCATTTGTGAACATGAATATATGAAATTTTAGGTTGTATGTTTAGCTTCATTGATCCAAGGAGAAAGAAGAGACTAGTAGAAGATAAGAAAAGTAATTTAAATCTACAGTAATTCGAATTTATCTAAAAGTATTTATTTATATTAGTCAAAATATAAAATATAAATTTTTAACCGAACCGCTGTGAGAGATCGGTATGTATTCTTATCAGGAACTTCAATGGCACTTTGCCTCCCGATTGGTCTCCGGCTGCCATCAAATCAGCACTTGTTACCACCGGTGCGTACGACTTCCCAGTAGAATCCTGGTGGCGGTCACGTCGATCCTAATAGAGTCGCAGATCCTGGACTTCAATTTCTTCCGCTACATGAACGCTGCATCAAACACTAGCGCTTTGGTTGATCACGAAGGCCTGGAGCTGTCTTCGAGAGCCATTCCTGACCTCTGGAGCTCCGGGGTGGGAGACAAACGTGTATATGAACTGAATCTTCCCTCCATCTCCATTCCCGACCTGAAGGAGACTTCTGTGACGGTGTCGAGAACCGTTACCAATGTGGGCGACTCGAATTCCACTTACACGGCAGCAGTGCAGCCTCCAGACTTTGTAAACATTGATGTGGAGCCGTCTGCAAGGAGGCTTCACATTCGGAAGCTTGACTCGGGTAGATGATTGTGGGAAGCATTACGGTCAGGATTCCGATCGCGGTTCGGGGGATCATTTATGATTTCTTCTCTCACGCCTCCTAAGATCTAATTCATGTGAGATTTGGTTGGTTGTCTCTTAGGCATTCAAGACGTCAAATAATGGAGTTGGGTGTTAAGATATATTGGAGTATAGAGAATATATATATGCACTTCTTTGTGTGCGTCATAAAGGAATAAAAGGATCTCCGTTGTGTCGCTCGTGTAGGATGATGGCATGTAAAAGATTTCCACACGAATATTGCAGTGACACTTCCATGCGATACTTCATAAAGGACTCGAAGTCCATGAATTATTATTATTGGCCAGAAGACAAATGATTGGCCCCTCAAATTGTTTGGCTAATGGCAATAACGCCAAGTGGAGTGTGGTACGAAATGGTGCCGTGTGGGACCATGAAATCTCATCCCGAGTGTGCATATGACCGGAGGAGTTGACCAATTGATGCAAAACGGGAAAAGAAAAGAACATACACTTCCAAGTCAAGAATAATTTATCTTTACGATCATTTACAAAATCGAAAGAAATCGTTGACTTCAAAATCATGATAAAGCGATAGGTATGATATTAAAAATCACATCGATTTTATGCTTTGCGGATTTAATTTAATTCATGGAAGATTAGACACATCATGACCTCAATGGAATATGGAAGATGATATTAGATAAAAACAAGTCCTCAAAAGAGTGGTTGAGGACATTTATGAGAAAGAAAATGGTTGAGGACATTTGGAAATCTTGTTATATTCTCCAAGCAGGAGCACTTGCTCCGAACCAGTCAGCCCAAATTAAAATAAGAGCTGATGAAATTAAGATATAATAGAAATATTAAACATTATGAATACTTAATGAGAAAAAAATGTGAGCTAAGCTATAACTAGCAGTACCATTTTAATGATATATTAAAAAATACAAGCTTTTAAAATCCTACGTTATGACATCAAACTAAACTTGCTAATTTAATTTCCAAATATTTACCTACAACCTAAATTAAAATAAAAGTCAACATAGTAAAAACAATTAGGATGAATTTCTGAAAAAAAGTTTTTAATTTTTGATTTTTTTTTTCGATAGAGTATCCTAAGCACTCCTGACTATATGAAGAGACTCTTTTGTCTTATAACATTAAAAAAATTTTATTTGTAGCTCTTGTTCTAATAGTGTCTCTATTCTATTCGTGTCGATTGACCCATCGATCTTCACTATTGTTAATCATGACCCTTTTGCAAGGTAGGAGGAGACACGAGGGCCATGATCACCTTTGCAAACCCCATTGGCCTTCTCCCTCCATGTTGAACCTACTCATTGTTTTCTCTCTTTTCGGACTCATTTCCATCCTCCCTTGTCAATGATTATAGGCATGACGACCATGCGAAGACCAGTGGGTAACCCCTCCCTTGTGCAAGAGCCACGATCGATCATGATGAGGGCCAACGATCGGGGTGGCCAAGCATGAGATAAAGGAGGACAATTAGTGGGATGGAAAAACGATGAAGGGTGGTGACCAATAAAAGTAAAATAATCATTTATAAAAATAGATATTCTATCAAAACTTTTAAGCTTAGTGTGAAAAATCTAAAATTATGAGTTTTTTTTTAGAATTCATTCATAAAATTATATATTTTCATATTCTTTATTTGTTTTAAAATTTATAAATTTTTATTTTAAATTCATTAACCACAAACTTTCCTCTTGATAATATAGGATATTCATGTGACTCACATCGTATGAAAATTAAGCATGCCATAGTATCTATTTTTCGTGAAACGAAAGATCTTGGATCGTTAGGTCAAATGATCCCCTCAATTATAACTACATGATTGATTTGATAAGCTAGTTAAGATGGCCCTCCTTAGGAGGGCACAACTAAAACATGGCATAACAATAATGGATAAGATCACATTATTATTGACTCTAGAGATATAATAATAAAAACGTGAAGCATTCAACCAATTAGAAACGCCCCTTTAAAAATAATTTAAAAAATTATAAATCGATAACCACGTCAATTATAATTATTTTTTTCATTTTAAACTATTAAGTACCAATAGAAAATTCACTAACATCATCACATAACGTGAACGGAGAAGACTTCGTCAGTAAAAAATATTATTTTCATTTGCACGGGTCATCGTGCTATAACTGTATATTTGATTCAACTTAATATGAAATATTATTTTAAGTATTATGTGTTTTGTCCCTCATATTTTTTTAATTAAAAGATATTATGCTAACATGTGAAACTCAATTTTGAGATCTATCAGTTTGTATAATATTACACTAACGAATCTTGATATATTATAATAAATGAACTTCCAACTTGCATTGACCTATCACACAGTGAAAAGTGTTTGCCATTTATAAATATTTTTTATTATTTATTTCTTTAAAATCATAATCAATTTCTCTATATTCAGGCCATGCAATAATAGTATCAATGACTCTTTTATTATTGGAGTCATCAATTTCCAGATCTACAAGTAAAACATATTATAATCATGTCTACATGTGTATGTCACGGGTAATTAACGTAGCCCCAAAGATATCTTACAACTGTGCAAGCAATTTTATTATTCTTGTTTGACTTTGACCAGTGGTTCCTATCACGTGGCAGCCCCATCACCTTCGTCTTTAGCTTGGTAGCTTATAATAGCGCCCACCGTACGGATGCTGCCGCTCCATAGCCGAAGATGGCCTCCCTTCCAATTCTATCCTCCATGTCTCTGGGAATCTTTCTTCTCGTTTGGAGCTACTTCCAATGGGTAAAACTCGGAGATAACCCATCAACCAAGGCGAGTGTCTCTGTGCCCTCTTCTACTGCGAAGCTGTACATTGTGGATCTTGGAGAAAGACAATACGAAGATCCACAGCTTGTGACTGCTTCCCACCATGATATGCTGTCTTCCGTACTGGGGAGGTAAATGTTCTCCGTCACGCGTCGCCGCCCTTCCTATTCTCTAAGCTTTCCTTTGTGCGCTAAGGTTGGTTGGTCGGTGCACTTTGTGTCGTTTCAGCAAGGAAAAGGCTCGCGATTCAATTGTTTACAGCTACAAACATTGCTTCTCGGGCTTTGCGGCCACACTCACGCCATCTCAAGCACACCAAATTTCAGGTCCTTAGCATGCATTCTCGCAGCAAATCATAAGAGCTAGATAATAACTTTTAGTATTATGGGTAACCTTGAAATCGAGATCATGAAGCATTGATATCAAGCTTTCAAAAGCTTCTATTATTGGCCATTGAGATATGATCTATCGGTAGAGAAAAAAGCAAAGCACTAATCTGTATGATATGCATAGTTACAGTAATAATTCCATTTGTACTGTCGTTTCGGTGTTAGAATTGGCGGAGGTGATTAGTGTCAGTCCAAGCCGCACTTTTCCTCTGCATACCACACGAAGCTGGGACTACCTCGGCCTACGGTCTGGCCATCAGCAACCCACAGGACTACTTGAGAAAGGCAAGGAAGGCGATGGCATCATCATCGGAGTTGTCGACACAGGTAATTAAGCATCATCTGTTCAGTACTGATCGCCTAATTATATATCATTGAGCATGTCAATGGGACTTTTTCTTTCATAGGCATCTGGCCGGAATCGAGAAGCTTCAACGACGACGGTTATGGCCCCGTCCCATCCCGTTGGAAAGGAAAGTGTGAAGCAGGTCAAAACTTCACCGTCAACCACTGCAACCGCAAGATCATCGGTGCAAGATACTACAGTAAAGACGTCGACCCGTCTGAGGTCGCGCGAGACTACGACTCCCCCCGTGACGCCAATGGCCATGGAACACACACCGCTTCCACCGCAGCAGGTTCTCTGGTAAGCGATGTAAACTTCCACGGTCTCGGTGCCGGTACAGCAAGAGGAGGCGCTCCTCGTGCGCGGCTAGCAATCTACAAGGTGTGCTGGGGATCAGGAATATGCGGGGAAGCCGACGTACTACAAGCCATAGATGACGCGGTGGATAACGGGGTGGACATCTTGTCACTGTCGATCGGTGGGTACGGTCATTTTCCGGCGTCACTAGGCGCGGTAAGGAAGGGGATAACGGTGGTCTTCTCTGGGGGCAACGATGGCCCGGTTCCTCAAACAATCAACAACGCGGTGCCATGGGTCATCACGGTGGCTGCCAGCACTATCGATCGCTCATTTCCGACCGACATAATCCTTGGAAACGGACGAACTCTGGTGGTACGTACGAGCCGTGTATCTCTTACCAGATATTGATCAACTTGAAACTTATAATCTTCATCAATCAATGTGCTAACAGAAGGGACAATCAATGTGCTACGCGTCCAGTGATCCAGGATACAAAGAACTTGTACCTTTTGGCAGGTAACGACTGCCTATTACTGTTGTCTTCTTTGCCTTGGATCTCTTTTCACACGTCTAAGAAGAGGGCAAACAGTAACATGTACATGTAATCCGTTGTAGTTGCTCAGTGGTGCCTCAATATCTCTCGCAATTAGCAGACAAGATTGTGCTATGCTTTGATCGTGCATTTGCTGCCGCCGTCGATGCTGCCGGTGAGACCTCCCAGTTGCTAGCGAGATTGTCGCAAGCCGGAGCAAGGGGAGCTATTATTGCACGATTCCCGCGCAGCATCCTCCCAGACTGCAGCGGCATTGCATGCGTCCTCGTGGATTATGATGTAGGCGGACAGATAGCCAACTATGCCAACGTGGAAACTGCAAGGTCTGTTTCCTTGATTTCCATTCTGATCCCCACCCGCGCCGTGCAGTTAATTTGGGAATCTGACCACGGATAGATTGACAGTGGGAGAATCCCCGTGGCGCATGTGAGCCCTGCATCCAACATCGTCGGGAGCCAAGTGATGTCGCCGAGGGTGGCAGCTTTCTCCGCAAGAGGGCCGCATACAAGCTATCCGGACTTAGTGAAGGTATGTATGCAGCTATAGTTGTGTCTCTGTTCATGATAATTATGAAGTCTCCTATAATAGATTGCAAAACGGACCCCTCCCACATCTAAAACTTTGAGAAGTAAAATCATCCTCTGCTTGAAAGCAATGATAAAACCAACCGTAAATCCTCTGATAAGCACAAGACGCTGTTGAGGGTCGATCGTAGCTCCACTGGAAAATGGAAAAACAGAGCACTGAGCTCATCCTTTTACCTTCTCCTCAGCCTGACATCACAGCTCCGGGAGTCAATATCTTGGCGGCAGTGAGAGATTGGTATCAATTTATGTCAGGAACTTCAATGGCTTGTCCTCATGTATCTGGAATTGCAGCTCTTCTCAAAGTAGTGCATCCCGATTGGTCTCCAGCTGCCATCAAATCAGCACTTGTCACCACCTGTGGGTAGATATATCTTTTATCCGCTCATTTGCCATCGTTGACTCTGACATATGTATGTATGCCTCCGTCTCAAGCATATACAACCGACGAACGCGGCTTCCCAGTAGAAGCGGAAGCGATTCCTCGGAAGCTGGCCGATGCTTTCGACTATGGCGGAGGTCACATCGATCCTAATAAAGCCGCAGATCCTGGACTTGTTTATGATATCCATCCGGATGATTACTGCAACTACTTCCCGTGCACAAACCGTGCCTTGAGTCTGCCCTCGGACGACGTTCCCGGCCTCGGGACATCCGGAGTGGATAACAAACGTATGTATGACTTGAACCTGCCCTCCGTCTCCATTCCGAAGGAGATATAGATATTAAACGAAGAATATAGAAAGATAGAAATTGTAGAAGAAACTATGAAATGTATAAGATATAATTGCCTAATACATTTTGATAGTGAGCTCTTGATAACCATTTATACAGGAGGTTATACACATTCATCATGGAGGATTTTTCTCAACTGCTGAGAGATTTCCTCAACTGTCTTGAGGAAATCTTATCTGCTTCTCAACTGCCTTGAGAAAATCTTATCTGCTTATCATGCCCCCGCAAGATTGAGCTTCCATCAAGGATGCCGATCTTCGACCGATGAGATAAAAATAGTTTACGGGCGAGAGGCTTTGTGAGTGAGTCGGCTAGTTAATCTCCTGTATGTACGTGAGAAACTCGGAGTTGATGTCTGACAACTTGATCTCGCACAAAATGGAAGTCAATGGCTATGTGTTTCATGCGGGAATGGAACACTGGATTGGCACATAAATAAGTAGCTCCAATATTATCACAATATATTGTAGGAATAACCGTGGAGTTGACGTTGAGTTCCTTGAGCAAATTTGTGACCCAATTGAGTTCAGCAGCGGCGGTGGCGACGACACGGTATTCAGCTTCAGTTGTAGATCGTGCAACCGTCTTTTGTTTTTTAGAACTCCAACTGATTGGAGTAGCTCCAAGGAAGACAATGTATCCGGACGTAGATGTTCTATCATCAAAGTTCCCTGCCCAATCAGCATCAGCAAAGGCATGGAGATGGAGTGAAGTATTTTTGCGAAGAAAAATGCCATGATTAAGAGTCCCTTTAAGATACCGCAAAATTCGTTTGACCGCAGACCAATGCGTAGTAGATGGTCGATGCATGAATTACGATAACTTATTGACGGCAAATGAAATATCTGGACGGGTGAGAGCCAAGGACTTGTCGATATTGAGTCGAATCTGTAGCAGGACTTCCATCACATAATTTAAGTGATTCACTGGTAGAAAGAGAAGTTGTAACCTCTTTCGCATCTTGCATGTTTGCCTTTGATAATAAATCTTGAATATACTTTCTTTGTGATAGGAAGAGACATGAAGATGTAAATGTTGCTTCCACTACCAGAAAGTAGCTTAAAGTTCCTAGATCTTTGAGGGAGAATCGATCGGCCAAGTGCTTTAGAAATGCTTGAGTCTTCAAAGGATCATTTTCTGTGACAATAATATCATCCACATATACTAAAAGATATATTATGCTTCCATTGTGCTGGCAAATGAATAACGAGGTATCAGACTTTGAATTGATGAAGCCAATTGAGGTTAAAAACGAGCCAAGCTCATTATACCAAGCCCGTGGAGCTTGACGAAGTCCATAAATAGCTTTTTGAAGTTTGCAGACATGCCTCGGATATTGAGGATGAACGAAACCAGGAGGTTGTTGCATAAAGACATCTTCAGTAAGTGACCCCTGTAAAAAGGCATTGTTAACATCCAATTGTCGTATGTGCCAGCCCTTTGAGATAGCCAAACTCAGGATAAGACAGATTGTTGTGGGTTTAACAACGGGACTAAATGTCTCTGTGAAGTCGACACCAGGTCGTTGATGAAACCCTTTGGCGACTAGACGTGCTTTGTATCTGGCAACGGATCCGTCTGGGTTCCGTTTAATTCGAAAGACCCATTTACACCCGATGATATTTTGTGTGTGATGAAAGGGTACTAAGGTCCATGTAGAGTTATGGAGGAGAGCATCATATTCGTCACACATGGCTTTACGCCAGTGAGAAGATTTTTGAGCTTGAGTGATTGTAGTGGGTTCACTGGCCTCAATGGAGGAATTTGTTATGGCATGTAACTCAAGGACTTGACGTGATTTGAAAATACCACTTTTGGAGCGTGTTGTCATTGGATGTCTAAGGGGGGTGGAAGTGGTAGATTGTGTTGGTGGTATAGCCGAGGGCGAGTCACTGTCATGGACCGGGCCAACCGTCGGCACAACAATATCACTAGATCTAGGAGAAGGTAAAGCCAGTGGCAATGTTGCCAAGGGTATGACTTCATTAATAGGGGAAACTTGTGAGGAAGGGAGTGGAGGAATAGAGGGAGTGAGAAGCTGTTGAATTGGAGTAATAGTAATATGTGAATCTTGAGAGTAAGGACTGGATGGTGTCATTGGAGGTTCGTGTGATGAGATCGGAGGGATATTCCAGTGATGTATGTTTATCGGAGTAGTTTGCATGGTAGGATTATTTTGAAAAGGAAAGACAGACTCCTCAAAGATAACATGACGTGATATAAAGACCTTTTTAGTTTGGGGTTCATAGCATCGAAAAGCATTATGTTCAAGAGAGTAGCCTATAAAAGTGCAAGGCTTAGATCGTGGTGTTAGCTTATGTGACGCATAGGGACGGAGCCATGGATAACATAAACAGCCAAAAACTCTGAGTTTATGAAGGTTTGAAAGTTTGTGGAATAATTTTTCAAATGGTGACTGGTATTGTAAGTCTGGAGTGAGCATACGATTAATGAGATAAACTGCAGTTTGAAAAGCTACTGACAAAAAGATGGTGGCATGGATGCTTGATGTAGAAGGGAGAGACCAGTTTCAACGATATGCCGATGTGGGGTGACTTGAGGTGTTGTATACCACAAGCAGAGAGACAGGATGTGAGGGCTTGATCTAGGCAAACTGCTATGATACCATAATAGATATTAAACGAAGAAGATAGAAAGATAGAAATTGTAGAAGAAACTATGAAATGTATAAGATATAATTGCCTAATACATTTTGATAGTGAGCTCTTGATAGCCATTTATACACACTCAGTAGGGAAGTTATAGACATTCAGCATGGAAGATTTTTCTCAACTGCTGAGAGATTTCCTCAACTGTCTTGAGGAAATCTTATCTGCTTCTCAACTGCAGACACCTGTGACGGTCGGGAGGACCGTTACTAATGTGGGCGACAAGAAATCAAGTACAAGGTAGTAGTGCGTTCTCCACCAGGTGTTAAGATGGTTGTGGAGCCGTCCGTTCTGGAGTTCAAGGCTTCGACGCAGAAGCTCCTTTAAGGTGACCTTCAGGTCGCTTCACAAGGTGCAAGGTGGCTTCACTTTCGGAAGCTTGACTTGGGTGGATGATGGTGGGAAGCATACCGTCAGGATTCCGATCGCTGTTCGGGTGATCATCGTAGATTCCTTTTCTGACACCTCCTAGAGTCCAAGTTATAAGCTCTGGCCTGAGCATTCGAGACATGAAGTAATAATGGAGCCGAGTTATATGTTTCTGTAGCAGTAAGTTCAGTGTTAAGATGTCTCGAGGAATAAAAGGATATCTGTTTCGTTGCTCGTGCGTATGATGATGAGTATAAATCATCATAAATTTATCATTAAGTTCAGTGCTAATCAAAATTTATTATAAATAAATATTTTATTAAAATAAATATTTTTTTATTCATTTAATATATACTTTTCATGTATTTCAATTCATAACGGAGCTAACAATATTTTTAAAATATAAAATATAAATAAATATATTTCATAATAAAAATATAAATATAGCTAATGAGCATAAATCATTGTAGTACTATCATTAACTTTTCATAAATGAGCATAAATATAACAAAGGGTTTGTAAATATAAATATAGTATAATTATATATGTTTGAACATAATTCGTGGTAGTATGAATAGCATATTATTTAATTATCTAAAAACGTCATGATTCATCCATCTATAATTCATAACACAAATCTAATTAATGAGATTACAAGAGAATTTAAAATCATACCTAATATAGTTTTGTTAGACTTATCGAATCCATTTGGTATCAAAACAGAAACTCGATAATTCCTCTTATTTTTCTTCTTTTTCGTTTTCTCTTTTCTTTCAATTCTCTCACTGTTCTTTCTCTCCTGCTTGCACGAATCCCTTTCTTTTTTTTTTTATTTCCCTTCTCATCCTCTGTTTCTTCGATCTCACACCCCATCCTGGATTGCTTTTTTTCTCTCTCATCTTCCTTCCCTTCTATTCTTCTTCTTCTTCCCTTGTTATCTATTTCTTCTCCTTTTTTTTTTCTTCTTCTTTCTTCCCCGACCCTGTTCTCACCGATGCCTCCCTGTCTTCTCTCTTTCTCTTCCTCTTCTCTCTCTCCTTTCTCCCTTTCTCTTTATATTCCTTCCCTCCTCCCTTTCACTCTTCTCCGATCCCCTCTCTGTTTCCCTCTCTCTCTCTCTCCCACACGCTCCAGTACCACCGCAGCCTCTGTTTTACCCGATCGAGAGAGAGAGAGCGAGAGGCGGTGGGAAGCTATGGGGTGTTTAACCAACTAACCAACCAACGCCGCCGCTGCCGTGTTTTGCAATTTAAGGTCCTCAGAAAAAATTAGTGATTTACAAAAAGACTATCCAAGGAGGTGCTTATGCCGACATAATTGTGCAAGCTCACAGTAGCACTTCCATAAAATGTGTCTCTCCTTCTTCAGGGTGGTTGGCAGTTCATCTTCATGAGGTGGTCGCACCTTCAGGAAGAGGTTCTATTGGCGTTGATCGGGATCTGGATCGATTGGCTACTCTCCTTCGTACACTGGATGACGATTCCTGGGTGGTTGGCAGCTCACCTTCGTGCACTGGATGACGATTCCCAGGTGGTTGACTGCGTTTTCCTACAAAAATGGCACTTGTCGGGATCACTCGACGAAGCCTCTCCGACGAGCAAGTCAATGGAGTGATCTATTGATTTTTCTCTCCCTTTTTTCCTCCCCCCCTCCTTGGGATCGATCGGGGGTATTTATATCTATGTGCAAGAGTTGGTTGCACCTCGGTTCGACGTGGCCGTTGATTCTCGCGAGGGCCAGATAACCCCTTTGATGAGATGACGTCGGGGTGCTTGAGCGGCGTTAGACGACATTCTCCCAAAAGTAGACGACATCGCCCCAAGCTCTTGAGTGGTCAGGTTGCATAGTTACACAGTTGAAACTTGACGTGTTGTGCACCCCATGATTCTGGTGGCGTACGGTGAGACGATATTTGTTAGTGATTCGGCCAAAATATGTCCTATCACACTAAATCTAAATTCTCCTTGTGATCACTGACAGAGCTTACCTCACAGAGATTTGGCTGCTGCAACAATACTCTCTGCTGTTATGCCAAACTCCTTGTATATTCTCCCAGCAGGGGCACTTGCTCCAAACCGGTCAATCCCGATCGCCTTTGCTTCCGACATACTTCTCCCATCCAAGCGTGACCACTGCTTCGATACTAATCCTTGCATTGACAGCAGCGGGTAAGACACTCTCCTCGTATTCATCTGGTTGCTCATCCAACAACTCCCAGCAAACAAGAGATACCACACGTACTGTTTTGCCCTCCTTCCTTAGCTCATCTGCGGCCTTCGCTGCAATCTCCAATTCTGAACCCGTGCCGATCAAAATCACATCTGGTTTGTTACCAGTAGAATTATCAGAAATGATATATCCTCCCTTCTCAACACCTTCAATTGATGTTCCTGGAAGTTGAGGAAGCTTCGGTCTATTCCTGTTGAGCACCGCAACCTTGTAGGCCCCAGCAGTCTCATTCCCATCAGCAGGCCTGAGTATCAGAATGTTGGGCATGGCTCGGAAGCTTCTCGAATGCTCAATTGGCTAATGGGTAGGGCCATCTTCCCCAAGACCAATTGAATCATGTGTCATCACATAGATGACTCCTGCCGCATGTTAGAACTAAAATTCAGGGAAGTTGTTCTTGAGTTTGAAACAATACTCCTTATTTATACATGTTAATGTTAAAAAGAATAATTTTTCTCAATCGAGAAAAAATTTTCTTAACAGATTTATGATATTTTCATGTAGTTGAGGAGATCTTAGCTATTGTTAAGACTATTATTAAGGAATATCTTGATTGTTATCATGTTTCCGCAAGACGGTGCTCCTGTCAAGGATACTGATCTTGGACTGATGTGACGAAAATGATTTGTGGGTGAGAGGCTTCGTGAGTATATCTACTAGTTGATTAATCGTATATACGTGAGAAACACGTAGTTGATGTCTAACAACTTATTCTCGCACAAAGTGAAAGTCGATGACTATATGTTTCATATGTTAGTAGAATACTGGCCAATTGATGCCAAAAACGAGCCAAGTTCGGTATACCAAGCTCTTAAAGCTTGACGAAGACCATAAATAACTTTTTGTAGTTTACAAACATATTTTGGATATTGAGGGTGGATGAAGCTAGGAGTTGCTGCACGAAGACATCATTAGTTAGGGTCCCCTATAAAAAGGCATTGTTAACATCGTGTTATCGTAAATGCTAGCCTTGTGAGATGACCAAACTCAGAATAAGTCAGAGTTATTTATGAAGTCAACATTGTGGGTTTAACATGACTAAATGTCTTTGTGAAGTCAACATTAGGATGTTGATGAAACCCTTTGGCCACTAAACGCGCTTTATATCTGGCAACAGATCCATCTGGGTTCCGTTTAATTCGAAAGACCTACTTACACCTGATGATATTTTGTGTGGGATAAGAGGGTATAAGGGTCCATGTAAAATTATGAAGGAGGGCATCATATTCTTCACATGTGGATTTATGCTAGTATGAAGATTTTTGAGCTTGAGTAATTATGGTAGGTTTAGTGGTCTCTGACGAGGATGTTGTGATGGTATGTAGGTCAAGGACTAGTCATGGTTTAAAGACACCACTTTTGGAGCATATTATCATTGGATGTTTAGGGGCTATAGGGTGTGTTATAGGTACGGGCAGTAGAGAGACACTAACACGAGTTAGGGTAGGCTGGGGTACTTCAGTGTCATTGGTCTTAGGAGAGGATAAAGGTGGTGGTTGTGTTTCCGAGGGCATGCCTTCAGTCATAGATGAACCTTATGAAGAAGGGAAAGGTGTAACAGAGGGGGGGTGAGGAGCTGTTGAACCGGGAGGAGATAGTGTGGATCCTGAGGAGAATGATTGGATGGTACTATAGGAGACTCGGTTGACAGGATTGATGACGTACTCCAGTGATGTATATGTGATGGAGTAGGTCGCATAGTAGGAGACTCAAGGTTTTGAAACGAAAAGGTAGTCTCTATAAAAATAACATGACGGGACGTAAAAACTTTTTGAGATTGAGGTTTATAGCATCGAAATACATTATATTCAAGAGAGTATCCAATGAAAATGCAATGATTAGATTTTTGATGTTATCTTATATGAGGCATAGGGACGGAGCCATGGATAACATAAACATCCAAACACTTTGAGTTTTTGAAGGTTTTGGGATTTATGAACTAGTTTTTCAAATAGTGACTCATACTTGAGGACTGAAGTGAGCATACGATTAATGAGGTAGACGACAGCTTAAAATGCTGTAGTCCAAAAGATTGTTGGCATAGAGGCTTGGTGTAGGAGTGTGAAACCAGTTTCAATTATATGTCGATATTTACATTCAGTAGAGCCAACAACTTGAGTAGTATGTGAGGGTGACTTGAGGTGTTGTATACCATAAGCAAAGAGGCAAGATGTGAGGGCTTGATATTCACCTCCACCATCGGAGTAAACAATTTTAATTTTAGACTGAAGGAAGTTCTTGAACATTCTTTGAAAGTTGGTAAAGATTGTTAAAACTTCATATTTATGGTAAAGAGAGTATAACTATGTGTACTTGGTGAAATACTTTTTGAAAATAATATAAAATCTAAATTTGTCAAAGGAAATGATTGGAGCAAGACTCCAAAAATCAGTGTAAATAACCTCAAAAGATTTAGAGCAGGATACGAAGGATATTCCAAAGGGGAGTCTATAACTTTTATTACTTAAACAAGCATCACAATGAGTTATAATGTTATTGAATTTAAGCATAGGAAAAAAATAATATAAAAGTAATTTTTGTTGGATAAAAGATGAGGGAAGATCAAGATGGCGATGCCATATATCAATTGGAGCTGCAACATAAGAGTAGACAGCGGATTGGGTGATTTGAGGAACTAATGATCACTCATAAATATTATCCTACTCTGACCTCGGATCAAAAACGCCCCGTACTTAAATCCTTAACGAGACTGAGATCCTCGTGGCAGCTCTCATGTAGTCCGTGAAAACAAAGAAAGTAGCACAGTAAGGAGAAAACTAGCGCTGTGACGGGCAATGCCGTTGCAGATGGCACCCATCCCATGTTCCCTAACCCCGAAACGAACATTCCGCTCCTCTGGTGTGCCCTTTTGGAAGTTACCAAACATCTTCAACAATGTCATGTTGGAGGATGCAAGGTCCGCACTACGACCAAGAAGCCCAGGTAGTACTTTTGCAAGTGCATTCATGTTCTACTGCAATAAATTTCTAGTTGCATGTGCAGGACTTTCAGGAATATACGTCTGGAAAAGAAGCAAAGAAGTTATTTTCTAGTGTAATCCATCTCACAACGTGAATGTAACTGTAATAACAGATATTGTAAGAAGAACGAAAGGTGTTGTTGGGTTGACAGCTCAAAGTGGGTTCAGTCCATGGTGAGCTTTATCAATCCACAGTTCACACCCCCTCTTAACCTAACCCTAAATCAATATAAGGGGGGTGTGGTGGCTATGTTTTTATAAGAAGATGACTGTATTTTTTGCACAGAAAAGGACAGCAACGTGGTGATCTTCGCAGCAGCAAAGAGGAGAAGAAAAAGACAGAAAAACAAGAGAAAGAAAGGAAAGAAAACAAGGACAATGCAGAGAGACTGTTCTCTATCATCTAGCAGTGTTATCATCTCAGGTTAGATCAAATCTACAGTAGACCCTTGCTGTGATTACTTAGAGAAGTTTTAGATATCGTAGACAGTAACTTGATCCTTGTATCTTAGTTGTTCTCTTGTGATTATTGCTAGGGTTTAGGACAAGAGATTGAGATTTATATATTCATTATTCTCATAGTGGATTATCTCTAGTTTGCCCCATGGTTTTTACCCTTCACATTGGAGGGGTTTTCCACGTATATCTTGGTGTTCTATTTTATTATGATTTCATTTAATTTCGTTGTATATCATGGTCTGCTAGTATTTGTTCATATACAAAAGTTATTCTGCTTTATATCCCAATCAACTAGTATCAGAGTAAAAGTTTTGGTGATTTAATTTTTGTATTTGAACATGGAGGCCAATAATGTTTCTCGCATGATTAGTTTAAATGGAAATAATTAGATGATATGGAAACCAAGAATAGAAGATCTCTTGTATTACAAAGATTTGTATGGACCTTTGCAGGGGGATAGTGCAAAACTCACAACTATGACAGATGATGAGTGGAAGAGGTTAGATCGAAAAACAATTGGGTTTATTCGACAGTGGCTTGATGGTAGTGTCTTTCACCATATTTTTACTGAAATTTTTGTATATTCTTTTTGGAAAAAATTGAAAAGTTTCTATGAAAGAAAAATAACTGGCAACAAAGCTTTTTTATCAGAAAACTTGTGAACCTAAAATATAGAGAGGGTGCTTTTATTGCTGAGCATTTGAATGAAATGCAAAGTATTACTAACCAATTATCCTCTATGAAAATATCTCTTGATGATGAGTTGTAGGCATTGTTACTTCTCAATTCATTACCAAAAAGTTAGGAGACACTGGTGGTTTCCCTAAGTAATTCTGCGTCAGATGGTGTTATCACTATGAGTCAAGTAACAAGCAGTTTGTTGAATGAAGAGTTGAGAAGAAAGAGTTCAACAACATCTCAGAATGATTCACAGGCACTTATCTAAGAGAACAGAGGAAGGTCAAAGTCTAGAAGTAGTTTACGCATGAGTAGGAGCAAGTCAAGATCAAGAAAATATATTTTTGCTATAACTGTGGTGAGAAAGGACATTAAGCAGATTTCATAGAGGGCAATGGAAGCTCAGTAAGGATTTTCTTGTGATAGCTAATAGAAAGAAATGTCATACTTTGTACAGGTTGCAGGCTAAAGCTTATGGTGAGCAGTTAAATGCTACAGAAAAAGACTTCAGCATGGAGTTGTGGCATAGGCGACTAGGACACATGAGCGAGAAGGGGCTGCAAGCTCTTTCCAAGAGAGAGGTATTACCATACCTCAGAGGTATATATCTGAACCATTGTATTGATTGTTTGGCAGGTAAACAACATAGAATTTCATTTGCTAGTCCTGCTTTGTCTAGAAAAATGCATGCCTTAGTCCGTGTTTATACAGATGTATATGGTCATTTAAGGACAAAAACTCCTGGTGGATCTATTGATATTCTTGGTATAAGTGGTGCACTTTATTTTGTCACTTTTATAGATGATTTTTCTAGAAAAGTTTGGGCCTATGCTTTGAAAAACAAAGATCAGGTTATTAATGTCTTCAAAGAGTTTCATGCCAGGGTTGAAAGGGAGACAGAAAGGCAATTTAAATGCATAAGATCAGATAATGGTGGTGAGTATATAGGATTATTTAATGATTATTGCATATCACATGGGATCCAACATGAGATGACAGTTCCTGGTACACCTCAGCATAATGCAATTACAGAGAGGATGAACCGCACCATCATGGAAAAGATTAGATGTATGCTTTCATAGGCCAAGCTACCCAAAATGTTTTGGGATGAGGCTTTAAGGACTGCAATTGATGTAATCAACTTATCACTATGTACAACCCTAGATGGTGATGTTGCAGAGCATGTATGGTCAGGGAAAGATGTTTTCTACAGGCATTTGATAGTGTTTGGTTGTCGTACATTTGCACATATTCTAGACAATGAGAGGTCCAAGCTGGATGATAAGTCTAAAAAATATATTTTTCTTAGCTACTCACATGATTATTTTGGTTACAGACTTTGGGATCTAGAAAAGCAGAAGGTATTTAGAAGAAGAGATGTAGTTTTCTTTGAGGATCAAACTTTTGAAGATTTGAAGAAGAAGACACCAACCAATATTTCTGTAGAAGGATTAGCAGATTGTGACCCAATTACTCCTCCAGTATATCAAGGTGATGGGGGAGATGTGCAGGAAGATAATGTAGAGCTTGATGTTGATCTACCTACAGGACATGTTTGTTGGGAAATCATGGGGGGCGACATCATATGCGCAGCGGAAGAACAAGAAAACAAAAATCCCCGATTCCCAAAAAGATGTTCGTCGTCGTGCGAAGATTGGTGCGCAAAATCCGCAAAACACAAAACTACGTATAGAGATTGTGTTACCTAGGGAGATCGTATATCCCTGTTTCCTTGCAGATCCTCAGGAGAGGGTGAAGGAGGTCAAGCGTCCTCCTCTCTAGCGGTGATCCACACAGCAGGGTTACGACGACGCTCCTCAAAACTCCAGGCCTACTCTGAGGTGGAGAGGGAGAGGAGAATAGGAAGGGCAAGCAAAGACTCTAGCCTATGAGGCTGTGAATCCCTCCTATTTATAGAGATCCCGTGTCAAAACCCTAATGGGTCCTTTCCCTAGTGGGTATTGGATCTGCATCCAATAAGACAAGGGCTCCGTCGGATATCTCATATCCGAACCTCTACTCATCGCAATGCCTACCATATGTGTGTGACCCTCTAGGCCCAATATCGAGCTGGCCGTGAGTCATACCTGTCAGAACTCCTTCTAACTAAGTGAATTATTATCTCTATAATAATTCACTCGACTCATCGACTACGGAAGTACTAGGCCACTACGCCGTAGTCCCCAGACGATACAGGGGAATCCAATCCATTGGACCTGTCTGTCCTCAGTTACCATGTACCTATAGTCCCTCATCCATCTAATATCCCAGAGACCGTATATCGAGCATGGTGCTGTCAGACCCATACGGTTTCTACTTGAGTCTCGCTCTAATCGGATTCTCCCGGAGAACTCTTTCTCTCTCAACTCGAATGACCCTGGCCAGGGATTTGTCTGAGCAAGAACACATGGGATATTCCTCTCATGATACCGAGAGTGGATGATCCTCTATCGACACTCAATAGCCCTCGTAAGGTCGACTACCACTCCCAATGACCAGCTGTACTAGATCTGGGAACAGCCAAACCTATAAGTCTGGTATCAAAGAGTGGAGCACTCATACAGGACATCCTTGGTGTCTCAAGTCTAAGAACCAGATACACCACTAGGACTACGGAATCGTTGTCTGACAATAAGGCATCATCAACCATCCAGCATTCCGTAAGCGGATCAATCAGTGAACTCATTCTCCAATGAGCACCTGTACTGTATCCCTAGTGTCCCTACACGAGCAGCTATGAGACCAGCTGCATCCATCATATGGACGGGTATACAGCACACCAGTCTATCCGGTTATCACGATGTCCCTCTCGAGTAACCTATGACCGGGATTATTTAGGATATGTGTTTAAAGGTGAATCGATCTCATTATCGTGATCTCATCACGATCCGATTCCCATTGCACAAATCCAAGGACATCACAATACATATGCATTTATGCAATAGTTATAAAGTGATATACGCCAAAAAATATAATAAGCAAAAAGATTCTGTATCAAGTCACACGTGCCATCACTCACGTGATTGGCTTGCTGGGCACTTATGACTAGCAATCTCCCACTTGACCTAAAGCCAATCACCTATGTGTCTGATCCCCATCAGACCCCTGTGACACTCAAAGACAATCTGAGACAATGGCTTTGTTAGTGGATCTGCAATGTTATCTTCGGATGGAACTCTTTCCACTGCTACATCTCCTCGGGTCACGATATCTCTGATAAGGTGGAACCTCCTCAGAACATGCTTAGATTTCTGATGAGACCTAGGTTCCTTCGCTTGAGCAATTGCCCCGTTGTTGTCGCAATATAGGGAAATCGGCTCCTCACTATCCGGCACGACTCCCAAATCTGTGATGAACTTCTTCAACCAGACTCCCTCCTTTGCTGCATCTGATGCAGCAATGTACTCCGCCTCTGTGGTCGAGTCAGCAGTGGTATCTTGCTTGGAACTCTTCCAGCACACTGCTCCTCCATTCAAGGTGTACACATACCCTGAATTCGACTTGCTATCATCGACATCAGACTGAAAACTTGAGTCAGTGTAGCCTTCAACCTTAAGGCTATTACCTCCATATACTAGTAAAAGATCCTTAGTCCTTCTCAAGTACTTAAGGATACACTTTACTGCTTTCCAGTGCTCCAAGCCTGGATCCGCCTGATACCTGCTCGTGACACTCAGAGCATGCGCTATATCAGGCCTAGTACATAGCATGACATACATGATAGACCCTATTGCTGAGGCATAAGGTATCATATCCATGTTCGCCCTTTCTTCTGGAGTCTTTGGGGATATACTCGTAGAAAGCGATATCCCATGTCTCATCGGTATGAGACCTCTTTTGAAATTTTCCATGCCAAACCTTTTGACAATAGTTTCTATGTACCTGGACTGGGACAAGCCAAGCATCCTTTTGGATCTATCTCTATAGATTCTAATCCCCAAGATATAAGATGCTTCTCCTAAGTCCTTCATGGAGAAGTGTCTAGATAACCAAGCCTTTATTGTGGATAGCATTCCTATGTCATTCCCAATGATGAGGATGTCATCCACATATAACACCAAAAAGCTAATAGCGCTCCCACTTACCTTTCTGTATACACAAGGCTCATCTTCGTTCTTAACGAAGTCATAAGATCTGATTGCCTCATCAAATCTTATGTTCCAACTTCGGGAAGCTTGCTTTAGTCCATAAATGGATCTAAGCAACCTACACACCTTATCTGGGCAGTTCTTGGACACGAATCCCTCAGGTTGCATCATATACACCTCCTCCTCCAGGTTCCCGTTGAGGAATGCGGTTTTCACATCCATCTGCCAGATCTCATAATCATAGTGTGCTGCAATAGCCAATAGAATTCTGATGGATTTTAGCATTGCTACGGGTGAGAAAGTTTCATCGTAGTCAACACCTTGCCTTTGACGATACCCCTTAGCCACTAGCCTTGCTTTATAGGTCTCTACCTTTCCATCTACTCCGATCTTTTTCTTAAAGATCCACTTGCAACCGATGGGTACAATACCTTCGGGTGCATTAACTAGGTTCCAAACCTTATTGGAGTACATAGAATCCATCTCAGAATTCATGGATTCTTGCCACTTCCCGGAGTCTATACTCATAATAGCCTCCTCGTAGATCTGAGGATCAATATCCTCAGCATCCTCTCCTCTAATATGTCCCACATATCTCTCAGGAGGATGAGATACTCTATCAGACCTGCGTAAAGTTGAAACTTGTGTATTAGATACCTGAACAGACTCGGGCTGTAGAGTGGTGCTTGAGCTTGGTTCTCCAACCTCGCTCAATTCTATCATTCTCCCACTGTCTCCGTCAAGAATGTGTTCCTTCTCAAGGAACACTGCTCTCTTAGCTACAAAGACCTTTTGGTCCTCGAGATGATAGAAGTAATACCCACAAGTTTCCTTGGGGTATCCCACAAATTTACATCGCCCTGTCCTTGATTCTAACTTATCGGGGTTGTGTCTTTTAACATGGGCAGAGCAGCCCCAAATCTTAACTACTTTAAGATCAGGCTTCTTCCCTTTCCATATCTCATATGGTGTAGACACCACCGACTTAGTTGGAACTCTGTTCAGAAGGTAAGCTGCGGTTTCTAGGGCATATCCCCAGAATGAGATGGGTAGGTCAGCGAAACTCATCATGGACCGTACCATATCTAATAATGTACGATTTCTCCTTTCAGAGACACCATTGAGCTGAGGTGTATAAGGAGGTGTCCATTGGGATAATATCCCATGGTCCTTGAGGAAGTGAGTAAACTCTGTACTTAAGTACTCACCTCCTCGATCTGATCGAAGAGTTTTGATACTCTTTCCAGTCTGATTCTCCACCTCATTCTTATACTCTCTGAATTTCTCAAAGGCCTCGGACTTGTACTTCATTAAGTACACATATCCATACCTTGAGAAATCATCAGTAAATGTAATGAAGTAGGAGTAACCTCCAATGGCATGAGTTGACATGGGTCCACATACATCACTATGTATGAGTTCCAACAACTCAGTGGCTCTCTCTCCAGTTCCACTAAATGGAGAGTTGGTCAGTTTTCCACGAATGCAAGGCTCACAAGTTGCATATGACACATAGTCGAATGGATCTAGATATCCATCATTTAGCAACTTTTGAATCCTTCTTTCATGGATGTGACCTAGCCTACAATGCCACAGGTATGCACTGTTCAACTCATCTCGTTTCCTTTTGGACATATTTATATTCATGATATGTGGAGTGGTGTCTAACATAAATAAACCATTATGCAATGTTCCTTTCGTGATGATTTTATCATCTAATAATATCGAACAACCATTGTTCTCAAAAACAAATTTATATCCACTAACTGTTAAACGTGAAATGGAGATAATGTTTTTGATAATAGAAGGAACAAAATAACATGCATCTAATGCAATAAAAGCTCCACTATGCAGATGTAGGGTGACCTCGCCAACAGCTAAAACAGCAACTTTTGCTCCATTACCCATCTTGAGGTCCATCTCGCTTCTCTCTAGTCTCCTAGGCCTTGTCAGAACCTGCAACGAATTACATATATGATAAGCACTACCGGTATCTAATACCCATGTGTTATCATAAGAGTCTGACAAATGGAGACCGATCATGAATGTACCTGAAGCTTCATCAAGCTTTTGTTTCGCCCTTTCTGCAAGGTACTCTTTGCAGTTTCTCTTCCAGTGCCCATCTTTACCACAGTGGAAGCACTGGCCTTTGTCCTTTGTTGGGTCTTTCTTAGCAACCTTTGCTTTACCTTGTTTGCCCTTGCCCTTTCCCTTCTTAAGGGACCTTTCTGCTTTCCTTTTCTTTCTGGTCTCACCAGTGTAGAGAACTGGCTTCTCTTTCTTAATAGTACTCTCTGCCTCCCTCAACATATTGAGGAGCTCTGGGAGAGTCACCTCAAGCTTGTTCATATTAAAGTTCATTATGAACTGTGAAAAGGAATCTGGTAGGGACTGAAGCACAATGTCCACACACAAGTTATCCTCTAGGACCATTCCTAGACCTGTGAGTTTCTCTATCCACTCAATCATCTTTAGGACATGGTTCTGAACCGGTGTCCCCTCAGTCATCCTAGCGCGGAAAAGGCTCTTGGATATCTCATATCGTTGAGTCCTTCCCTGTTCCTCAAACAATTTACGGACATGTAGGAGAATGGATCTGGCATCCATCTTTTCATGTTGTCTCTGTAACTCTGGAGTCATAGAGCCCAACATATAGCACTGAGCAAGAGTGGAGTCATCAATGTACTTCACGTAGCGAGCGATCTCATCCTCGCTTGCCCCTTCTTCGGGCGTAGGCATCACTGTATCAAGGACGTACACGATTTTCTCCGCTGTGAGAACAATTCTCAAGTTACGGAGCCAATCCGTATAATTTGGACCAGTGAGGCGGTTGACATCAAGTATGCCACGTAAGGGATTTGAAAGCGACATTTTCTGAAAATAAAGATGTAGCAAAAATGAATAATATGCAGATTTTGCAAGAAATAAACTATCAAGATATGGACTTCTATCTTAATATGCTCCCACTATTTTACTAACGAGTCACGCGACACCCTCAGCACGTGAAACGGAAGTCTCCGGCAGACTTCTAGTGGGGATCAGGATCCAATCAGCGTCTTAGTGTAACCTCGAGGGACTCGACCAATCACACTAAGCCTAAAAGGTAGACAACTCTTGCCGATCACAACTCCTTGTGATTCCCGTCCTGTTCGGCCTCCGAATCACCATGGCCTCGAGGGACTCGACCAACCATGATGCTCGGTTAAGTCAACACTTTCGTTACAAGATGAGTCTGATTTGATGATATACCCTCGAGGGACTCGACCAAGCATATCATGCCCTCAGGTCACCGGTGACATCTCTATGTCGTAAGCAAGATAGCGAATCGCGATATAGGTGAGTCTCGAGGGACTCGACCAACTCAACCTACACCGGGATTCGGTTCCTACTCATAACGATGGAAGGCCACGTGGGTCAATCTAATTGCCTCACGTTTACCGACTTAATATTATCGAGAGATGTTTCTATGATTTGGTCTCCTATTATGACATGTCACACATGTACATATTTAATATATATCTACATCGCATGCAAATATATATACATATCTAGTATGTGTATAAGCAATCACACCAGATGATCATGGACCACAACCTAATATGATTAGGCCCGAGCCAGTAGGCCTAATCACTCACATCAAGATCTATGTGTGCAACGGTGCATCTCCATGCCTTGTGATCGTCCATCTCGTCCTCGTTGGTTCCGTTATGGCTTCCACGCTCCCGCTGCGCCTCCTCATGTGATTACAACTTAATCATAGGCACGCAGGCCCGACAATAAACGAGAAATATAATGGAGGTTCGCAGACCTCAATAATAATAATCACAAGTACACACATCACACGGTCCATGATCATCCGTCCACTCATCATACATCACATGTATAAATAATCGTCATTATGTAGGACTACTAGATAATAAAAATAATAATCAACTAAACCTTTTAATTAATTAATATTTTCTGAAATCAGGGATATATAGGGAATTTCTCAATTCCTAAGGGTATTTTCGTAATTTGGACAAAAGACAGAAACTGGAATTTCTCAAATTCCGATGGGCAAAACTGTCTTTTGCGCAGAAAACCCTAATACCCTTTCCCCTTTTCGCTGCTGCGCCGCCGCCGCCGCCACCCTGCTGGCGGCGGCCTGTGCGGCGAGGGCGAGGGCACTGCCCTCGCCTGCAGGTGGCACGCCCGCTGGGGTCGCTGCCGCTGCAGGTGGGCGCCCCCGCGGGCGCCGCCGCCTTCGCGGGCGGTTCTGCCCGCGAGTCAGCGCCCGCAGGTGGTGCTGTCTCGCTGGCGGCCGCCCCTGCGGGGTTTTTGCCCGTGGGAGCAGCGGCCACAGGCGCCGCTGCCCTGCGGTGCCTCAGCCCGCGCTGCTGCCCCGCGGCGCCTCTGCCCGCGGGCTTAGTGGCCGCAGGCGCTTCTACCGAGCGGGCTCCCAGCCCCGCCGGCCGCAAGCCTGCTGCAAGCAGATCGCCGGCCGGCTACTGCAGGCACAGCGCTTGCGCATGCGCCGGCGCTGTGCTGCCTGGCTGCGGCTGCGGCTGGCTGCAGGCATGCAGATCGAGGGCAGCAACTGTTGCTGCCCTTCCTTGCTTTTGCGTCAACGATTTTGACGTCAATATTCTTCCTAAACACAACACACGCAGTTCAAAAACCAATCATTCGCACGAACAACCTGGCTCTGATACCACTGTTGGGAAATCATGGGGGGCGACATCATATGCGCAGCGGAAGAACAAGAAAACAAAAATCCCCGATTCCCAAAAAGATGTTCGTCGTCGTGCGAAGATTGGTGCGCAAAATCCGCAAAACACAAAACTGCGTATAGAGATTGTGTTACCTAGGGAGATCGTATATCCCTATTTCCTTGCAGATCCTCAGGAGAGGGTGAAGGAGGTCAAGCGTCCTCCTCTCTAGCGGTGATCCACACAGCAGGGTTGCGACGACGCTCCTCAAAACTCCAGGCCTACTCTGAGGTGGAGAGGGAGAGGAGAATAGGAAGGGCAAGCAAAGACTCTAGCCTATGAGGCTGTGAATCCCTCCTATTTATAGAGATCCCGTGTCAAAACCCTAATGGGTCCTTTCCCTAGTGGGTATTGGATCTGCATCCAATAAGACAAGGGCTCCGTCGGATATCTCATATCCGAACCTCTACTCATCGCAATGCCTACCATATGTGTGTGACCCTCTAGGCCCAATATCGAGCTGGCCGTGAGTCATACCTGTCAGAACTCCTTCTAACTAAGTGAATTATTATCTCTGTAATAATTCACTCGACTCATCGACTACGGAAGTACTAGGCCACTACGCCGTAGTCCCCAGACGATACAGGGGAATCCAATCCATTGGACCTGTCTGTCCTCAGTTACCATGTACCTATAGTCCCTCATCCATCTAATATCCCAGAGACCGTATATCGAGCATGGTGCTGTCAGACCCATACGGTTTCTACTTGAGTCTCGCTCTAATCGGATTCTCCCGGAGAACTCTTTCTCTCTCAACTCGAATGACCCTGGCCAGGGATTTGTCTGAGCAAGAACACATGGGATATTCCTCTCATGATACCGAGAGTGGATGATCCTCTATCGACACTCAATAGCCCTCGTAAGGTCGACTACCACTCCCAATGACCAGCTGTACTAGATCTGGGAACAGCCAAACCTATAAGTCTGGTATCAAAGAGTGGAGCACTCATACAGGACATCCTTGGTGTCTCAAGTCTAAGAACCAGATACACCACTAGGACTACGGAATCGTTGTCTGACAATAAGGCATCATCAACCATCCAGCATTCCGTAAGCGGATCAATCAGTGAACTCATTCTCCAATGAGCACCTGTACTGTATCCCTAGTGTCCCTACACGAGCAGCTATGAGACCAGCTGCATCCATCATATGGACGGGTATACAGCACACCAGTCTATCCGGTTATCACGATGTCCCTCTCGAGTAACCTATGACCGGGATTATTTAGGATATGTGTTTAAAGGTGAATCGATCTCATTATCGTGATCTCATCACGATCCGATTCCCATTGCACAAATCCAAGGACATCACAATACATATGCATTTATGCAATAGTTATAAAGTGATATACGCCAAAAAATATAATAAGCAAAAAGATTCTGTATCAAGTCACACGTGCCATCACTCACGTGATTGGCTTGCTGGGCACTTATGACTAGCAATGTTGAGCAAGAAAAAGTTGGAGAGCAACTTCCTTCAGAACCTCAGTTGAGAAGATCTTTTAGACAACGTCAACCTTCCATAAGGTACTCTACAGATAAGTATGTGATGCTTACTGATGCAGGTGAACCAGAGAATTACCAGGAAGCAGTTGAAAGTGACTAGAAAGAGAAGTGGTTAGTTGCTATGCAGGAAGAAATGGATGCTCTTCAGAAGAACCACACTTATGATTTGGTGCTACTACCAAATGGAATAATGGCCTTGAAGAACAAGTGGGTTTTCAGGTTGAAGACTCAAGAATATTGTTCTCAACTAAAGTACAAAGCTAGATTGGTTATGAAAGGCTTTGGTCAAAAGAAAGGTATTGACTCTGAAGAGATTTTTTCTCGCTCTTGGTATTGCTACTAGCTAGGATTTCGAGGTTGAACAGTTAGATGTGAAGACAACTTTTCTTTATGGGGATTTGGAGGAGAAAATTTATATGGAGCAACCAGAAGGCTTCAAAGTCAAAGGTAAAGAGAACTTTGTCTGCAAATTGAAGAAAAGTTTGTATGGGCTAAAGTAAGCTCTAAGACAGTGGTACAGAAAGTTTGATTCATTTATGATAGAAAATTGATACAAAAGAACGACTTCAAATCATTGTATGTATATTAAATGTTTTGGTGGGGATTTTATTATTCTCTTACTTTATATTGATGACATGTTTATTCTTGGTAAAGATATGTCTAAAATTGACAGATTGAAGAAAGAGCTGAGTGAGTCTTTTGCAATGAACGACATGGGGCCAGCAAAGCAAATACTAGGTCTGTAGATTTCCCATGATAGGAAAAATAAGAAGATTCGGTTGTCATAGGAGAAATACATCGAGAAGGTATTGGAAAGATTCAGTATGAGCAATACAAAACCAATTGGTTCTCCTCTTGCAGGTCACTTCAAGTTGTGGTCAGAACAAAGTCCGTTAAGTGATGAGGAGAAGGAGAAAATGCAAAAGGTTTCTTATGCTTCAGCAGTTGGAAGTTTAATGTATGCAATGGTACATATGAGGTCAGACATCGCATATGCAGTTGGTGTTACTAGCAGATTTCTTGCAAATCTAGGCAAAGAGCACTAGGTAGCAGTGAAGTTGATTTTTAGATATCTCACAAGGAGCTCTAAAGTTTGTTTAAGCTGGTTACACAGTTGCAGATATGGCAAGAGATATAGATATGATGAAGTTTACTTCAGGTTATGTACTTACTTTTGCAGGGGGAGCTGTGTCATGGCAATCTAGGTTGCAAAGGTGTATTGCTCTCATCACCACAGAAACAGAATATATTGCTACTATAGAGGTATGCAAAGAAATGTTACTGATGAAAGAATTCTTACAAGAATTAGGGCTGAAACAGGAAAATTATGTGGTGTGTTGTGACAGCCAAAGTGCCATCTATTTGTGTAAGAATCCAATGTTTCATTCCAAGTCAAAGCATACAGATGTCAGATACCACTGGATTCGAAATGTATTTAAAGAGAAGTAGTTGCAGCTTCAGAAAATTTACACAGATGACAACGGAGTAGACATATTGACAAAGACTTTACCAAAAGAAAGACAAGAGATATGTCGATAGCTGGTCGGCATGGCTTCATATTGAGAAGTCATAGGATAGCCTCCCTTATGGGTTGAAGGGGGAGGTTGTTGAGCTGATAGTCCAAAGTGAGTTTAGCCCATGGTGGGCTTTATCAGCTCACAGTCCACACTCCATCTTAACATAACCCTAGATCAATATAAGGGGGGTGTGGTGGCTGCATTTTTATAAGAAGGTGGCTGCATTTTTTGGGCAGAAAAGGGCAGCAACTTGGTGATCTTCGCAGTAGCAAAGAGGAGAAGAAAAAGGCAAAAAATAAGAGAAAAAAAGGAAAGAAAATAAGGACAACGCAGAGAGACTGTTCTCAATCATCTAGCATTGTTCTCATCTCAGGTTATATCAAATCTATAGTAGACTCTTGCTGTGATTGCTTAAGGAGGTTTTAGATATAGTGGACAGTGACGTGATCATTGTATCCCAGTTGTTCTCTTGTGATTGTTGCTAGGGTTTAGGGCAAGAGATTGATATTTGTATATTCATTATTCTCATAGTGGATTATCTCTAGTTTTCTATGTGATTTTTACCCTTTATATTGGAGAGGTTTTTCACGTATATCTTGGTGTGATATTTGATTGTGATTTCATTTAATTTCACTGTATATCATGATCTATTAGTATTTAATTCCACTGTGATATTTGATTGTGATTTTATATCTCCATGGTCAATAAAAGTGGTCACCGAAAGTGCTTTCTCCCATCCAGCAGGCCTCATGATATGATAGCTTTCAGCTCTCTGCAGCATCATCCTTGTACTTCTCTTCATACTCCGCAAATCTGGCATTCCACTCAGCTTCAATAGCAGCACCCTCAGGGACATGGCGGCTCCAGTGACTGAAGCATAAAACCAGTGCATATATTCACATAACAAAAAAAATATTATTTTTATTCGACAATTATAGTAGGAATTACATAGTTGCTGACCTCTTCACATCCTCAGGCACATAGAAAGGTTCGTACGGCCATTCGAGACTTTGCCTAGTTGCATCAACTTCCTTGGCACCCAATGCACTTCCATGTACGCTGTATGTGTTTGCCTTGTTTGGTGATCCACATCCAATGGTCGTAGTGACCTGCAAGAATTCAGTATTTCGTCAAAATTCTGACACCCCGAAAGCAAATGCAACCAGTTGACCATGTCCTTGGTGCCCAAAAAGCAATTCTGGAAACAAACCTTGATAAGAGTCGGTTTGTCTTTCACTGCCTTTGCTTCCTTAATGGCAGCACGAATATCATCATACCCGGTGTTTCCATTCTTCACCCAGATGGTATGCCATCCGAGAGCCTCAAAACGATCAATAACATCTTCTGTAAATGCAATCTCTGTGTCACCATCAATGGAGATGTGGTTGCATCGTAAAAAGCGATAAGTTTCCCTAGAACCCAGTGCTCAGCAAGAGAACAAGTTTCGTTTGCGATGCCCTCCATTTGGCAACCATCCCCAAGCATCACATATCTACACCATCAAAATCAAGCTAGTCTTATGCACAAAATGCAGCACACAAATATGAGGAAGATAGAATTGGGTAATCGTTACGTGTAATGGTCAATAATCTCATTGTCAGGCTTATTGAAACGGGCAGCTAGGTGTCGCTCAGCGAGTGCCAAACCAACAGCATTAGCAACACCTTGACCGAGCGGACCTGCAACATTTTGTGACAATTAATTGAATCGTAAAATGATATAGAATCGAACCAGTAGTGACTTCAATTCCTGGTGACTCGAAGTTCTCAGGATGACCAGGAGTTTTGCTTCCCCATTAACGGAATTGCTTCAAGTCTTCCATCTAAAATCAGATTACAATCATCAAAACTACTTCAGTCTGATACAAATCAAAGCATGACCACTGAAACCACTGAACACTGAGCTCTCATTCACATAATCAAGGTGATGAAATGCAAGATTTCAATTATATCTAGGAAGCTGCAACCCATGGAGTGTAGTGCACTAATATCAGCTTTTCACGACAGGCCATAGCTAAATAGATTGGTTAACATAGAGATGCCTGAATGAACCGTTCAAATGAGAAGTTCTCCCACTTTAGAAACTCTATAACTCCAACAAAATAAACATAGATATCCCCACGATTAAGAACAAAGAAAAAGTTAGATGGACTACCATATCTATCAAATTCTCTTCCTGTTAGGCTGAGAAATATGTCAAGAAGCAGAAGACTTCGCGACAGAATAGATCAAGAAATCTAAGATTTAGCCACGCAAAAGCGGCCAAACAGAACTTCTCATAAACCACAGATAAGATCAAAGTATATGGGTAAAAGAAGAAGAAGAACGATCCAAATCTCTGAAGATAAAGATGACAAAAGTAAGATCACCATCAAGTTCCCAATATTCTTGGTAATATCATCGTCGAATCTGGAAATAACTCTCGGGACAGATCGAAGGCCGTACCTTGACGCTATCGTAGCCAGCAAGATGGAGCAGGGCGCATTGGAGCATGCATCCATGGCCGGCGGAGAGCACAAACCGGTCGCGGTAGAACCAGTAGGGGTTCTCGGGGTTGTAATTCATGACCTCGTCGTACAAGATGTGGCCCATGGGCGCGCACCCCATGGGGAGGCCCGGGTGGCCTGAGTTGGCCTTCTCGACGGCGTCGATGGCGAGGAACCGGATGGTGTTGACGGACTTCTCCACGAGGGCATCCGTGGCGGCGGCCTCGAGGGTCTCCACCGCAGCGGCCCTGGCGGGCGCAGCGCGGCGAGAGGAGCAGGGCTTGGGCGGTCGGCGAGAGGTAACGACTGCCGATTACTGGTGTCTTCTTTGCCTTGTATCTCTTTCACACGTCTAAGAAGAGGGCAAACAGTAACGTGAAAATGTAATCCGTTGTAGTTGATCAGTGGTGCCTCAATATCTCACGCTCTTAGCAGACAATATTGTGTTATGTTTTGATCGTGCATTTGCTGCCGCCGTCGCTGCTGCCGGTTAGACCTCCCAGTTGTTAGCGGGATTGACGCAAGCCGGAGCAAGGGGAGCTATTATTGCACGATTCCCGCGCAGCATCCTCCCAGACTGCAGCGGCATCGCATGCGTCCTCGTGGATTATGATGCAGGCGCACAGATAGCCAACTATGACAAGGTGGAAACTGCAAGGTCTGTTTCCTTGATTTCCATTCCGATCCCCACCCGCCGTGCAGTTAATTTGGGAATCTGACCACGGATAGATTGACAGTGTGAGAATCCCCGTGGTGCATGTGAGCCCTGCATCCAACATCTGTTGGTTCCAGCCCATATGTGGGCTTGGACTTTGAGTTCAAATTTAATTTATAAAAAAAAAAAAAACCTGTAGAGACGTTCGGGCAGCGAACTGTGGCGGCGCTGAGAAAAGGAACACAGAAAAAAAAAAAAAAAGGTTAAAGTTTTGAAAAATCCTTACAAGTTCTAAAATTTTAATGATATCGATCTATAGTTTATTCTCTTTAAGATGTTTTCATACTATATTAACTTTATAAGATTTAATTTTTTTTTTTATAAAATCTATATATGGTAATAATGATATGTTATTCTTGATGTTATTATGATCATTATTTTAGAGAAGATTCATTGTAAATCTATTATCATTATTAGTGATAGTAAAAGTTTGAAGTAAATTATGGTCTGTGATTTTTTCTGTATTGGGTTTTTCACGTAAAAATTTCGATGTCCCATTGTATGATTGATTTATTGTTCTACTATTTATGCCACTGATTAATATTTACTTTTGATAATAAATTAATATTTTGATGAGGAACCCATTTTGATACACAAAGAGGAAAAAAAAATATTCTGTTATAACAGTTTTTCTCAACAAGTGGTATTAGAGCTCTAGATTATTTGGTGCTAGTGCTTCTTGTGTGATTGCAATGTAAAGAGTCAAACGGTATTATTAAATTAAACTCAACAAATTATTTCACTTGGAGGCATATGATGGAAGATTTGTATAAGCCCATCAAAATTAAAGAAAAACCCTATATTATGTAAGATGAGGAATGAGAGGTTCAATATAGAAAAACTATTACCTATATTAGAAGATGGATGGATATAAATTTGCATGAGCATATTTTTGATGAAACTAGAGTTGATATTATTTGACAAATGTTAGAGAATCTCTTTGCGAAAAAGATAGTGGGAAATAGAATTTCTCTCATTAGAAAGCTTATCAATTTGAAGTATAAAAATGGTGGTAATATTATTGAGCACATAAGCCTGTTTAAGAGTATTACAAACAAGTTGGTTGCTATGAAAATGAATATAGATGATGAGATACAAGAATTGTTACTTCTCAGCTTTTTATCGAAAAGTTAGAAAACTTATGTGGTGATAATTTATAACTTCACACTAGAAGGGATTTTAACTATAGATATAGATAAAAATAGTTTGCTAAATAAAAATGTCAGAAAAAAAGAATATAGAGAATCTTCTTTTGGTGTACTTATTACTGAAAAATAAGAAAGATATAAAAGAAGTCATTGTATAAATCTACATGATTATTAAGGAAGATCCAAGTCTAGAAGAGATATCAAATGTTTTCATTGTAATAGACGAGGTCACATGAAGAAAGAGTATATGTTTTGGAAACGAGAACATAATAAAAGGAAGAAAATTAAGAAAAAAACTAATACAGTTGCTGTTGAAGGTAATATCATTATTGTTTATGATGACGATTGTGTCAGTCTTGCAACTCAGGATAGTAATTGAGTAATTGACTCTAGTACTTTATTTTATGCTACTTCTAATGGTGATTTTTTTATATTTCTTACATTGCTGGTGATTTTGGTAATGTAGGAAGTAGTGGTACATATAAGATTTTAGGTATAAGATTTTAATCTCTTTGCGAAAAAGATAGTGAGAAATAGAATTTCTCTCATTAGAAAGCTTATCAATTTGAAGTATAAAAATGGTGGTAATATTATTGAGCACATAAGCCTGTTTAAGAGTATTGCAAATAAGTTGGTTGCTATGAAAATGAATATAGATGATGAGATACAAGAATTGTTACTTCTCAGCTTTTTATCGAAAAGTTTGCTAAATAAAAATGTCAGAAAAAAAGAATATAGAGAATCTTCTTTTGGTGTACTTATTACTGAAAAATAAGAAAGATATAAAAGAAGTCATTGTATAAATCTACATGGTTATTGAGGAAGATCCAAGTCTAGAAGAGATATCAAATGTTTTCATTGTAATAGACGAGGTCACATGAAGAAAGAGTATATGTTTTGGAAATGAGAACATAATAAAAGGAAGAAAATTAAGAAAAAAACTAATACAGTTGCTGTTGAAGGTAATATCATTATTGTTTATGATGACGGTTGTGTCAGTCTTGCAACTCAGGATAGTAATTGAGTAATTGACTCTAGTACTTTATTTTATGCTACTTCTAATGGTGATTTCTTTATATTTCTTACATTGCTGGTGATTTTGGTAATGTCAGAATATAAAGTAGTGGTACATATAAGATTTTAGGTATTGGAGATATTTGCTTGGAGACTAGTATTGAGAGTAAATTGATACTAAAAGATGTCAGATATATTTCAGATATTTATCTTAACTTATATCTACAAGCATACGTAATAATGATGGATTTACACTTTTTTTTTTTAGAAAGCAAATGAAAACTCACTAAAGGTTCTTTAATTATGATAAGAGGAAAAAAGCTAAACTCTTTTTATATCTTGGAAGCTAAGTTACATAAAGAAGAGATTAATGTAATTCAGAAGGGTAAAAGTATAGATTTTTGACACAAGAGGCTTGGTCATATCGGTGAGAAGGGACTTCAAACTCTTGTTAAAAAATAGGTCTTACTAGAGTTGCAAGGTACATCTCTTAAATCTTGTGATTATTGCTTAGTTGGAAAAACACATAGAGTTGTCTTTCATACATATTCATTATCTAGAAGATCAAATATTATTGATTTAATTTACACTAGTGTCTATACTATATAAATTAGAACTCTTGGATGTATTTTTTATTTTATTACTTTCATTGATAACCATTCTAGAAAAAAATTAGATTTTTGCTTTAAAATCTAAAGACCAGATACTCGATGCTTTCTAAAAATTTCATATTAGTATTGAAAGAAAAACTAATAGAAAGCTAAAGTGTATTCGAGTAGATAATGGTGACGAATAAAAGGGTTCTTTTGAGAATTATTATAGGTTCCATAGTATCAGACTTGAGAAAATAGTTTCTGAAACTCCTCAGTAAAACGGTGTAGTAGAAATAATGAACAGAACCATTAAAGAAATGATTAGGTGTATGCTTTCCCATGGTAAGTTACCAAAATCATTTTAGGGGGAGGCTATGAGAACTATAGTTAACTTAATAAATCTTTATTCATCAGTTCCTTTGAAAGGTGATGTTCTAAAGAGAGTATAGAAAGGAAAAAATATATCTTATAATCACCTGAGAGTCTTTGGGTATAAAACATTTATTCATATTTCTAAAGATGAGAGGTTCAAGCTTGATAATAAGATAAAAGCATGTATCTTCTTGGGATATGGTTATGAAAAGTTTGGGTATAGATTATGAGATTCAATGAATAAGAAGATTATTAGAAGCAAAGATATTGTGTTTCTTGAAGACCAATTGTTGTAGTTCATGATGGTCATGAGAGAGATAAACAAAAAGATTATGATGAGAATGCCAGTGATGATGCTCCTATATTTGATGATGTTGAACTAACTAAACAAGCACCTCCACTTATAGTTGAGATTTCATTGAGAAGATCCACAAGAGAGCGACAACCATATGCTAGATATCCTTCACATGAGTATGTTATATTTACTAATGGAAGAAAGCAAAAAACTTATCAAGAAGCTATTCTACATGAGCATAAGAATGAGTGGGTTAAAACCATGCAAGAAGAAATGAGATCCTTGCTTGAGAATCGCACCTATGACTTAGTAAAATTGCATAAAGAGAAGAAATCTCTCAAGAACAAATGAGTTTACAAATTAAAAACTAAAAATAATAGTTCACAATAAAAATACAAGGCACGACTAGTTATGAAAGGATTCAGTCAAAAGAAATATATTGACTTTGAAAAGATATTTTCTCATGTGATGAAAATGTCTTCTATCTGAGTTGTTCTTGGTTTGGTTGCTCGCTTGAATTTAGAAGTTTAGCAACTTGATGTGAAAATAGCATTTTTTTCATATTGACTTAGAAGAAAAAAATTTACATAGAGTAATCAGAAGGTTTCAAAGTTAAGAGAAAAGAAAATCTAGTATATAAGGTTATAAAAAACTTATATGGACTCAAACAAGTATTCAGACAGTGTTACAAGAAGTTTGATTCCTTTATGATGAGTCAAGAGTACAATAGAACCATATCTGATCATTGTGTATTTACAAAGAAGTTTTCAGATGATGATTTTATTATTCTCCTACTATATATTGATGATGCTGATTGTTGGCCATGATGTTGATAAAATTAAGAAGCTTAAAAGAAAGTTAAGTCTTTTACTATGAAAGACTTAAGATCGGTAAAATAAATACTTGACATGAAGATTCTTCATGATAGGAAGAAAGGGAAGATTTGAAAAGGTTCTTAAAATATTAAATATGAGTAAAACCAAAGCAGTTTATTCTCCACTTGTAGGTTATTTCAAGCTTAGTTCGAAACAATATCCTATAAGCGAGAAAGAAAAAGAAAAAAATATCTAGAGTATCTTACTTATCTGTAGTAGACAGTTTGATGTATGTTATGGTTTATACTATGTCAGATATAGCTCATTCAATTAAAGTTGTCAGTCAATTTCTCTCTAATCCTGGTAAGTAATATTGGGCAGTAGTGAAATGGATATTAAGATATCTAAGAGGTACTTTCAGGTTGTGTTTATATTTTGGCAATAGTGAACCTATGCTAGAAGGTTACACAAATATATACATGTTAAGTGATACTGATTCCAAGAAGTCCACTTCGGGATTTTTGATGACGTTTGCAGGGGAGCAGTCTCTTGGCAGTTTAAGTTATAGAATTGTGTTGCTTTATCAACCATAGAAGTAGAATATATAATAATTACTGAAGCATGTAAGGAAGCTTTATGGATGAAAAAATTTCTACAAGAATTGGGCTTGAAACAAGAAAAATATACTGTTTACTATGACAATAAGAGTGTCATTCACCTCTCGAAGAATTTAGTATACCATTCAAGATCTAAGCATATTGATGTTAGATATTACTGGATTCGTGATGTGCATGAGATGAAAGAATTGTACTTGAAAAATGTGTATACTAATGAGAATAGATCATATATGTTAACAAAGTCTTTACCTAAGAAGAAGTTTGGAGTATGTAGGTGAAGAGCGGACTTAGTACAACTCACCATATGAGTTGGAGGGGAAGAATAATTGGGTCTAATCCATATGTAGGCGTAGACTAGATGATTTGGACATTGAGCCCAAATTTGATTTATTAAAAAAAAAAGAAACTATGGAGATGTGCATAGCGAGGGTAGCGAACAAGCATGCATGATAAAAGGAACGTACAGAAAAGAAAAAAAAAAAAAGGTTTTGGAGATTTTACTAGATGATCGAATAGTTAAATTTTATTGATTTTAGCTCAAATTTTATATGAAGAATCTTTACAATAAATTCTTCAATCTTAATGGTACCGATCTACGGTTTATCCCCTCTAAGATGTGTTATGATTAAGTTAAGATATGTATTCTTGATGTTATTATGATTTTATAATTATTCTAAAAAAGATTTATTATAAACCTATTAATAATATTGATGATAGTAAAAATTTAAAATGAACTATGGTCTGTCACATTAGATTTTTCATGTAAAAATTATATCGTTAAAACAATTATTCGGTAAAAATTATTCATCTGGAGCCTAAGTATGCAGCAATAATTGTCAGGAACCCATTGCGGACGGTGGCAGCTTTCTCCGCAAGAGGGCCGAGTACAGACTATCCGGACTTAGGGAAGGTATGCATGCAGCTATAGTTGTGTCTCTGTTCATGATAATTATGAAGTCTCCTATGATAGATTGCAAAACGGACCCGTCCCATATCTCAAACTTTGAGAAGCTAAATCATCATCTGCTTGAAAACAATGATAAAACTAACCATAAATCCTGTGATAAGCACAAGACGCTGCTGAGGGTCGATCGTAGCTCCACTGGAAAATGGAAAAACAGAGCACTGAGCTCATCCTTTACCTTCTCCTCAGCCTGACATCACAGCTCCGGGAGTCAATATCTTGGCGGCAGTGAGAGATGGGTATCAATTTATGTCGGGAACTTCATTGGCTAGTCCTATGTATCTGGAATTGCAGCTGTTCTCAAAGTAGTGCATCCCGATTGGTCTCCGGCTGCCATCAAATCAGCACTTGTCACCACCGGTGAGTAGGTGTATCTTTTATCCGCTCATTTGCCAACTCTGACATATGTATGTATGCCTCCGTCTCAAGCCTATACAACCAACGAACGCGGGTTCCCAGTAGAAGCAGAAGCGATTCCTCGGAAGCTGGCCGATCCCTTCGACTATGGCGGAGGGCATATCGATCCTAACCGAGCCATGGATCCTGGACTTATTTATGATATCGATCCAAATGATTACGTCAACTTCTTTCGCTACACAAACCGTGCATCGAACAGTACTAGTGGCCAAAATCACTTGAAGCTGCCCTCAGGCGCCATTCCTGACCTCAGGAAATCTGGAGTGGGTAGCAGCCGTACATATGATCTGAATCTTCCCTCCATCTCCATTCCCGACCTGAAACAAACGCCTGTGAAAGTGCGAAGAACCGTCACTAATGTGGGCGACACGCATGGCCGTAGTGCAGTCTCCAGCCGGTGTTAAGATGGAAGTGCAGCCATCTGCTCTACACTTCAGAGCTTCCGGCGAGAAGCTTCACTTTGAGGTGACGTTCACGCCGCTTCACAAGGTGCAGGGAGGCTTCACGTTCGGAAGCTTGACTTGGGTTCATCGACGTGGGAAGAATTCGGTACGAATTCCTATCGCAGTTCGGGTCATCATTCGTGATTTCTTCTCCGACACCTCCTAAGATTTAATCCCATTGTTTGCCACTGGTTACGCATTCAAGACAGGAAATAATGTTATGTTGGATACATGAAATAAACCTTTTCACATAATAGTAAGTACATATACGTAGCATTTAGGAAAACATTTGGGTGTATCTGGAATCATTTGAAAACCAAGTGATAATGTCTATCCTATTATGGATAACTTTGATGTTAATGGGAGGAATCCATACAATACATCTCTCTATTTTGATTGTCTTAAGTGAAAATTTGGTTATGTAAATTGGAGCTGGAGTCCGAGCTAATCTTCTTCCTCTTCCATATTTGTCTTTTGATTATGTTAGGATGATTGAATCCAAAATACATCTAATCCTATAAATATATTGGGGGTGTATTTGATAAAACTCCTCTAATACTTAAGTTAGTTTGAGGATTGATGCATTTATAATAGATAAGTCAAAAGTACTAAAAGAATGTTACTCTTTTTTTAGGAATCCATATGATAGAGCTTTTTATAACGTGAATTTTGGATCATTATACTCGCGAACATGAATTGATGTTGGATATGTATATTCTTTAATCTAGGTGAAATTGTTTTGCATCAAATCCAAAAAATATATACTAGACACGAAAGAGTCATTAACATTTAGAGATCATGACTACATCTTTCATACTTGATGGAAGTGGTATCAATGTGTCATCCTTCTGACATCGATATGTGGGTACTTCCAGATGTCTATCACATGACTATAAGTGGCATCAATGTGTCATCCTTGAGATATCCGTCATTTAGTTCTAAAGTATAAACCACTTGATTATAAGGTGTCAGAGTCACCTTTTTTTAGGTATTGATTATTTTATTATATCAAATTGATCTCTCAATTATATCGACATGATTGATTTGATAAAGTTGGCTAAGGTGACTTTAGATGTGAAGAAAAGGTATTGGCATAACAATGATTGAACATTTTATCGTCCATCAAATACTAAAAAAGAATGACCCAGGACATCACGTAGGATGTAGGAACAATCTTGATTTTTTTTTTTTCGGATAAGGATAATAAGAAACAATAATTGTATAAGGAACTGCTGCAAATAAAAATCCACGCAATAGCATTTGACGTGAAGACTTCAAGTTTTGGGTTTGGACTCTCTTGAATCTTTGGTGTCTTAACGTTTTATGTAAAGTATATTACTTTATGGGTGAGTGAATGGCCGACATGAGAAAGTTGGACGTCGACATGGATGGAAAGAAATATCACGGTAACAGTGGATGCTTTTTTTATCATCTTCTTGTCATGGCATCAATTGGTGGCTACTCCATCAAATGAGAATCGAAGCCACGTCCGTTGTAACCAATGAGAACAATAAGCCATGGATCTGAATGCCCCTGTTTGAGTCTTCAAATTGCAAATTAATATACGGAGGTATATATTTCTTATACGTGAATATATATATATTCCAAAATTAGATGGTGTCAAAACATAAGAAAGTTTTTTGTTTGAACCGAGTCTTTGAACATATCTTTTCCTACATGATATAAAAAAATATTAGAGATCCTCTAACAATCCTTGGCTGACATAAGTTTCTGATAGATGAATTACTCTTAACATTAATTATTATTATTTAATAAAAAAAGGTTATATAAGCACGATTCAAAGTTAGGATCTTATAATGATCTATTAAAATTTTACCCAATTAACTGACAAATGAGTGACATCTCATTTAGAGCCATTTGATTCATTGTCCTTTTTGCACCTATGGCATAGTAGATTATTTTTCATTCCAAATTAGGATAAATTCGGATATGAAAGATACCGGTGATGTGTGTTGCACGACTAATATGATATATTCCCCTTATCATATAATAAAATAATATCCTTTTATTTTCATTAGTCTTTCATGTCAACAAAGTTATCCTTGGCTTAATTCATCACAAACAAGCTATCATTGACCATCACCACCATCGGTCATGTGGCCTCATAGGCTTATAAGTAGCGCCATTGCAGCAACGCTTCTCCTCCACAGCCACATGCAAGATGGGTTACCAGCATCTTCTATCCTCTATGCTTCTACTTCTCATCCTTTCAAGCTTCATCCAAATGGCAGCACTTGGACGTACACCATCATCGACCAAGGTCCATGAGCGTCTCTCTATCATCTTAACATTTGATGTCCACGGACTAACATCTCAACGGTCTCTTCTGTGTAGCTTCTGTACATAGTGTACATGGGAGAGAGGCAACACGAAGATCCAGACCTCGTGACTGCGTCGCACCATCATATGCTGTCTTCCGTACTGGGGAGGTGTGCATTTTTTGCACCATATATAGTTTGTGTTCGTTTCATCTTTCTGTCATATATGCTCGATTACATGTTATTCTAATTGGTGATTCAGCAAGGAGGAAGCCGTGAGTTCAATTGTCTACAGCTATAAGCATGGCTTCTCGGGCTTTGCAGCCATGCTTACAGAATCTCAAGCAGACAAAATTGCAGGTTCTTCCTTCTTCAATTTCAGGCCTATTTTACCAGTGACAATGGAAGCAAGTTCTAATATGATTAACAGCACAACTGATGAGAACAATCCAAAAGATGCATGCAAGCATATATCTGAAATTTGAAGGGACGATATTGATCCAGATAAATCAGTATGTGAAAATAATATCTCAATCACAATAGTTTTGTGCTTAATTACGGGAGATCAAAAGATTGATATACTCCTGAGAGTCGGCTCTTGTGTCGAGGCCACTAAAACAAAAAATTGGAAGACTTTATCTCGACCTTTCATGTGACTTCATGGTATTAATCTAAATTAAGCCCTTGATTCCATGTTGAGTAATAATTTTATAGTTTGTGATCACCTTAGAATCATGATAAGAAAGTAGGATTACGGTGGGCCTTTGAACGCTTCTTTTTAGCTAAACGTCGGGTCATTATCAACCTCTTGAATCGACAGGCTGCTTAAGATAAGGTTGGTGTATCGAGATGAGAGAGAGAGAGAGAATCCATCACGTGTTTAGTATATTATATCATATTTATACGTATACATAATCCTTAACTAAGATGAGTAAGCAACTTGATCATATCGCCCTTTTCTTTTCCGGTTAGAAATGCCGGAAGTGATCAGTGTCAATCCAAGCCGCAGCGTTCCACTGCTTACTACGCGAAGCTGGGACTACCTTGATCTTGGTTTTGAACAACCCCAACCCACAGGACTACTTGCAAGAGGCAACTTCGGCGATGGGATCATCATCGGCGTCGTCGACACAGGCAAGCAATCATTACCTTATCGTCATTGAGCTTGCCCGGTCCTACAAAATTTTCTTATATAGGCATTTGGCCGGAATCGAGAAGCTTCGACGACCATGGTTACGGCCCCGTCCCATCCCGTTGGAAAGGAACGTGTGAAGTAGGTCAAAACTTCACCGTCGACCACTGCAACCGCAAGATCATCGGTGCAAGATGGTACGCCGGAGGCGTCGACCCTTCTCTCATCGAAGGAGGCTACCAGTCTCCCCGGGATTCCGAGGGCCACGGAACGCACACGGCTTCCACGGCTGCAGGCTCGTTAGTGAGTGATGCGAGCTTCCATGGTCTGGGCGCCGGCACAGCGAGAGGAGGAGCTCCTCGTGCCCGGCTAGCAATCTACAAGGTATGCTGGGCAGAAGCAGGGTGTCGCGACGCTGCTGTGCTGAAGGCGATAGATGATGCTATCCATGATGGTGTGGACATCTTATCACTCTCACTTGGGCGCTTACTTCACCCAATCTTTCCTTCCATACATGCGGTAGCAAAGGGGATAACTGTGATCTTCTCTGGAGGCAATGATGGTCCCGTCACCCAGACCATTGCTAATGACCTGCCGTGGGCGATCACGGTGGCAGCCAGCACCATTGATCGCTCGTTTCCTACCCTCCTAACCCTCGGAGACAACCGAACCGTGGTGGTGCGAACGTGTGGTTTTCACAGACACGCTAATACATTTGAAAGTTTGCATCTATTTATATTGAATTAATTGTTCATGGTTGCCGCGGCAGGGACAATCCATCCTCTATGAATCCACCGATGGAGGATTCGAAGAGCTAGCAGATGGTGGGAGGTAACTATAATTCGATTGAATGTTCTTAAAGAAAATCGTACCTAGTAATTTGCATTTGATCTATTGTTGCAGCTGCTCGCGGGACGATCTGAATTCGAGTGATGTAGTCGGAAAGATTGTGCTCTGTTACCAGCTTGCCATCGCCTCAAGCTCACCACCCAAGCGACACTTTCCACGGGCTGCCTATAATGTTCAGGAAGCTGGAGGGAAGGGCATTATCTTTGCACAGTACTCCGCCAACATCCTCGACTTCATCGACGTTATTTGCAACGGCACCGTATGCGTCTTTGTTGATTACGAGATCGGCAAACAAATAACAGATTATGTAACGAATACAAGGTCTGCTAAACTCGAGTTCAGTTTTCCTAAACAGATCAGAATTTTCTTTTCGGGAATAGTAACCACGAAAGGAAATTGGCAGATCCCCCCTGGTGAAGGTGAGCCTAACGCAGGATATGGTCGGGAGTGGAGTAATGTCTCCCAGGGTCGCAGCTTTCTCGTCGAGAGGGCCGAGTATATTGTTCCCAGATCTAGTCAAGGTCGGTGCAATTTCTATTATCTACTAGAAGCTCACATTGTTTGGTTCTTTTCGATGAACTGGTGTGCTCACCATCACTGCCTTTGGACAGCCCGATATCACAGCTCCCGGATTCCTTATCCTGGCCGCAGTGAAAGATTCCTATAAGTTTGAGTCTGGAACATCGATGTCTTGTCCCCATGTCTCTGGCGTAGCAGCTCTTCTTAAAGCAGCACATCCCCAGTGGTCTCCTGCTGCCATCAAATCAGCACTCGTCACAACTGGTACGTGGATTTACCATCCTGCTTCTGCATCGTTCCGTAGTTCTTCTCTGTCTGCTTTCCTGATGTTAAAGGAGCATGACAACCTCTGTTTTAAGCTCATACGGCCAATGCATACGGCTTCCCCATAGAAGCAGAGGGAGTTCCTCGAAAGCACGCTGATCCTTTCGACTTTGGCGGCGGTCACATCGATCCTAACAAAGCCGTTGATCCCGGGCTTATTTATGACGTCGATCCCGAAGACTACTTCAAGTTCTTCAACTGCATTTACGGTCCGTCGACCACTTGTGACTTGGTGGACAGTCGGCTGTATCACTTGAATCTGCCCTCCATCTCCATTCCCGACCTGAAGAAGACACCACTAACGGTGCGGAGAACCGTGACCAATGTGGGGGACACGGATTCCATTTACAGGGCAATGGGGGAGTCTCCTCCGGGTGTCAACATGGTGGTCGAGCCTTCTCTTCTTCAATTCAATGCTTCCACGACGACGCACACCTTTGCGGTGACGTTCACGCCGCTTCAGATGGTGCAAGGGGACTTCAACTTCGGAAGCTTGACATGGATTGATGATGGGAAGCACGCAGTAAGAATTCCTATCGCAGTTCGAGTGATCATTCATGATTCCTTCTCTGATACCTCCTAAGTCTTGTGGAGGTATCCGCTCTACGTCGGGTACTATCGCAATAAATGTTGAAGTCGTATGGGGAATAAAAATTAACGTGTTAGGTTGCTTCTGTTATCCAAAAATTGATGCTACTTTTGGTTTAGGCTGTTGTTTTGTACGCTTCAGTATTTAGCATCGACGTACCATATATTGAATTTGATAAGAAGAACGAGTATGATTATCACGTAAAAGGAAGAGTATGATAATGTAAGATATTCTATCTTTTACTCAATTTTTTTATAACTTTAAAACTCTATATATTTCATGACCTCATGTTTATATAATCCCAAAGATATATTATATTAATTGTCCTTAAAATAAATCACTCTTTTTTAAAAAATTCTTTCAAAATCAATAGTCAATTTGGCTTAATTTAATCTATTTTTTCTCATGAACCTCTTTCTTGATGCAATGAACCTCTCTCTTAATACAATAAATCTCTCTCTTAATACAATTAATCTAACCTCTCTCTTGATGCAATGAACCACTCTTACAATTAATGTAATCTCTTTATAATACTTTAATAAGTTTAAGTTTAATTTTAACATTCTTCCTCCTTAAACTTGTTCCATCTAATATGCTAAGTTTCTTTCAAAGTTATTGAAATATTCTAAATTTAAAAGTTTTTGTAAGTATTTTGGCTATTTGTTCACTTGTCTTGATATGATATAGCTCCACTTTTTTGTTTTTGACATGATCTCTTATAAAATAAAATCTTGTGTTGATATACTTCGATTTTTCATAGTAGATTAGTTTTTTGGCTAAAGAAATAGCTGATTTGTTATTAATATAAATCTTGATTGACTTCTCCTATAACATATGAAGTTTATGAAGTAATCTTCTTAGCTATATTGCATGACAAACATAAGAAGATGCTGCTATATATTCTGCTTCATAACTTGATAGAGTAATAATATGTTATTTTTTTTTAAGACTATATGAATATAGTTTCACCAAAATAAAATACAAATCCAATTGTACTCTTCCAATCATCATAGCTTTCGGCTTAATCATTATCAGTATATCCAATGAGCTCCAACCTTTTGGATAATGAAAAAAATATTTCATATTCGATTGTTCCTTTAATATATCGTAAAATTCTTTTCGTGTCATTTAATTGAGATATCTTAGGAGCTTCCATATATCTACTTATTAAATTAACTCCAAATAGTATATCAGGTTGAGTTCACGTCAAATACCTTAAATATCAAACTAGACTTTTATAATAAGTTAGATTAATATATTTTCCTTCACATTCTTTGGTTAACTTGGTATCATATTTTATAGGTGTATTTGTAGGATGATAATCTTCTATAGAAAAATTCTTTAGAACTTCATTTGCATAATTTTCTTATGAGATAAAAATTTCTTTATTGTCTTGTATAACTTTGATATCGAGAAAATAAGTTAATAGGCCCAAGTCGACCATCTTAAACTTTTTTTTCATAGAGTGCTTAAAGGCTTTAATCATAGAGCTACTATTGCCTTTAAAAATTAAATTTACATACAAGCATATAAAGAAGATATTTCCATCGAGTTAAATTTCGTATAGAGAGCATATTTATGTGGACACTTGGAAAACTCATTTTGAATAAAATAAGCATCTATCAGAGAATTCCATGCTTACGGGGCTTGTTTAAGCCCATAAAGTGCTTTCTTTAATATATACCTCTTCATAAAAAAAATTATTAAGAAATACTGATTTGACATCAATTTGTAAAATTTTCTATTTCATTTGAGCTGCTAGGGAGATAAGTAATCTTACTATCTCCAATCGAGCAACTAGTGTAAATATTTCTTTATAGTCAATCCCATATTGTTGTTTGTATCCTTTTGCAACCAATGAGACCTTATATTTCTCCACCTCACTTTTTACATTTCTTTTTGTTTTGAAGATCCATTTAACATTGATTGCTTGGTGGTTTTTGAAAGTGTTGTAAGCTCTCATGTATCTTTTTTATTAATAGCATGAATCTCCTCGTTCATAGCTTATTGCATTTTTTTTTTCTCTACAAGCTTTTTCAAAAGTTAATGGATCATATCTTGCAAAAAGATAGAGTAAAGAAAGTTCATCATTGTTAGTATCAATCTTTTGAGTCACATCATATATCTCTTGAATCAATCTTATTTTTCTTATAGTCGGACTTCTTGAATCATATGATTTAGTTGATCTAGATGATGATTTCAGCAAAACCTCTTCGGTGCTTACTTGTCTTATTCTTTTGAAGTTATAGCTTTCTTATTCTTCTCATTGTTATATCTCAGATTTTAATGATGAAATTAATTGATAAATTATTGATCTAATCCATATGTTGAGATAAGTATTGCAAGATTGACTTCGATAATAAATAAAGCATAAAGTAGATATTGGGTTGGAGTCGAAGATTGGACGATATGACGACGATTTGGACGATGTGCTGGAAGTTCGCCAAGAGTTCATCGGGAGCTCCTCGAGAGTTCGTCAGGAGTTTGCCAAGAGTTCATCGGGAGCTCACCGAGAGTTCATTGGGAGTTCGTCAAAAGCGTGCCGAAAGTTCATCGAGACTTTACCGGAAGAACAATTGACATACCAGATAAAAATTATTTAGTTAATACCTTAATTATCATAATTAGAACTTAGATTGAGTTAGGATTGGGATGTAATCTCACTAACTCAGTTAGGAGCTAATTGGGCCCGATTTAGGGTAGAGTTGGGCCGGATGGAAGGCCCACTCGGCCATTTAGAGCCTTGCCAAGCAGTGGCACTGCCTAGGGTTGGCGATGGTACCGCCCAGTGTCAGAATGTCATGCGATGGTATTGCCCAGTACTGATGGTGGTATCACCAGAACCTCAAAAATTTGAGATGAGACACTTTTTGCTCCAATTTTGAAGTCATTGGGGCCTATAAATACCCCACTCCTTTTTACATGAAAAGAAAATAAAAAAGAATAAAAAAGTGTGAAAAAATCTTTAAGTGTTGGGGTGTAAAACTGTTGTACTAAGGGTCCTCCTCCTCATTCTTCAGCTTTGAAATCATTAGAGAAGAGGTGTGAGACTTGTAAGGGTTATCTTCTAAACCCGTGAAAAAGAGAAAAACTTTGTAAAAAGGTGGTTGGTCTTCACCTATTGAAGGAAGACCATTAGTAGAGGTCGGTGACCTCGACGGAGGAGGAATCAGAAGTGGACATAGGTCACAATGACCGAACCATTATAAATTCGGTGTATTCTTTCCTTACTATTTTCTTTCATTATTTAGCTACACTCTACACTTTACATTTACTCTAAGTCATTACTTTCCAATATGGACTTTGTCGAAATGATTTTATTGAACAAAATTTTTCAAATCAACGTAATTTTTATCGTTGCACTAATTCACTCCCCCCCCCCCTCTTAGTGCATCCTAACACTCATCACTTTTTCAGTTCTAAATTTGTTATTCATTAAATTTAACATCCCTTGACATCATAACTTTATTTGTGATAGGATTATAGAGTTTGTAGCTACTAAAATTCTTAACATAACCTAACAAGATATATCTCTAGCTTTTATCCTCAAGTTTTGTTTTTTTTTCTTCTAGTATCTTAGCAAATGCAACACTTTCGAAAATTCTCAAATGATTGACTCTTGATTTCTGTAATCTCCATACTCCTTTTGGTATAACATTACCAACTCGTTTTATTAGAAACCTGTTAAGCAAATAAACTATACAAGCAATAGTATCTTACCAAAATTCTTTAGTAATTCTTCTTTCCTTTAACATGCATTAGACCATATTAATTAGTCCTACTTTTTTTTCTAGGACACCATTTTATTAAGGTGTGTATGACATAGTGAATTGACATAAAATTTTATTATTTCTATAAAAATATTTAAATTCATTTGATATATATTCACCACCCCTATCTGTTCTTAAACATTTAATCTTATAACTACTTTATCTTTCAACTAAATCCTTAAATTCTTTGAATTTGCTTAAAACTTTTTTTTTTCTTTAACATGTAAACCCAAGTTTTGCCACTATAATTATCGATAAAATTAAGAAAATACTTGCTTCCTTCAAGTGATATTAGACTGATAGGTCCACAAACATATGAGTACGCTAGATCAAGTCAACATCATGTTCTTTTTATTCTTTTGACTTTGAAAGACTTTTTTCTTACTTACCCATGACACATACTTCACATAATTTTGATGGGTAATTAATTCTTGACATTCCTATCACTATATTATATTTCTCTAGAAATTTCAAAGCCTCAAAATTTAAATGAGCATATCTAAGATATCATAATATAGAAATATCTTTAATATCAATTTTAAAATAATTTGATCGATCAAAAAATATATAAATGTAAAGGAAATATTATGTTCTTTACTATTATCACATGTGATATTAATTTTATATTCTTATTATGAATTAAAAGAGCAATATATTTCATCTTAATATTATAATATTTTTCAAGTAATTGTCCTAAGCTCATAATATAATTTATCATATCAGGAACATAATAAATATCTAAAATACATAATTCTTTCTCATTATTAGATTAAAAAAATTATACTTTTTACCTCTTATTGCTCTTTGAGATATATCACCAAATATAATATTCTTGAAATAATATGTGATTTATAAAAATAACTCTTTGATACTATACATGTGATTTGTAGCTCTTATATCTAGATACAATGTCATACACTAATATTCTTTCAAATTATTATAACTTATTATCAAAACTTAATTTTTGTTCTTTTCTTACTCAATAAAATTTGTATTATCATCTTGATTATTAGGATTATAATAATATTTAAAGAAGTAGTATCTATACCTTTTGCAAACATAGTATTGTATTTCAGATCTTTTAGAAATTATTCACCATCCTTCACCATAACCTCAGCCTTTTTAACTTAAATTTTCTCCATCATTTTCATTATTTTGATATTCTTGATTGGTCTTATTTCTATCACCTCTTCCTCTTTATCCATGTTCTATTCCTCTTTGAAATTTTGATTCATATTTATTTTCAAGAATAAGTTTAGTTTGTAGTGCCTGCTTTATAGATTATTTTCTTCTTTTTGTAAGCTTTTATTCACGAACTTGAAGAGAATCCGTTAGTTGTTCTAAAGATATTTGTTCCAAATATATAGACTCTTCAATTGCTATAATAATAAAATCAAACTTTTAATATAGAGATCTTAGTATTTTTTTCTATTATTCTTTGATCACTAATTTATTCATCATTTCATCTCATTTGATAAATATTAGAAATGACTTTTAAAAAATAAGTAAAAATAGATTTATAAGTACTTTGTTATAATTTTTCAAACTCAGCTTATAAATGAAAACTTTTTACCTTCTCCGTACCACCGAATGCTTTTTGAAGCATTTCCAAAGTCTTTTTTGAAGTCTTTGCTAGAATGATGATCTCAAATATTATATCATCAAGCCTTTGGTAGATCGTGAGCAAAATTTTTTTCTCTTTCTTTCTTCTATCTTTAAGTTGTTTTCTTGCTTCTATATTCATTGCTCCTTCTTCTTCTGTTAGACTTAGTTCAACAAATCCATCTTTTACAAACTCTCATACATCTTGGGAATCTAGAAGAACTTTCATTTAGATACACCATATATCATAATTTTTTTTTGTCAATCTAGAAATTTAGAGTTGGATGGTGCTTAGGGAAGAGGCTATAGCTTAACTTAAGTTCTAATACCAAATATTAAACTCGATAAGAAGAAGGGATAGGGTTATCACACAAAGAAATAGTAATATAAGGCAACATATTTTATCTTTCACTCAAAATTCTTTATAATTTCAAAACTCTATACGTTTCATGGCCCGAGGCTTATATATTCTCCAAAGATACATTACATTAATTTTACTCAAAACGAATCATCTCCTTCAAGAAATCCTTTTAAGAATCAATTGTTAATTTGGCTAATCCTTATATAGGCATTTAATTTATTTTTCTTCTTGATGCAATGAACCTCTCTATAATGAATCTTTTTTTCTAACCTCTTTAAAATATTTTAATAAGTTTAATTCTGACACCATAGATTATAATATAGATTTGATGGACTCATTTTTTTCATAATAACTTACAATTTGAAAATCGGTCTTCACAAAATAATTCAACTCTCACTTATCAAACTATTTTAGAAGTGAATAATTTAAATGAGAACATGATGAAATTAAGATATGATAAAAGTATTATAAACATGTAAATATTTAATGGAAAAAACATAAACAAAGCTATGATTAGCAATACCATCTTTATGACATACAAAAAAATCCAAGCTTTGGATATCCAACGTTATGACATCAAGTTAAACTCCCTAATTTATTTTTTGAAATTTAATGATAATTTAATAAATAATTAATGAGAAAGAAAACCTAATTTAAGTTGTCATATCCACTGATGATAAAGAATGTTGCTCATATTAATTCTTAATTCATGTCTTGATGGAATACATCAAGACATTTGACTCTGGTCCTGCCGTCCATATATATTTGCATTAATCACGAATGCCAAAGTACATGATTTTGGGGGGAGAAACCAAAATTCTACTCGTCTGAATTATCTTTCAGGATATTTAGATTTTCTCAAAAGATAAAATTTTAGACATTTTCTGAGAGATCAAGATATTTCAATTAAAGAATTTTTTTTCATGAAATTAACTAATTCTAGTCCACTATGATGTTTCATTTTGTACATGAATAAAATTGTTTATATGTGGCATCAGAGCTATGATTTTAGACTTATGATTTTTTATTATTTAATTTTATTTTTATTATCAATTAAAATTATGATTATAATATTTTATGGTAATTTCAATTATAATTTGTCTTAACAATTGAATTTAACTTTGTTTAAGTTATACCGATCATAAAACTCAATTCACTCTTTTTTTTAATGAAATGAAAGACTATAAGTCATATTATGGTAATGAATTAGATTATAACATTATAGTTTTATTTCATATATTATGAGCTAAAATCATGAGTAATTTAATATTTATATATTAAGTGGTTTGTTAGTCAGCAAAGCCGCGAAAGATTATGATTACATAAACATCAATTAAATAAAGTTCATAAATAAACTCTCCATGATTTGTGGCTGCTTATTAATGATATGATGGTATATTTTCTAATTATTATATTGATATTCATAGTTTATAAGAACTTTCAGGATCACCCAAAGGTTGAACTATTATTTTTATAACGCATGAATATAAATATAATAATTAATATATTCAACTATATTTTTTTATATATTTAAATATAGTAAATATATTTGATTTGAATATATTCAATTATCAAGTAAAGTGAGATATACAAAAGCATTATTGTGGTTATATATCTTAGTTTGTCCGACAGGATGACTCGGTAATTTATGAGATAGTGTTTAAACTCGAAGCATTAAAGTGAGAGTATTTATCGTGTATTATGTAGTGTGTCATTCTATCATTTTATTAGTATGCTTCGTTTGTTACATCATTTAACAAATTAAATTTCTTTGATTGGTGTGAATAAGTCTAGTTTCACCTTTAGTGTTCTGAACTTTTGATTGGTTGAACCGATTTAATTATATCAGCTAGTTTATTAAAATGATGCAAAGAAAAGATAATAATTATTAAGAAAAAAAATAAAAATTGTTAGAGAGTTGCTTTTATCATTTTAAAAAATTGGAGCTCTATGTGGAAATTCCCCCCTATCACACTGAAAAGCGAAGAAAGAGTTTTGTTGTTGTGCTCGATGAGACTTGCAAAGGTCCGTGCGTCTACCATGGTGCAATAATGCATCACGGTTCCCATCATCGTAGTGGAATACGTATAGCATCTTGACGTAAAGGCTTGACTTAGTCAATCATGTGGTGAATAGGCGACATGAAACATGAGATGAAAGCTCTATCCAATCCAAAACCATCATCTACTCGTCACGTCAGTTGGATCGAAGAACAATCTGGCCCATCTCTTCCAATCCATGAACTTTTCCTGTGCTCAAGGTTACTGAGATGGAGGGAGAGTCCTTTCACCTACGTTGTGAGGTGACGTCCATTGTAATCACCGAGAACTAAACCAAAATGTCTCTCTAAAAACCTCTCCCCATCATATGTGGTCCTCGCACGACTAACTTTTTTGTGAACGCGTGGTGCGAATGGTCGAAGCCTCAAACTCGTCAGACACCAACTGGTCACCATTGACTTAGCATGCCTATTAATACATGAGATGTAGTCTCACTTGGTAATTATTTAGCAACTATTCGCAGTATCTGTTTCGTCACTCCTACCTTCTGAAAGCTAATGCTCATTCGAAAAGTCAAAAATGGGTTACTATCATCATATACTTTTTGCTATATCGAATTATCAAATTGCAGATTGATATTACTCGTTTCATGTTTACTTGTCAGAAGAACACTTGAACTAGTCCATTTTGGATGACTCGTTAATGCAACTTCTCCATATCCAAATCAAGACGAGTTCTCAATATATACTATCCTCTATCTTTCTGCTTCTCTTCCTCGCCAAATCCCTTTCAATGGTGACTAAGAAAAGAAATAATCAAGGAAAGGGTCACTTTAGGGTGGGTCTCAATGCAAAGGAGCTATGCTGGTAAATTATATTAGTATAAAAAGTATAATCATGTTTCTATCATGCAAAAAAATTTTAAAGTCAAGAACTGAAATCAAATAATCATATATCAAAGTTTAGATGTATATACCTTTTGATACTATTTAAAATATCTTTATCTAATCTGTATACGAATGGCATCCAATCCAAAATTTATAATGATATCGATGAGAATGAGACTCATATTTTTATATCTTTCTATTCTTTTAGAATCACTATAATCTCTCAATCTAGAATAAATAATTAAGAGATTGATTTGATTAAAGTAAATCTATTACCAAAAACTTCACGCAATAGTATTTTACTTTAATTGGACCGTATGAATCTTTCATATCACAACGTTTTACGTAAAGTAAATTACTTTATGGGTGAGTGAATGATCGACGTGGATGAAAATTGGATGTTGACATGGATGAAAATATCACGTTAACAAAGATATATTCCCCTTATCATACAATAAAATAATATCCTTTTATTTTTATTAGTCTTTCACATCAACGAAGTTTCCTTGGCTTTAACTCGCCACAAACAAGCTATCATTGACCATCACCACCGTCGGTCATGTGGCTTCATAGGCTTGTAAGTAGCGCCATTGGAGCAATGCTGCTCCTCCACAGCCACATGCAGGATGGGTTCCCAGCATCTTCTATCCTCTATGCTTCAACTTCTCTTCCTTTCAAGCTTCATCCAAATGGTAGCACTTGGACGTACACCATCATCGACCAAGGTCCATGAGCGTCTCTCTTCCATCTTAACATTTGATGTCCACGGACTAACATCTCAATGGTCTCTTCTGTGCAGTTGCTGTACATAGTGTACATGGGAGAGAGGCAACAGGAAGATCCAGACCTTGTGACTGCGTCGCACCATGATATGATGTCTTCCGTACTGGGGAGGTGTGCATTTTTGCACCATATATAGATTGTGTTCCTTTCATCTTTCTGTCATATATGCTCGATTACAGGTTATTCTAATTGGTGATTCAGCAAGGAGGAAGCTGTGAGTTCAATTGTCTACAGCTATAAGCATGGCTTCTCGGGTTTTGCAGCCATGCTTACAGAATCTCAAGCAGATCAAATTGCAGGTTCTTCCTTCCTTCTTCAAGTTCTAATATGATTAACCGCACAACTGATGAGAACAATCCATCGCTGGTTGGCGTCTTGAGATGAGAAACAGCATGTTTATAGTGAATAAATCATGTCTCCTTTGTTGGTTTAAACATGTAAATGGATAATGAAAAGGAGAATTGATGTTCGTGAAAAGTTATGAGAAAAGAAATCGTATTTATACATATACATAATTCTCAATGAAGATGAGTAAGCGCCTTCATCATATTGCCCTTTTTCTTTTATTTGTAGAATTGCCGGAGGTGATCAGCGTCAATCCAAGCCGCAGCGTTCCGCTGCATACTACACGAAGCTGGGACTACCTTGGTCTTGGTTATAAACAACCCCAATCCACAGGACTACTTCGAAGAGGCAACTTCGGCGATGGCATCATCATCGGTGTTGTCGACTCAGGCAAGCGTTATATATTTATTTCGTTACTGGCATGGAGCTTGTTGATTTGACCGTGTCATGTGAACTTTGTTTGTATAGGCATTTGGCCGGAATCGAGAAGCTTCGACGACCATGGTTACGGCCCCGTCCCATCCCGTTGGAAAGGAACGTGTGAAGTAGGTCAAAACTTCACAGTCAAACACTGCAACCGCAAGATCATCGGTGCAAGATGGTACGCCGGAGGCGTCGACGATTCCGACATCAGCGTAGACTACCGTTCTCCCCGAGATTTTCAGGGCCACGGAACCCACACGGCTTCCACCGCGGCTGGTTCATTCGTGGGTAACGCGAGCTTCCATGGCCTCGGTGCCGGCGTAGCAAGAGGAGGCGCTCCTCGTGCCCGGCTCGCAATATACAAGGCGTGCTGGGGAAACAACATAAGGTGCCCGGAAGCCGCCCTTCTAAAAGCGATAGACGATGCTATCCATGATGGTGTGGACATCTTATCACTCTCACTTGGGGCCATACATTACTCAATCTTTGCTTCCATACATGCGGTTGCAAAGGGGATAACTGTGATCTTCGCTGGAGGCAACTCTGGTCCCGTTCCCCAGACCATTTATAATGACCTGCCGTGGGTGATCACGGTAGCAGCCAGCACCATGGATCGGTCGTTTCCTACCCTCCTAACCCTCGGAGACAACCGAACCGTGGTGGTGCGAACGTGTAGTTTTCACAGACACGCTAATACATTTGAAATTTTGCGTCTACTTATATTGAATTAATTGTTCATGGTCGCTGCGGCAGGGACAATCCATCCTCTATGAATCCACCGATGGAGGATTCAAAGAGCTAGCAGATGGTGGGAGGTAACTGTAATTCGATTAATGTTCTTAAAGAAAAGAGTACCTAGTAATGTGCATTTGATCTATTGTTGCAGTTGCTCGCGCGAGGATCTGAATTCGAGTGATGTAGTCGGAAAGATTGTGCTCTGTTACCAGCTTGCCATCGCCTCAAGCTCTCCACCCAGGCGACACTTTCCACTGGCTGCCAGTAATGTTCAGGAAGCAGGAGGGAAGGGCATTATCTTTGCACAGTACTCCGCCAACATCCTAAGCTTCATCGACGTTATTTGCAACGGCACCGTATGCGTCTTTGTAGATTACGAGATCGGCAAACAAATAAAAGATTATGTAACGAATACAAGGTCTGCTCAACTCGAGTTCATTTTTCCTAAACAGATCAGAATTTTCTTTTCGGGAATAATAACCACGAAAGGAAATTGGCAGATCCCCGCTGGTGAAGGTGAGCCTAACGCAGGATATGGTCGGGAGTGGAGTTATGTCGCCCAAGGTCGCAGCTTTCTCGTCGAGAGGGCCGAGTATATTGTTCCCAGATCTAGTCAAGGTAGGTACAATTTCTATTATCTACTAGAAGCTCAAATTGTTTGGTTCTTTTCGATGAACTGGTGTGATCACCATCACTGCCTTTGGACAGCCCGATATCACAGCTCCTGGATTCCTTATCCTGGCCGCAGTGAAAGATTCCTATAAGTTTGAGTCTGGAACATCGATGTCTTGTCCCCATGTCTCCGGCGTAGCAGCTCTTCTTAAAGCAGCACATCCCCAGTGGTCTCCTGCTGCCATCAAATCAGCACTCGTGACAACTGGTGAGTAGATTGACCATCCTGCTTCTGCATCGTTCACGAGTTCTTCTCTGTCTGCTTTCCTGATAATAAAGTACATGACAACCTCTGTTTTAAGCTCATACGACCAATGCATACGGCTTCCCCATAGAAGCAGAGGGAGTTCCTCGAAAGCTCGCCGATCCTTTCGACTTTGGCGGCGGTCATATCGTTCCTAACAAAGCCGCTGATCCCGGGCTTATTTATGACGTCGATCCCGAAGACTACTTCAAATTCTTCAACTGCACTTACGGTCCGTCGACCACTTGTGACTTGGTGGACAGTCGACTGTATCAACTGAACCTGCCCTCCATCTCCATTCCTGACCTAAAGAAGACACCACTGACGGTGTGGAGAACCGTGATCAATGTGGGGGACACGGATTCCATTTACAGGGCAATGGTGGAGTCCCCTCTGGGTGTCGCCATGGTCGTCGAGCCTTCTCTTCTTCAGTTCAATGCTTCCACGACAACACACACCTTCGCGGTGATGTTTACGCCGCTTCAGATGGTGCAAGGGGACTTCAATTTCGGAAGCTTGACATGGTTTGATGATGGGAAGCACGCAGTAAGAATTCCTATCGCAGTTCGAGTGATCATCCATGATTCCTTCTCTGATACTTCCTAAGGCATCTGCTCTATGTTGACTACTATGGCAATAAGTTAAATGTTGAAGTCGTATGGGGAATAAAAACTAAGGTGTGTAAAATGCTACTCAAATATCGATGTCAACTTTTGGTTCAGTCAATTTGTTCATTTATAGGCGTCTGTGAGCTACTTTTGTCCATACGCACGAACGTCGACATATGATATTGTCAGGAAATAATATACGTTTGAAGGACACAATGTTTTCATAAACTATATTGTCGAAATAATTCAATTGCCAAGATATGATAAAATAGCTTGGAACTATTTTACAAGGGAATAATTAAAATAAGAGCTTCGTGAAATTAAGATATAATAAAAATATTAAAACTATAAATATTTAATGAGAAAAAAAATTGTGAGCTAAGCTATAATCAGCGAAATCATTGTTTATTACATATTAGAAAAAGAAAAATACAAGCTTTCAATCCAACGTTAGGACATCAAGCTAAGCTTACTAATTTAATTCCCAAAAATTTGCCTACAGCCTTAATTTAAATAGGCGTCCACATACTAACAGAAAATTATATACTCACATAAGGTTGTTTTTGTTTTTCAGAATTTGATATTTTTATTTTAAATTCATGAACAAGCACCTTTAATATATATATACATATATCATTAACATTAAGCATGTGATTATATCTATTTTGCATGTAATGAAGGAGTTGCATTTTAGATTGTTAGGGTCAAATTTTGGATCTCTCAACAATGTAATTGACTTATAAAACTAGTCAAGATGGGCTTCACACTTATAGGATGGTGCCCTCCATCTTATAGGATAAGCTGTGATACTCATGATGCTTCTGAAATAAGTACATTGATTATAATAATTGCAAACATATCGATTTTGATTAGCATTATGCCCAAATTTAATTATGATATAGATTTAAAGTTAATCATGAATTTATTTTGTGTCTATTTCTTATTAGTGTTCGGGATAACTAAATCCTAAAGGTAGCGAATCCTATAAAATTATATCGGAGACATGGTTGATGAAATCTCTCTGTCGTTATATTAGTTTCACAATTGAAGTATTAATAAAGTGTTAAAATTGGAAGGTTAAAAGCACCAATTGAATTGAATGAGAGCTCTTCTATGTCCAGGAATGCACCAAACGGGATGAGAGCTTTTAAAGTGTGATACCAGGATTATTATGCTCCTAGATGTATATTGTTATCAAAATAATTTCACACAGCTCTCATGAAATCATGAGAAATTGAATTCGTGCGATAAGGATGCCTTGATTTGTAACCTCTGGGATATCATACCATGTTAGTTATGTATAATGAAAAATATTGAAGACACGACATTGAAATATGGATCGCATATTATCCAAGTGTCAATTACCAATGACCTAGATATTGATTATGTGAAATTGAGCTGATGATAAAATGTTGACCATATGATATTGATGCATCGATCATATTATTATTTTTCTATAAATTAAAAAATTAAGATTACTCAATCCCAAAGAAAAATTATTTGATTTTGATCTTATCTCGCTATTGCTAAAAATTCGTTTAGTTATATATATAAAAAAAAAGTAAGAGTTGATAAAAAATAAGGAGAGAGAGTTCATTTGTAAATATACTCTCAAGTGAAACCGTTGAATCTCGGATTTTGATGATGAAACCAATTGATAAGTTTTTATGATTTTATCTGTGTTTTTAGTGACGCGGGATGCTTCAATTAGGATGAGGCAATTAAAACAGGAAAAATTATGTTGGGCCAGAGGAAATTATGTCAGAAAATTAGACGTCGAGCCGGTAGATTGGTCGACATATCGATAGAAGGCTTCAGGCCATGGATTCGGGCATCGAGCAAAGAAGAGCGGATATTACGCCAAGGATATCGGAGTTGCAGAGTCAACCGGCCGATTGGGCAATAGGTCACAAGCAAGGACGATGCACCGAAGAATCGGACGAAGCATTGAGGGACTAACGATATGCCGGACAACATGATTAATGCTTAGTATTCATTGTTTAGATTGAAGCATGTTTTGCATATGCAGGATTAACTACGATAGCAAGACATGAAGCAAAATAAAGTCCTAGAGTCAAGGACGCGATTTCATTGGGAGTTCGAGAGTTCGTCGGAAGTCCGAACGTTCGTCGAAAGTGTTGGGAAATCATGGGGGGGCGACATCATATGCGCAGCGGAAGAACAAGAAAACAAAAATCCCCGATTCCCAAAAAGATGTTCATCGTCGTGCGAAGATTGGTGCGCAAAATCCGCAAAAAATACAAAAACTGCGTATAGAGATTGTGTTACCTAGGGAGATCGTATATCCCTGTTTCCTTGCAGATCCTTAGGAGAGGGTGAAGGAGGTCAAGCGTCCTCCTCTCTAGCGGTGATCCACACAGCAGGGTTGCGACGACGCTCCTCAAAACTCTAGGCCTACTCTGAGGTGGAGAGGGAGAGGAGAATAGGAAGGGCAAGCAAAGACTCTAGCCTATGAGGCTGTGAATCCCTCCTATTTATAGAGATCCCATGTCAAAACCCTAATGGGTCCTTTCCCTAGTGGGTATTGGATCTGCATCCAATAAGACAAGGGCTCCGTCGGATATCTCATATCCGAACCTCTACTCATCGCAATGCCTACCATATGTGTGTGACCCTCTAGGCCCAATATCGAGCTGGCCGTGAGTCATACCTGTCAGAACTCCTTCTAACTAAGTGAATTATTATCTCTGTAATAATTCACTCGACTCATCGACTACGGAAGTACTAGGCCACTACGCCGTAGTCCCCAGACGATACAGGGGAATCCAATCCATTGGACCTGTCTGTCCTCAGTTACCATGTACCTATAGTCCCTCATCCATCTAATATCCCAGAGACCGTATATCGAGCATGGTGCTGTCAGACCCATACGGTTTCTACTCGAGTCTCGCTCTAATCGGATTCTCCCGGAGAACTCTTTCTCTCTCAACCCGAATGACCCTGGCCAGGGATTTGTCTGAGCAAGAACACATGGGATATTCCTCTCATGATACCGAGAGTGGATGATCCTCTATCGACACTCAATAGCCCTCGTAAGGTCGACTACCACTCCCAATGACCAGCTGTACTAGATCTGGGAACAGCCAAACCTATAAGTCTGGTATCAAAGAGTGGAGCACTCATACAGGACATCCTTGGTGTCTCAAGTCTAAGAACCAGATACACCACTAGGACTACGGAATCGTTGTCTGACAATAAGGCATCATCAACCATCCAGCATTCCGTAAGCGGATCAATCAGTGAACTCATTCTCCAATGAGCACCTGTACTGTATCCCTAGTGTCCCTACACGAGCAGCTATGAGACCAGCTGCATCCATCATATGGACGGGTATACAGCACACCAGTCTATCCGGTTATCACGATGTCCCTCTCGAGTAACCTATGACCGGGATTATTTAGGATATGTGTTTAAAGGTGAATCGATCTCATTATCGTGATCTCATCACGATCCGATTCCCATTGCACAAATCCAAGGACATCACAATATATATGCATTTATGCAATAGTTATAAAGTGATATATGCCAAAATATAATAAGCAAAAAGATTCTGTATCAAGTCACACGTGCCATCACTCACGTGATTGGCTTGCTGGGCACTTATGACTAGCAGAAAGTTTTGTCAGAACTAGCCGAGAAGTCTCGGAGCATGCCTGAGAAGCTCGTCGGAACACACCAAGAAGATCATCGTGAAGTCTAGGAGCTTATCGGGAGTCCACTAGAACATTATCGAGAGATTATCAGAAGTTAGCCGAAAGATTACCGGAAGAAACCAAGATATAGGGAGTTGTTTAGCTTAGCAAATGTCTTATATTTCGTAGTTAGCACGTAATTAGATTTGGATTTGGGCCAATCCACTTAGGGGCCAACTAGGCCCATGTAAGAATTGTGTTGGGCCCAATGAAAAGGCCCAAACAGTGCCCCAAGACGTGTCACCATTGTGGCACAGTCTCCGAGACTATATCAGGCAGTGGTACCATCGATCTAGATGGTAATACCACCCAGACACAACCTCCGAGAGGCTGCAGGTGGTGGTACCACCTAGTGTAGTGTCAGTGTCAGATTGACACTGGTGGTGGTACCGCCCATGCTCGGGAAACCCGGGATGAGATGTCTTTAGGCTCCAAGTTTGAATCAACTTAAAGCCTATAAATACCCCTCTCATCCCTCGTTAACAAATACAAGCACAAAGAATTTAAAGAGGGTAAAACGCTATTGTAATCTCTTGTGAGAATCCTCCTCTTCTAGTCTAAGTGTTAGAATAGTTTGAAAAAGGAGTGAATACTTGTAAGGGTTGTCTCCTAAACCCGGTAAAAGGAGAAGAGGGGTGTAAGAAGGAGGTTGATTTTTGCCTATTAAAAGAAGATCGATAGTGGATGCCGATGGCCTCAACGGAAGAGGAATCGATGGAGTGGATGTAGGTCATGATGACCGAACCACTATAACATTAGCGTGATTTTCTCTGATTTGCATTTCTATATTAGAGCAGTTTACTTTACTGTAAACCTCTTAATTTGTTTTACATCCACTATACATCTTTCGTACGCTTTCAACCAATTCAACATCAAAATTATATAATTTTCAAAATTACTAAAAGCGAAGTAAGATGAATTAGTGCTGTAGATAAACACGTCGTCAAAAACGTTTTGTTTCAATAAAATTGATTTCGTAAAGATGTTAACTTGAAATTATACGGAAACATAACGAAGGAGGAATTCAATTTGCAATAAGGTAAATAGCAAAAAGTAAATGCAAACCAGATTTTAGAGTGGTTCGGTCGTCGTGACCTACATCCACTTCGTCGATTCCTCTTCCGTCGAGGCCACCGGCATCCACTATTGATCTTCCTTTAATAGGCAAAGATCAACCTCCTTCTTACACGCCTCTTCTCCTTTTATCGGGTTTAGAAGACAATCCTTACAAGCACTCACTCCTCCTAAACAAAATTATAAACTTAGACTTAAAGGAGGAGATTTCTCAAGTGATTACAACAGCATTTCTTCACTTTTAAACTCTTTGTGCTTGTATGTTTTAACCAGGGATGAGAGAGGTATTTATAGGCTTCAAGTTGATTCAAACTTGGAGCCTAAAAATATCTCATCCCGGGTTTCCCGGGCACAGGTGGTACCACCGCTTGCGTTGGGCGGTATCACTGCTAGTGTTAGTCTAACACTAACACTGCACTAGACAATACCACCGCCCAGGCGGTACCACCACCTGACACTGGGTGGTACCACCACCCAAACTGGTGATACCATAGCCTACACAGCCTCTCGGAGGTTGTGTCTAGGCAGTACCACCGCCTAAACCGGCGATACCACTGCTTGACACAATCTCGGAGACTATGCCACAACAGTGTCACCTCTTGGGGCACTATTTGGGCCTCTTATTGAGCCCAACACAATCCTTACATGGGCCCAGCTAGCTCCTAATTAGATTGGCCCAAATTCAAACCCAATTACGTGCTAACTACGATTTCTAAGACATATTCTAAGCTAAACAAGTTCGTAAGTCTAGTTTCTTCCGGCGATCTTTCGACGATCTGTCGGCAATGTTCCAGCGGACTCCCGGTAAGCTCCTAGACTTCACAATGATCTTCTTGGTGAGTTATGATAAGCTTCTTTAGAAAGCTTCTGAACTTTTCGGCAGAACTTCCGACGAACGTCTGAACTTCCGATGAACGCTCGAACTCCCAATGAAATCGCGTCCTTGACTCCGAGACTTCATTTTGCTTTATGCCTTGCTATTGTGGTTAATCCAGCACATGTAAAAATACACTTCGATCTAGACAATTAATATTAAGTATTAATTATGTTGTCTGGTATGTTATTGGTCCCTCGACGCTTCGTCCGATTCTTTGGCGCATCGTCCTCTCTTGCGGCTTATTGCCCAATCGGCTAGTTGACTCCGCAACTCCGATATCTTTGGCACAATATATGCTTTTCTTGGTCCGATGCCCGAATCCATAGCCCGAAGCCTTCTATCAATACATTGACCGATCCACCAGCTCGACGTTCAATCTTCTGACATGTTTTCCTTTGACCCAACATGATTTTTCTTGCTTTAATTGTCTCATCCTGATCGAAGCATCCTACGTTACTCAAAACGCAGATTAAAATATAAACACTTATCAATTGGTTTCATCATCAAAATATGAGATTCAACAATCTCCCCTTTTTTTGATGATGACAACCAATTGATGATGAAGTTAACCTTAACTCCCGGAATTTAAACAAACTCCCCCTATCAATATGTCATATTGATAGAACCTTGAATTCAAGCAAAATTCAAGTCATTGTAAATTTCATCTTGAATATTTGCAATACGTCATCATGCATAACATGATCATACTTGGTGAAAACTAATTATCCTTTTTATTTTTTTTTGAATATTTTTATTAAACATGTAATTTTTAAGAAAAAAATTATATATAATTTTACGGATTGGCATGTTTTTATCCGTTGTACTAATTCACCCCCCCCCCCCCCCCCCCCTCTTTTAGTACTGACCTCTTTCCTAACAATTAGTATCGGAGCCTCGTTTTCTTATTTGGTTTAACACCCAAAGAGAAATGGCTTTTTTTTTGCTTTCAAGAGGGTCACTCTCTCGTTCGTTCTCCGTTTTTCAATGGGACAGACTAAACTTATTAGAAAACTCTAATGAAAGTTTTATTGCTTTCATTGAATCTCGATTTATGCCATATAGTCGAATTTGGTTTTCAAAGGTCTTCTCTTCCGATGAACCATTGGAATGATTTGGAGAAGAAGACTTTTTCTCTAAATGCAAAGGCTATGAATGCCTTATTTTGCACCTTAGACAAAAACGAGTTTAATCGAATTTCTATATGTGAAACGGCTTTTAAAATTTGACATACTTTCGAAATCACACATGAAGGCACTAGCAAAGTTAAATATTCGAAAATCAACTTTTTGATGTATGATTTTGAACTATTTCAAATGAAACAAAGCGAGACTATTGAAGACATGTATACCCGTTTTACAGACGTCGTCAATAGTTTAAAAGCTCTTAGTTAAACTTTTTCGAATTTTGAACTTGTTAGTAAAGTTTTACGATTACTTTCTAAAAATTAGAATTCGAAAGTAACAGCTATTCAAGAATCAAAAAATTTGAATACTTTTTTGATCGAAGAACTTATCGAGTCTCTAATGACCTATGAAATGACGTGTAATGAACATAAAGAACTTGAAAACTACCTTCTAAAGAACATGAAGGATTTGGCACATCGAACAAAAGAAGACCACTCGAGCATAAGCTCAAGTGATGGTGAACTTGAACTCCTTACTAATAAATTTAAAAAGTTCATGAAACAAAAATTAAAGAACAAAAAGAATGCAACTACTTGCTTTGAACGCAAGAAGAAGAACACAAATTGGGATGAATCGAGCTCCTCCGAAGATGAGGAGAAAATCAACAAAGGTGAGGTGGCAGACTATACCTTAACGGCTTTCGACGATGAGGTAATCAAAATACCTTTAATTTACTTTGAAATTACATAATGCTTTTCATGAAGTTATTTTTTTTGTTTATAAAATTATATATAATTTTTTCTTGAAAATTGCATGTTTAATGAAAATGTTAAAAAAATTAAAAGGGTTTAAGGATCACACTTATCTTTAAAGTAATTTCAAAAATGATAATAAAAATTATATGTTTATGATAAACAAAATTATTTTGATTAAAAATGCTTTATGAAATCATGTTTGATGATATCATGCTTAATAAATTTATTTTTTGAAATTATGCATGATGATTTGACGTAATGATGAGTTTTAGGTCATTTATGGTTTATTGATCTTAATGATTTCCATGATGATATTTGCTTTTTTGATTTTAAACTATGATGTATGGTTTTTATACAAAAATAAACTTGAGCATGCTTATATGAAATCAATCACTTAAAATGTAACACATAAAAAGAAAAATATATTATTGGATTTCAAATCATGAATCTATGTTATGAATTTTGTGAATCATGAAATTGATTTTGATGGTTTAAATTTAATGAGTTTTATTGAAATCACGATCTTGATTTCTTGAGATTTATTACATGAAATCCTTCATAAATCAAGATTTCTTACTCTTTATTCTCTTGCATTTTGAGAAAATTTTCAATATGAATCATAAGAGTGCTTATGCATGAATTGAAATCTTTTTCTCCTATGTTTCCTTTTACAATTTACTAAAGAGAATATCTTTTTCGAAATTCATGACTTAAAATTTTTTTTGAATATCTTTAATTATTTGACCTTCTATGATTTTCTTTTGATTATTTATGAGGAGGTTTTTCAAAAGAAATCATGCCTTTTGATATTCACATGATCTTATCTTTCATGATATGATTTTTATGTAATTCCTTGTATTCATTAAATATTTATCTCATCACCCAATTAAATTTTCTTGATATTCTTCATGTGATGATATGAATTTATGCATAAGATACTCATGATATTATTTTGATGCTATGAAATGATATAAAATTTGTAAGTTTATGAGTTTCATGTATGCTATGATGGTTGATTTTTAGTATCATGGATAGAACAAGGATGATATGTAAAGTTTTAAAATTGTGCATATTTTAATTTGAAAACATAATGATGCACAAATAAGATTGATACTTTACCTTTGTAAAAATTATTATAAAGGAAAAAAGAGATACAAAATTATATTCTTCCCTTCTTTTTAACAATAACAAAGGGGGAGATAGCTAGCTTGCATAAGTCAAGAAAATGCAAAAACTTGCAACTTGCACATTGCTAAAGGAAGTAAGAATCACTAGCTTGAACACTTCAACAAGAAAGCTATCTTGTATTTGCTTTCGAAATATTGCTAGCTTATATTTTTTAAAATGATGTAAGAATTTGCTAGCTTGCATGATATAAAACTTGCTATCTTGATTATTACCTAGACTTGCTAGCTTTCTATCTCAAGAGAAGCAATATTGCTATCTTGCTCATCTTAAGAAGCAAAACATGCTAAATTTGCACATCTCTAATTACTGCTAGCTTGCATGATGTAGAACTTGCTTGAACAACACCAAGACTTGCTAGCTTACATAATGATAAAACTAGATATTATATTTATTATGCAACAATTTAAACTTGAATTTCTAAATGCATGAGAATTGAACTTCTCCTTCTCCTTTTTGTTAATGACAAAGGGGGAAAAATATGATCATATTATGTATGATAATGTGTTGTAAATATTCATGATGAATATTTGCAATGACTTGATTTCAGCTTGAATTCAAGGTTCTATCAATATGACATATTAATAGGGAGAGTTTGTTTAAACTCCGGGAGTTAAGGTTAACTCCATCATCAATTGGTTATCATCATCAAAAAGAGGGAGATTGTTGAATCTCAGATTTTGATGATGAAACCAATTGATAAGTGTTTATGATTTGATTTATGTTTTTAGTGACGCAGGATGCTTCGATCAGGATGAGACAATTAAAGTAGGAAAAATCATGTTGGGCCGGAGGAAAACATGTCAGAAGATTGTACGTCGAGTCGGTGGATCGGTCGACATATCGATAGAAGGCTTCGGGCCATGGATTCGGGTATCGGGCCAAGAAGAGCGGATATTGCGCCAAGAATATTTGAGTTATGGAGTTAAATGGCTAATTGGGTAATAGGCCACAAGAGAGGACGATGCGCCAAAGAATCGGACGAAACGTTGAGGGACCAATGACATGCCGGACAACATAATTAATGCTTAGTATTAATTGTCTAGATCGAAGTGTATTTTATATGTGCATGATCAACTATGATAGCAAGATATGAAGCAAAATGAAGTCCTAGAGTCAAGGACATGATTTTGTTGGGAGTTCGAGAGTTCGTCGGAAGTCCGGACGTTCGTCGGAAGTTCTGTCGGAACCAATCGAGAAGTCTCAGAGCTTACCAGAGAAGCTCATCGGAACTCGCCAAGAAGATCATCGTGAAGTCGAGGAGCTAACCGAGAGTTCGTTGGAACATTACCGAGAGATCGTCAGAAGTTCGTCGGAAGCTCGTCGGAAGAAACCAAGACATAGGGACTTGTTTAGCTTAGCAAATATCTTAGATTTCATAGTTAGTACGTAATTAGATTTGGATTTGGGCCAACTCAATTAGGGGCCAGCCGGGCCCATGTAAGAACTGTGTTGGCCCCAATGAAAAGGCCCAAATAGTACCCCAAGAGGTGACACCGTCGTGGCATAGTCTCCGAGATTGTGTCAGGCGGTAGTACCGTCGGTCTGGGCGGTGGTACCACCCAAACACAACCTCTGAGAGGCTGTAGGTGGTGGTACTACCAGTCTGGGCGGTGGTACCACCCAGTGCAGTGTTAGTGTTAGACTGACACTGGCTATGGTACCGCCTAGCGCAGGTGATGGTACCGCCCGTGCTCGGGAAACCCAGGATGAGATGTTTTTAGGCTTTAAGTTTGAATCAACTTGAAGCCTATAAATACCCTACTCATCCCTGGTTAAAAAATACAAGCACAAATAATTTAAAAAGGGAAAAACACTATAGAAATCTCTTGTGAGAATCCTCCTCTAGTCTAAGTGTTAGAATAGTTTGAGAGAGGAGTGAGTGCTTGTAAGGGTTATCTCCTAAACCCGGTAAAAGAAGAAGAGGGGTGTAAAAAGGAGGTTGATCTTTGCCTATTAAAGGAATATCGATAGTGGATGCCGGTGGTCTTGACGAAAGAGGATTCAGCAGAGTGGATGTAGGTCACGACAACTGAACCACTATAAAATTTACGTGTTCTCTGGTTTGCATTTACTTCCTGCAATTTACATTAACTACAAACTGTCTTCAATATACTCTTACTTCGCTTTTAAAGTTAAGCATTTTCGAGTTTGGTTTTATCGTAAGAAAGGATTTTCTAAAACTGACGTTTTTATTCACAGCACTAATTCACCCTCTCCCCTCTCTTAGTGCCGACAACATAAGGTTTAATATAATATGATAATATTTTCACTAAATTAATTTTTTAGAAAAGTAATATGTAAAGTTAAGAAACTTATCACCATCTCTATCCGTCTTATTATAATATGTGAAAATATTTATTTTATATGTTATTTACCTTTGTCAAATTTCAAGTGGGTTAAAATAATTTTATTTATCTCCATAGAAAATTATCTTTATGAGGAGGAGTTCGTGATTGAAAGCTCGTTGCATTTGTCAAAAGGATTGAAATAATGAAGAGAGAGAGAGAGGAAATCCTGTACATAAAATGGAGAGGACACTTCAAATTACACGTATGATTTTTTCGATAGAGCAATTCTCGTAGAACATCCGTAATTATATGAAAAGTCTCTTTTACCCTTATAATATTTAAATAATTTTACCTATAGCCTCAGCCCTAGTAACGCCTCTATCCATGCTTAGCCAATGGATCCGTTGATTTTCACTATAGTCATTCATGACCCTAGGTAAGAGGGAACACAAAGGTCATGACGGCTTCCGCGAACCCTATTGACCTTCTCCCTTCTTGTGGATCTACCCATCGCCTTTTCCCTCTTCAAACTCATCTTCCTCCTCCTTTGTCAATGATTGTAAGCACAACAACTATGCGAAGGCCAGTAAGCAACCCCTCATTCATCGTGCAAAAGCCATAGTCAACCATGACAAGGGCCGACGAGCAAGACGACTAGGCACGAGGTGGAGGGGGATAGTTGGTGGGGTGGGGTGCAAGTAAAGAAATGATGAAGTGTCACGGACTTAGCTAGTTTTGCCTAAATCGTGCGGCACCATTGCGTGTCCGTTCGCAAAGGTCAGCCTCCCCGAAATCTCCCACGGTCCCTTAGGACCTACAAAAGATAAAACGGATTAGGGAAAGCGCCTCACTCGAGATCCATAAGCAAACATTCCATAAAACACTTCATAAACAATGCAAATTACAAACAGACTTTACAAGCTCAGAACAGTTACACAACAAATGGTCAAAATGGTCCATTATAGACCGAGAATCTCTTACAAGTGTCCACATGACACAATCTTTATTTAAAAGCCTAAAGAGGCCACCAAACCCAACTAAAATGGGACTATTAAGCATTCGGTCATCCCTCTATATATTGTGCAAAGCATGAACATACCAAAAAACATGGACATACATACATAAGCATTTCATCAAACATCCGATTTAGAAGTTTATCTGTGACAAAAGGGTGATGATCGACAATGATAAAATGATTATTTATATATATATAAAAAGATACTCTATGAATTTTTTTTAATTTGGGGTGTGGAAACCCAAAGTTATGAGTTTTTCTTCAAAAATTTATCCAAAAAATTATATATTTTCATATTCTTTATTTGTTTGAGAATTTAGAATTTTTGCCATGCATTTTGGATCGTTAGGTCAAATGGACCTTCAATTACAACTACGTGATTGACTTGATAAACTAGTCAAGACTGCCTTCCTTACGTGGTCAAATGGACTTGATAACCATGGCACGGCAATAAACGCTTTATTATGATTTCCATCATTGAATTGGAACACATCAGATACAGAAAAGGGAACAACGTCCCTTTCAGATTTGTTGAAAGTTCAATTAAATCTTATATTCCACACAATTTGATTTTGAGAGTCTTATTATAATTAAAAGTTTTATTAAGTTCAATTAGGACATGTTCTCAATATAAGCTTTATAGGTGCTGCTGGAGAATATTTATATCGATGATGAATATAAATGGATTGGAGATTAATCCGATATTACAAAACCATCAAAAGAGACGGACGATGAATTGTGTCTACAGTTTTGATGAGTCATCCCCTCACAACCTCGCGACTGCCATTATTGAAAAGAATATGTGAATTGATAAGACCACATTATTATTGACTCTAGAGATATAACAATAGAAAGACTAAGCATTTAAGCAATCGTAAACCCTCTTTAAAAAGACCATATATTATTATTGACTCTAGAAATATAATATAAAAAGACTAATCACTTAAAGAATTGGAAATGCCTCTTTAGAAATAATTATAATTTTTTATTTTAAACTATTAAGTATCGAACAAAAAATTCACTAACATCATCACATAATGTGAAAGGAGAAGACTACGTCAATAAGAAATATTTTTTATTATTTATTTCTTTAAAATAAATTGTTTTTTGTGTTCCATCTCGTGTTTTTCTTTTAATTGAAAGATATTATGATCACATATGAACCTCAATTTGACATCTATTACAACACTAACCGATCTTAATATATTATAATAAATGAACTTATAAAGTGTGTGTCATTGATAAATATTTTTTATTATTTATTTCTTAAAAATCTTAATCAATTTCTATATATTCAAGCCATACAATAATAGTATAAACGACTTTTATTATTTGAGTCATCAAGTTCCAAATCTACAAGTAAAACAAATTATAATCATGCCTAAATGTGTATGTCACGGGTAATCAACGTAGCTCCAAAGGAACCTTACAACTAATGCCCACAAGCTTATTATTCTAGTTTGACTTTGACCTGTGGGTTCCTTTCACGTAGTCGACCATCACCTTCGTCTTTCTCTTGGTAGCTTATAAATAGCGCCCACTGTCCGAATGCTGCCACTCCATAGCCGAAGATGGGCTCGCTTCTTATTCTATCCTCCATGTCCCTGGTAATCTTGCTTCTCATTTGGAGCTACTTCCAAAGGGTCCCGCTTGGAGATAACCCATCAACCAAGGCGAGTGTCTCTCCGCCCTCCCCTACTGCGAAGCTGTACATTGTGGATCTTGGAGAAAGACGATACGAAGATCCACAGCTTGTGATTGCTTCCCACCATGATATGTTGTCTGCCGTGCTGGGAAGGTATATATTCTCCGTCACAATTCGCCGCCCCTGCTATTCTCTAAGCTTTCCTTTGCGCGCTAAAAGTTGGTTGGTCGGTGCACTTTGTGTTGTTTCAGCAAGGAAAAGGCTCGCGATTCGATTGTTTACAGCTACAAACATTGTTTCTCGGGCTTTGCGGCCACGCTCACGCCATCTCAAGCACACCAAATTGCAGGTCCTTAGCATGCATTATCGTACCGAAAACAGGAAAAAACATGAATGAATCATAAGAGCTAGATAATAACTTTTAGTATTATGGGTAACCTTGAAATCGAGATCATGAAGGATCGATATCAAGCTTTCAAAAGCTTCTCTTATTGGCCATTGATATATGATCTATCGGTAGAGAAAAAAGGAAAGCACTTATCTGTATGATATGCATAGTTACAGTAATAATTCCATTTGTACTGTCGTTTTTGGTGTTAGAATTGGCGGAGGTGATCAGTGTCAGTCCAAGCCGCACTTTTCCTCTCCATACCACGCGAAGCTGGGACTACCTCGGCCTACGGTATAGCCATCAGCAACCCACAGGACTACTTGAGAAGGGCAAGGAAGGCGATGGGATCATCATCGGAGTTGTCGACACAGGCAATTAAGCCGCATCTGTTCACCACTGATCGCCTAATTATATGTCACCGAGCATGTCAATGGGAGTTTTTCTTACATAGGCATCTGGCCGGAATCGAGAAGCTTCAACGACGATGGTTATGGCCCCGTCCCATCCCGCTGGAAAGGAACGTGTGAAATAGGCGTAGAACACCCCATCAGATGCAACCGCAAGATCATCGGTGCAAGATACTACAGTAAAGACGCCGACCCGTCTGAGGTCGCGCGAGACTACGACTCCCCCCGTGACGCCAATGGCCATGGAACACACACCGCTTCCACCGCAGCAGGTTCTCTGGTAAGCGATGCAAGCTTCCACGGTCTCGGTGCCGGTACAGCAAGAGGAGGCGCTCCTCGTGCACGGCTAGCGATCTACAAGGTGTGCTGGGGATCAGGAAGATGCGGGGAAGCCGACGTACTACAAGCCATAGATGACGCGGTGGATGATGGAGTGGACATCTTGTCACTGTCAATCGGTGGGGATGGCTACCTTCCGGCTTCACTAGGCGCGGTAAGAAGTGGCATGACGGTGATCTTCTCCGGCGGCAATGACGGTCCCGTCACTCAAACATTAAATAACGACGTTCCATGCGTCATCACCGTGGCTGCCAGCACCATCGATCGATCTTTTCCGACCGTCATAACCCTCGGAGACAAACAAACTGTGGTGGTATGCTGCGCAGATGTGTTGCATGCTCAAATTAAGGCTTGGCAACTTGGTCAAGTCATTGTTAATTGGTTTGCTGACGAAAAGCCTGCTGCAGGGACAATCGCTGTTCTATGACTCGGCGGATGTAGGATTCAAAGGCCTAGTAGTGCCTGCAAGGTAGATACTGTCAATCACAACTCTGTTTCTCCCCTTTATTTATGTTCAGATGTTAATTCCGTCGTCCATTGTAGTTGCTCTGCAGAGGACATACATTCCAGATATGTAGTAGGCAAGATTGTGCTGTGCGCTGACAGTGGGCCTGCTGGGAACTTCGACGACGTTTTGGGAATCCTGCAGGGAGCCAAAGCCGCCGGTGTGATCTTTGGACGATTCCCACGCAGCAACCTCCTACCTTGCGAACGCTTCATATGTGTCCTGGTAGACAAAGATGTACACGAGCAAATATGGATATATGGTGAAAAGACGACAAGGTTTGCTTCCTAGATTTCTATTCCCGTTAACGCGTTGCAGCTAATTAACCACGGGTGGGTTACCACTGGCAGTTCTCCGGTGGTGAAGGTGAGCCCAGCCTTAACCTCGGCCGGGATTCCAATCACGTCGCCCAGGGTGGCAGCTTTCTCCTCCAGGGGGCCGAGTGTATCTTATCCAGACCTGGTCAAGGTACGCCCACCCCGCATCCATGATCTCATTCTTGCATATATCTTCAGCTGGGACCAACAAAGAAACGTGCTAGCTTATTGTTGTTTACGTCCTTCGGTCAGCCCGATATCACAGCTCCGGGAGTCAGTATCTTGGCCGCAGTGGCAGATTCTTATGAATTCATGTCCGGGACTTCAATGGCCTGCCCTCACGTATCTGGAGTTGCAGCTCTTCTCAAAGTAGTGCATCCGGAATGGTCTCCAGCTGCCATCAAATCAGCACTTGTTACCACCGGTGAGTAAATAGCATCATGTTACTACTTCTACTCCATCCTTTAGTTATATGCTCATGTCCGATTGCCTCTGTTTGAAGCATACACGACCGATGCGTACGACTTCCCAGTAGAGGCAGAGGCGATTCCTCGGAAGCTGGCCGATGCTTTCGACTATGGCGGAGGTCACATCGATCCTAATAAAGCCGCAGATCCTGGACTTGTTTATGATATCCATCCGGATGATTACTGCAACTACTTCCCGTGCACAAACCATGCCTTGAGTCTGCCCTCGGACGACATTCCCGGCCTCGGGACGTCCGGAGTGGATAACAAACGTATGTATGACCTGAACCTGCCCTCCATCTCCATTCCCGACCTGAAGGAGACACCTGTGACGGTGGGGAGGACCGTTACTAATGTGGGCGACAAGAAATCCAAGTACAAGGCAGTAGTGCGTTCTCCACCAGGTGTTAACATGGTTGTGGAGCCGTCCGTTCTGGAGTTCAAGGCTTCGAAGCAGAAGCTTCCCTTTAAGGTGACCTTCACGTCGCTTCACAAGGTGCAAGGAGGCTTCACTTTCGGAAGCTTGACTTGGGTGGATGATGGTGGGAACCATACCGTCAGGATTCCGATCGCGGTTCGGGTGATCATCGTAGATTCCTTTTCTGACACCTCCTAGAGTCCAAGTTATAAGCTCTGGCCTGAGCATTCGAGACATGAAGTAATAATGGAGCCGAGTTTATATATATGTTGCTGTAGCAGTAAGTTCAATGTTAAGATGTCTCGAGGAATAAAAGGATATCTGTTACGTTGCTTGTGCGTTTGATGATGGTGTGTAAAAGTAATTCTATAGATTTTTATGTAAGAAGACGAAATCAGATCCAATCCTATAGATTTTTCTATAACAATAATTTTCAGAAAATATTTATCTTATCATTCAATCAATAATCAATTCACCCATGTGATATTTAATACATTTAATAACTCTTTAAAGATTCATAATATGTGTGTGTGTGTGTGTGTATCAATAGATTAATTATATAATTCAATTAGTAATCGTGACTCTGAAAATTTTAAAAATAATCAAATAAGCAAACCATAGTTCAGTAAACACTTTGACTCGTATGTTAATCAAAATTTATCATAAATAAATATTTTATTCATTTAATATATACTTTTGATGTATATCAATTCATAACGTAGCTAACAATATTTTTAAAATATAAAATATAATTAAATGTATTTCATAATAAAAATAAAAATATAGCCAATGATCGTAAATCATTATAGTACTATCATTAACTTTTCATAAATGAGCATAAATATAACTAAGGGTTTGTAAATATAAATAATTGTATACGTTTGAACATAATTCGTAGTAGTATCGATAACAACTGTCACATTATACCATCGTGATAAGTTTAGAATTATATTTAACATTGAATAAATAACATATATCTTCTTGTATCAAAACTAAACAAAACTAATTTTTAACAAATATCAATATATAATCCCCATTTGTAGAGTCCAATCATATATAGACAACTATTATTATAGTAAAATTAATATATATATATATATATATAATTTTTTAAGAAATATTTTAATATTTTTTTGTATATTATTTAATTATCTAAAAACATAATGATTCACCCATCTATAATTCATAACACAAATCTAATTAATGAGATTACAAGAGAATTTAATAATATAGTTTTGTTAGACTTATCGAATCCATTTGGTATCAAAACAAAACCTCCAAAATTTCTCTTATTTTTCTTCTTTTTCGTTTTCTCTTTTCTTTCTTTTCTCTCACTGTTCTTTCTTTTTTTATTTCCCTCCTCATCCTTCTCTTCTACTCCTCTGTTTCTTCTCTCTCACACCCCATCCTCGATTGCTTTTTTTCTCTCTCATCTTTCTTCCCTTCTTATCTATTTCTTCACCCTTTTTTTTCCCTTCTTTCTTCCCCGACTCTGTTCTCACCTAAGCCTCCCTGTCTTCTCTCTTTCTCTTCCTCTTCTCTCTCTCCTTTCTTCTCCCTTTCTCTTTCTCTTTCTCTTCCTTCCCTCCTCCCTTTCACTCTTCTTTTCTTTTCTTTGTTTTTTTTCCTTCTCTTTTCTTCTTCTCCGATCCCCTCTCTGTTTCCCTCTCTCTCTCTCTCTCTCTCTCCCACACGCTCCCATTTCACCGCAGCCTCTGTTTTACTGTATCGAGAGAGAGAGAGCGAGAGGCGGTGGGAAGCTATGGGGTGTTCAACCACCGCTGCCGTGTTTTGCAATTTAAGGTCCTCAGAAAAAATAAGGGATTTACAAAAAGACTATCAAAGAAGGTGCTTATGCCGACATAATTGTGCATGCTCGCAGTGGCACTTCCATAAAATGCTTTATGGAGAATTCAGACAAATGTTTTAATGCAGCAGAGCAAATCTCCAACTAGATGTGTTCTATTATATCATGACAAAGGACCTTACGGGTCTGGAAACTCAGCATAGCAAAATCCCAGACTAGACATTCTATTATAGTAACTAAACTTCAGCTAACAATGATATATGCAAGTTTTTATAGTTTAAATAACAATATATATGCTAAACTTCAATTCAAAGGGAGAAATATAAATGAAGCTCTTCGATACACAAGATCATCTCCACCATTAACTTTTATTTCCATAAGAACTACGTTAACTTATTAACGATATCACTTTGGTTTGACACAACTTAATCCACAAGCAAAAATCCTCAACCGTTTTGCGTCATGTCCTCAGTCTACAGAAATTGTTTAGCAGATATATCTTTAGTAGATATATCTTGCATGCAATAACAAATAACAGATCAACCAAGGAATCTCTAAACTAAGGATGCGATTTCAACCCTGCACTGGAGGTTTTCCTTTGAACAAAAAGATGCCTCATGAATGTTATGGGAACCCGACAGCATGACCTCAAAAGAATCCGGAAGATGAGAGTAAAACGGACTAGTTAATCCAAACAAATTCCCGAAACAGTATTCGACATTCAAATAATTAATACATATTACGATTTGTTGCACAACTAAATGCAATCATTCATTAAAGAAGAAAACTCCATCAATTATGAGAAAGGAAAAGCTCAAGGACATTTGAAAATTTTATTGCAGGTTAAAGGCAAAGGTTTCAATCTACTAAGCAAGGTTCCTTTGCCCTAGAGAATCCTCAAACTGACACTGAAATCTAAATTCTCCTTGTGATCACTGACAGAGCTTACCTCACAGAGATTTGGCTGCCGCAATAATACTCTCTGCTGTTATGCCAAACTCCTTGTATATTCTCCCAGCAGGAGCACTTGCTCCAAACCGGTCAATCCCGATCGCCTTGCCTTTGCTTCCGACATACTTCTCCCATCCAAGTGTGACCCCTGCTTCGATACTAATCCTTGCAGTGACAGCAGCGGGGAAGACACTCTCCTTGTATTCATCTGGTTGCTCATCAAACAACTCCCAGCAAACAAGAGATACCACACGTACTGTTTTCCCCTCCTTCCTTAGCTCATCTGCGGCCTTCGCTGCAATCTCCAATTCTGAACCAGTGCCGATCAAAATCAGATCTGGTTTGTTACCAGTAGAATTATCAGAAATGGTATATCCTCCCTTCTCAACATCTTCAATTGATGTTCCTGGAAGTTGAGGAAGCTTCTGTCGTGAGAGAGCAAGGACTGACGGTCTCTTCCTGTTGAGCACCGCAACCTTGTAGGCCCCAGCAGTCTCGTTCCCATCAGCAGGCCTGAGCATCAGAATGTTGGGCATGGCTCGGAAGCTTATCAAATGCTCAATTGGCTGATGGGTAGGGCCATCTTCCCCAAGACCAATTGAATCATGTGTCATCACATAGATGACTCCTGCCTCAGACAAGGCCGAAATCCTCATGGCAGCTCTCATGTAGTCGGTGAAAACAAAGAAAGTAGCACAGTAAGGGAGAAGACCAGGGCTGTGAAGGGCAATGCCGTTGCAGATGGCACCCATCCCATGTTCCCTAACCCCGAAACGAACATTCCGCTCCTCAGGTGTGCCCTTTTGGAAGTTACCAAACATCTTCAACAATGTCATGTTGGAGGATGCGAGGTCCGCACTACCACCAAGAAGCCCAGGTAGTACTTTTGCAAGTGCATTTAGGTTCTGCTGCGATAAATTTCTAGTTGCATCTGCAGGACTTTCAGGAGTATATCTCTGGAAAAGAAGCAAAGAAGTTAATTTATAGTATAATCCATCTCACAACGTAAATGTAACTATAATAACAGATATTGTAAGAAGAACAGAAGGTGAAGGGTCAATAGAGGTGATCACCGGAAGGGCTTTCTCCCATCCAGAAGGCAATTCTCCTGATATGATAGCTTTCAGCTCTGCAGCATCCTCCTTGTACTTCTCTTCATACTCCGCAAATCTGGCATTCCACTCAGCTTCAAGAGCAGCACCTTCAGGGGCATGGCGGCTCCAGTGACTGAAGCATAAAACCAGTGCATATATTCACATAACAGAAAAATATTATTTTTATTCGACAATTATAGTAGGAATTACATAGTTTCTGACCTCTTCACATCCTCAGGCACATAGAAAGGTTCATATGGCCATTCGAGACTTTGCCTAGTTGCATCAACTTCCTTGGCACCCAATGCACTTCCATGTACGCTGTATGTGTTTGCCTTGTTTGGTGATCCATATCCGATGGTCGTAGTGACCTGCAAGAATGCAGTATTTCGTCAAAGCTCTAACACTCCCAAAGCAAATGCAACCAGTTGACCATGTCCTTGGTGCCCAAAAAGCAATTCTGGAAACAAACCTTGATAAGAGTCGGTTTGTCTTTCACTGCCTTTGCTTCCTTAATGGCAGCACGAATATCATCATACCCGGTGTTTCCATTCTTCACCCAGATGGTATGCCATCCGAGAGCCTCAAAACGATCAATAACATCTTCTGTAAATGCAATCTCTGTGTCACCATCAATGGAGATGTGGTTGTCGTCGTAAAAAGCGATAAGTTTCCCTAGACCCCAGTGCCCAGCAAGAGAACAAGCTTCGTTTGCGATGCCCTCCATTTGACAACCATCCCCAAGCATCACATATCTACACCATCAAAATCAAGCTAGTCTTATGCACAAAATGCAGCACACAAATATAAGTAAGATAGAATTGGGTAATCGTGAAGAGAACTTACGTGTAATGGTCAATAATCTCATTGTCAGGCTTATTGAAACGGGCAGCTAGGTGTCGCTCAGCAAGAGCCAAACCAACAGCATTAGCAACACCTTGGCCGAGTGGACCTGCAACATTTTGTGACAATTAATTGATATCTCAAACTCCCTAACAACCAACCATCAATAGAAAGCAAGAACAGGACATCTGGACAGAGCAAGCAATCAAATACGTGAATCATAAAATGATATAGAAACGAACCAGTAGTGACTTCAATTCCTGGTGTCTCGAAGTTCTCAGGATGACCAGGAGTTTTGCTTCCCCATTGACGGAATTGCTTCAAGTCTTCCATCTAAAATCAGATTACAATCATCGAAACTACTTCAGTCTGATACAAATCAAAGCATGACCACTGAAACCACTGAACACTGAGCTCTCATTCACATAATCAAGGTGATGAAATGCAAGATTTCAATTATATCTAGGAAGCTGCAACCCATGAAGTGGAGTGTACTAATATGAGTTTTCCACGACAGGCCATAGCTAAATAGATTGGTTAACATAGAGATGCCTGAATGAACCGTTCAAACGAGAAGTTCTCCCACTTTAGAAACTCTATAACTCCAACAAAATAAACATAGATAACCCCACGATTAAGAACAAAGAAAAAGTTAGATGGACCACCATATCTATCAAATTCTCTTCTTGTTAGGCTGAGAAATATGTCAAGAAGCAGAAGACTTCGCGATAGAATAGATCAAGAAATCTAAGATTTAGCCAAGCAAAAGCGACCAAACAGAACTTCTCATAAACCACAGATAAGATCAAAGTATATGGGTAAAAGAAGAAGAAGAACGATCCAAATCTCTGAAGATAAAGATGGCAAAAGTAAGATCACCATCAAGTTCCCAATATCCTTGGTAATATCATCGTCGAATCTGGAAATAACTCTCGGGACAGATCGGAGGCCGTACCTTGACGCTATCGTAGCCAGCAAGATGGAGCAGGGCGTAATGGAGCATGCATCCATGGCCGGCGGAGAGCACAAACCGGTCGCGGTTGAACCAGTAGGGGTTCTTGGGGTTGTAATTCATGACCTTGTCGTACAAGATGTGGCCCATGGGCGCGCACCCCATGGGGAGGCCCGGGTGGCCTGAGTTGGCCTTCTCGACGGCGTCGATGGCGAGAAACCGGATGGTGTTGACGGACTTCTCCACGAGGGCATCCGTGGCGGCGGCCTCGAGGGTCTCCACCGCAGCGGCCCTGGCGGGCGCAGCGCGGCGAGAGGAGCAGGGCTTGGGCCGTCGGCGAGAGGCGCACTGCTGGAAGCGGGGAGAGGACGTGAGTGACCAGGCGGCGTGGGATCTGAGGGCGAATCCGCCGGCCGGGAGGGCGACGCGGTCGGGGCGGGCGTTGGAAGATGAGCCATGGTCGTAGACGGCGAGGCCCACGAGGGCTCGGGCGGCGTTCACGGAGGAGGAAGCGGCCATGGGCTCTCAGTCTACTGCTACGTTTGATCCGCCTCTCTTCCCTCTCCCCCTGAGATTTGGTTCGGGTTAAGAAAGGCGTGAGTTGAAGAGAACAAAAGGGAAAAAGGCGAGGCTCGATCATATTGCTGGCTGTGGGACCATCTTGTCTCATTGACCAAAATTTCCTCTGTTTTATTTCTTTTAATTTCTAGTTGGTGGATTCCAAAGCAAATGCCTGTAATTAGTTCCTCCTCCCACCGCGTTGATGATGGAATGAGTAGGTTGGATGCGTGACTGGTGATCACAACAGTCTGATATCATAGGACAAGCGCCATTGTCACATTGCCAAACCCTTACCACCATAATCTTCTTCTTTTAATGTTTTTCTTTATATTGGCTTCCATAGAGTCGTAGACAATTACGTATTCACTTAGAATATGATGATCCATCGAAAAGGGACATGTAAAACAAGGCTGCGGTCTCGTATGAATGCTGAGAAGCCAACTTGGCTTTATTAGATGCGGCTCACCTACCCACTTCCGATTCAGATTTGAGCATGAAAAGTCAAATTGATAGGCTCGACTTTGAAGATCGAGGCATTTAAATCATTTGGTTTTGGTCTCTCGTCTTACGACAAACAAGATAGGCTTGGGTAGCTGATTGGGCCAAATCGAAATGCTCTACATTTGAATTGGGCTTCACCCATCGATTGGCATGGGATTAAATTTAATTTAGGTGAGTCCATTACTTGGGCTTGGATGAATCTTCTTGCAAATTACACTTGACCAAGGCTTGCTCAATGGATTTAGCCAAGTCGAAGCTTCTTCTTCGCTTTCAAAAGGATCTTAGTTTATTTGATGTGTATTCTATTTGTAATTAACTTTGATGTCGCAGATAATAATCACCACCAATTTGGGGATTCGAAAGAGACGTCCGTGACCGGAATGATTTAAACGCCGACCTAATTCGGACGGACGGTGGAGCGAGTGGTAGATGCACGCATTACCACCACCATCTAACCCCATCATTGCGCTCCGGCACAGCCGTGTACGCGCCACTCGCTCGTAGTGCCGCTGTATAAATAGTACGCATTTGCAGACCCCACCAACTGTTTGCGACAATGTCCCCGAGAGAAATAAAAGAGGCCCTCGTGTTGTGCGTCAGATGGCGCCCCATCAGTTCGGTCCGTGATCGTGGACGGGGCTGCCTCTACCGATGCATCAAGTCTCCTGGGATTCAACCCCCGCGAGGTGGCCGAGCGTTCTTATATTTACAGCATGAGGCGAAGTATGGAGGATAATAATCGTACAAGGGGAGCACCACTCCTGTCTTCCGCGGGGTTGGGCCCGAAAGCGATGTGCCCCCCCCCCGCCGAATTATTATCTCCCTCCGAGACGCCGGACTGGTTGGGTCCCGGATGATTTGTCGCCGTCCGCGTACCAAGGGGAGCGAGAGCACCGGACGCGAGCCTCTGCGATCGCCAAGTTTCCCTTGTTAGGACTGCAACGGGACCCACACGGCGAGGTGATACGTACTCCTCTGCTCGCATGTCCTTCGGTTCTCCTGATACGATCGAGAACGGCGAAGTTGGATTGGGGATGCGTTCGCAGGCAGGTGGGGACAGCCCTGACAGCCACACACACAGAGCTTCCAACCTGTCTCCCACTGTTCAACCCCCGCCACTTATGGCGCGCTTTTCTACTCTCGTTCAGAACCGTTCATCGCACTAGTTCCTTTAATCTCGACCGTCCTTCTGATTTGTCTGCTCCAATAGGAAGAGCGAGATGTTCGTATGCATCCCTCCGCACATTTTCTCGTCCTCGTAATTGGGCAACAAAAGCCAGCAGCTATTTAGAAGAGACCCCTCCCCCCTCCTTCTGTTCACCTCACCACCACTGAGAGCTGAGGCGTTTCTTTGTAGGCTCTTCTCCTACAATGTGTATTACAAGCTCCCGCTTCTTGCTCGTCACCCTTGTAGCCTTGGCGATTGCCTTGCCGCTAGGCGTCGCGGCATGGCGCCCGTGGCCGCACCACTTCCTTGGCAACGCCACAGCCAACACCATGAGCGTCGGTGGCGGTGGGAGCGGAACCACCGCCGCCGCCGCCGCTGCGGGAATCGGGGCGTCGAAGAAGTACGAGGGGTCGTCGGAATTCGTGAAGCTGCGTTACCACATGGGCCCCGTGCTCGCCGCCAACATCACCGTCCACCCCATCTGGTACGGAGCGTGGGCGCCCGCCCAGAAGCACATCCTCCGCGCCTTCCTTCGCTCCATATCCGCCCCTTCCGCCCCCCACCCCTCCGTCGCTGCCTGGTGGCGCACCGTCCGGTTGTACACCGACCAGACCGGTGCCAACGTCTCCGCCACAGTGTTCCTCGGTGCCGAGCGGTCCGATCGCCGCTACTCCCACGGCCGCGCCCTCTCCCGCCTCGCTATCCAGTCCGTCATCCGCGACGCCGTGAACTCCCCCCGCCGTCCCCTCCCCGTCAACCCCCGGGGTGGCCTCTACCTCGTCCTCACCTCCTCGGACGTCGCCGTCCAAGACTTCTGCGTCCAGGTTTGCGGTTTCCACTACTTCACCTTCCCGGCCATCGTTGGCTACACTCTCCCCTACGCCTGGATCGGCAACTCCGCCACCCAGTGCCCCGGGATCTGTGCCTACCCTTTCGCCGTGCCGCCATTCGCCCTCGGGCCGCGGACGGCAGACCGCCCGCCCAACGGCGACGTCGGGGTCGACGGCATGGTCAGCGTGGTGGCCCACGAGCTAGCGGAGATGGCGTCCAACCCCCTGATCAACGCGTGGTACGCCGGGGAGGACCCCTGCTTCCCCACCGAGATCGCTGACCTCTGTGAGGGCATCTACGGCACCGGCGGGGGCGGGGCCTACACGGGTCAGATGCTACTCGACGGCCACAGCGGCGCCACCTACAACATGAACGGGCTGGGCGGCCGCAAGTTTTTGGTGCAGTGGATTTGGAATCCCTACTTGAGCTACTGTAGCGGACCCAATGCACTCGATCACTAGCCGTCTTATTCCACTCTTCATTAATATTTAGCAGCAGCAGTAGCCAGCCATCACGCACTAAAAGAAGAGAGAACAGAAAACCAGTAAAAGAAGATCTCTTGTTTCTTGTTTGTGTGCATGATGTCTGAGGCTGCTTCAAGGCCCTCTACTTATCTATCTAGCTAAATAAGAAGAGAGGGTAGGGCTGAAGAGGAAGAAGAAGTAAGCTAGTAGTTCTTGTGAAGTGTGTGTACAGAGAGAGAGAGAGAGAGAGGTGGGAGCGCGGCAGGCCCACGCTCTTGATGTTGCTGTTGGTGATTATAATGTCTTGGGGTTTAGTGATTGCTTCTGTGCTTTTCCTTCTCCTTACGCCATTCCTTCTTCCCCTCTCCAAACTTTTTTGCTGCTTTCAATATGGTCTGCATTCAGGTCACAAGAACATGTAGCAGGAGGTACTGTTGTAGTCCGGAGATGGAGAGGGAGAAGAAGAAGTGGTCCACTAGCTGCTGGTGCTGCCGATCGATGATTAGGTTTGCTTATGGGGCATGTGAAAAGACCGTGGGACGTCGATCCTTGTCCAAAGGCGTTATCTTTCCGGATCGGGACAGCTATCGATTTAGGCCCGAACTAGTTGGAGCAACAGGAGGGATTCAGAACAATGTCGCATTTGCTGAGCGATTCTGAACATGAACTCCAATAATCACAATAATCCAAGAGCATGAGTGCGGAGTAGGTCCATCACTCGTTGAATCATTCGATTGTCCAACTTGCAAGAAGAGAGTTATTGGAGCAGAGCCCCACCTTCTTCCCAGGAACGAGAAGACAGCATGGATCTCTGCAGTCCTCATATTTCAACTGCTTGTCGATACGAATTCGAGATGATTGCAGAAAAGCTACCATGCCGAAGCACAATACTTCCCTGTGTCAGACACTGGATTCGGACAAGAACGATCGTCCGTGACACCAGTGACTCCACCTTGGAGTGGAATGGCCTTCGATGGAGAAGCTGCGGTGCAGTGTTCATATCCGCCAGATGCGGAGCCTATAACAAGAGTGGCTTGTGAGAGAGGTGCTAGACTATTAGCAAAGCTCCTCTTTTTCTAGGGTATCATGCCATCATTTAGGTGATAACACCGGTCAATGGTCGGGTCTGCGAGTTTTCAAGCCCCGAGTCTTTGTTGGGGACCAATCAACCATTGAAGCATCTAAAAATGAGCTCCACTGCAGTAGCTTTTGGAACGAATAGAATGAGGCCATTGTTCTGTGCCACTGCTGGGGGTGCAATCATGTGCAGTGGAGATGTACACTTTTGTCAATGAGGCCATATGCTCATTGAAAACGGAGACCACAAAGTAATAAATAGTTAGAAGAAACAATTGGCAGACAAACACTACTGGTAATTGGGGTTTGAGACTGGTGGTCGGTTTACAATTACCCAGATATAAAGAGATCCTGTTTTGACTAGTGAGTACAAAGCCAAGAATTTTTCTCAGAAACAGCTTCTTCAGACTTTATGTTTGTATATGCATTGATTTTTATTGAATTTTGAGTTCATTTGTCTAGATTGCAGTGTTTTGGTGGACGTGCCAAAAACATAATTGACACCGTAAGTCTTACATTCCATAGCATAGATATAATAGATTTATCATATAAGGCGTTTCATATATTAAAAAAAGTCTTATGAAAAAGCTCAAAAAGATAGAGTTTTCTCCGAATTCTGTGCTAAAATTTCCTCATTCATATTCTTAATATTCTGATCGAGATGTAAGTGAGAAGAGGACGCAAGTATTGCTCCGGTGAACACTGTATTAAAATAAATTTATAGAACAGCATCCTGGATGAGAAGATACGGTTCCAAATCAAAAGCCTGAGTTGTCGCTATCCTCTTTCAAAACACAGTTGAGGCAGCAGCTTTGTGCTACTTACAGGGACTCTGCTAATCCCTCTGCGGCTCATCCACCGTTCCGAATTCGACTGTTGCTGCTAAAAGCAAGGAGCAGAACTATGATTACTCCCCGAAAACTCTGCTTGTGTTGTGCATCAGAAAGCTCGTTCTAGTTGTTAGTTCTTGGCTTAGTGACAAATCTTGATCTTTGGAGTAGTTTCCATCGGTTCAGTGTGGAATAGTTGGTTTCGATTTTATCAAATTAAAAAAAAATTTAAACAGGTTTAAAATCAAATCAAAATCATTGATTTAAAAATCAATATGTTCCTAAATATTTCTTATTCATTGGTATGTTTATAAATATAGGCAACCAACCACAAACGTATATAATCATATAATATTAAGTTTAACACCCATTTATGAAGATCTTATAAGCTGATCAAAACCAAGATAGGATTTGCAAAGTCTAGCTATTATACCATTGCTCTCTGTACAGCTTTCCTCTATCCTGCCCATGGTTTTCAAGCATGAGACAAAAGAAAAGTCTGCAGTCACAAGACTCCATTCGATGCTTGTCTGGTCGACCAACTCTCTCTCATTTCCCTTGAAGCCCAAATCGAACATGATTAGCCATTTGTTTCAAGATTCTTTAACAAAATGTGGCCCCAAAAAAAGAAGCTAAAGTCAACTGCCTTCTGCTGGAGATTAAACAAAACTTAGAATTAGGTAAGGTGTTTATACCGCAACGATTGAGTTTTTTTATTTATTAGTAGTAGTAGAATTAGTGTATGGAAATCCCCCAGAATAATAATAATAATAATAATAATTTTTAATTCTTATAGAATCATGTTACACATTAGGAAAATGGATAGAAGAAATCATCATCTTAATGGGGGAGAAAAAAAATTAAAAACTAAAAAATTCATCATAAATTAATAATTAAAATAGTATATTAAAAATTATTTAACATGGGTCGATAACTTTTATCTACATCAATAAAAATAAATAAAATTTTTAATATATGAGATCAATTACAAAACCCATGAGTTATCCTACGATTTTTTTCAAAGAATTTTTATCTTTTCTCTCGTATAAATTCTAAATAGAAGGATTCCTAAATATATTTTCTCTCACCAATAATTTTTTATTCTTATAAAAATATTATAGGATGATGACATCCTACCTAAGAAGGTTTCTAAGCACAATAGAAAAATGGACAGAAGAAATTACGATATTATCCGATGGGAGAAAAAAAAATAAATAAAAATAAAAAATCCACCATAAATTAATAATTAAAATAGTATATTAAAAATTATTTAACGTGGGTTAACAACCATTGTTTACATCCACAAAGTAAATTAAAAATTTTAATATATGAGATTAATTATAAGATATTTGAGTTATACCACTTAAACATAAATTTTTTTGTACACCTCTCTAATAAATTCAAAGAATTTATATCTTTTCTTTGGTATCTCTAAAAATTCTAAATAGAACTCTTTCTAGACATCCTAAACCTAAGAGGACCGAGAATATTCTTCATATCTTATCTACCCTCCTCCCTATCAAAACTAAAAATATATGATATATTTATAAAATAATTAAATCATAATTATTAGGGTTTTTTTTCTTCACAAGAACTTATTTTTAAACTCATACTTTTTATTCTATAATATTAACTTTGATAATCTTAAAATACTTATAAATCTTAATAATCACTCTAAGTATTTTATCCACTTTCATAACTCTAAAGAGAAAATATTTTTGCTCCACACTCATTTCATTTTTCATTGATTATTCTTATTGAATCTTTGACCATTAGATCTTTTAGGCTTTCATATCACTTATTTGAAAGAGAGGAGAAAATTTTAAAATAAAAAAATCCATAAGAAATTAACAATCAAAATAACATACTAAAAATCATCCTAAAATTTAATATGATTTAACAACTCACGTCTATATATTTACGAAGAAAACTAAACTTTTTAATATATAAGATCAATTACAAAATTTATCCTCTGTACGAGTTCCCTTACATACATATCACATAAATCCGAAAAATTTATTATTTTTTTTTCACCAGACATCATACACAAAAACCTAAAAGTACCTAATGTTAGGGACAAGTTGGCACTAAGAGGAGAGGCGAATTAGTGCAGCGGATAAAAACGTTGGTTTCGGATAATCCTTTCGTATGATAAAACTGAACTCGGAAATGCTTAACTTTGAAAGCGAAGTAAAAGCATATTGAAGGCAGTTTGCAGTTAATGTAAATTGCAGTAAGTAAATACAAATCAAAGAACATGCCAATTTTATAGTAGTTCGATCGTCGTGACCTACATTCACTCCGTCGATTCCTCTTCCGTCGAGGCCATCGGTATCCACTATCGATCTTCCTTTAATAGGTGAAGATCAACCTCCTTCTTACACCCCTCTTCTCCTTTTATCGGATTTAGGAGACAACCCTTACAAGCACTTACTCCTCTCTCAAACTATTCTAACACTTAGACTAGAGGAGGATTCTCACAAGAGATTTTTATAGTGTTTTTTCCCTTTTTAAATTTTCTGTGCTCTTGTGTGTATTAACAAGGAATGAGAGAGGTATTTATAGGCTTCAAGTCGATTCAAACTTGGAGCCTAAAAATGTCTCTTCCTAGGTACTGGCGATACCACCACCGTTCCTAGGCGGTACTACCGCCGCAGGATCTGGTACTAGATGGTACTACCACCGAACAAGGGCGGTACCACTGCTGGTAGCATTATTACTAATGGTACCACTGCCCAACCTGGGCGGTACCATCGCCCAAATTTCTTGGGGTGATGTTCCCTAGGCGATGCCACTGTCGGCCAAGGTTTCAGCACCCTGGTTGGGCCTTGAATCTAGTCCAAACCAGTCCAACTTTGGGCCCAGTTAGTCCCTAACAGAGTTGATGGGATTACCTCCCAATCTCAACTCTAATTATATGCTAACTACGATTCCTAAGACATATTCTAAGCAAGATAAGTTCGATTTCTTCCGATGAGCTTCCGGCGAACTTCTGACGATCTCTCGGTAATGTTTCGGCGGACTTCTGGCAAGCTTCTGGACTTCACGATGATCTTCTTGGCGAGTTCCGATGAGCTTCTTTGGCAAGCTCCTGGACTTCTTGGTTGGTTCCGATAGAACTTCCGACGAACGTCCAGACTTTCGATGAACTCTCGAACTCCCAACAAAATCACGTTCTTGACTCCGGGACTTCATTTTGCTTTATGTCTTACTATCGTAGTTAATCCTGCACATACAAAAATACACTTCGATCTAGACAATTATTACTAAGCATAAATCATGTTGTCCGACATGTCATTGGTCCATTAACGCTTTGTCCGATTCTTCGGCGCATTGTTCTTTTTTGCGACTTATTGCCCAATCGACCAGTTGACCTTCGCAACTCCGATATCCTTGGCTCAATATCCGCTCTTCTTGGCCCGAAACCTTTTGTCGATACGTCGATCGATCCTCTGACCCGACGTCCAATCTTCTGATACGTTTTTCTTTGGCCTAACATAATTCTTACTGTTTTAATTGTCTCTCCCTGATCGAAGCATTCTGCGTCACTCAAAACACAGATTAAATCATAAACACTTATCAATTGGTTTGATTATCAAAATATGAGATTCAATATGGTATTCCTTCTATCTTGCTTTGTCCCATCAAAATCTAGAGACACACGATATATTTATAAAAGAATTAAATATAAATTACTAAGTTTTATTAGGATTTCTTGTTTCCACATTCGTATAAGAAATTTCAAAATACTTATAAATCTCAACACTAACATAACAAGCTTAAATGCTTATAGATAATCACCAACTATCCCTATTATAGCTAACTAGACGTTTAATTAATTCTCGACAAAAGTCTTTGAAATATAATAGTAAATACCTATTTATAGACAATCATACTTAAATGCTTATGAAGAAAGTACAGACGAGGACTTGGAGCTTTTGAGACAGACATCGGAGCTGCAGTCTCCTACCTCCTCTGCAACTTGAAGTAGTCATCTAATTTTCTAACGACTTGTATTCCTTTTCTTCGTCTCTTTCGCACGACTAAACGTACTGTGCGATGGATCTTATAAACGAGTGGAGCTGTGAAACTTGATGTGATTGAATTAGTCATACATTGCTATCCAGAACACTTTTTCTAATCCCACTTTCCAACATTTCAAACTGCAAATTGATGATGAAAGCATCATATAAGTTTATGATCTTATGACTCAGGCAACTCAGTTTCGTTGTCCGAAGCGTCGATCCTTGAATTAGTCCATGGTGGCAGGTGAGAAAATGGGATGTTTTGTATTCATCTTTCGAGTTGGTAAACCTTCTGCCATGAGCCATTACGTGCTTATAAGGAGAGCCATGATATGAGCTCTCTCCTCCATTACCAAACTAAGATGGCTTCCCAGCATTTCCTATCCTCCATATGTCTCCTCCTTCTCATCACGTTGAACTCCTTCCCATTGGAGGCATTTGCAGATAAACCATCAACGAAGGTGGAAGTCCATTTGCTCTGATATTGTTGATCGATTACTTGCTAAATTCGAGTAAACGTGTCTTTATTTTTCAGCTGTATATCGTGTACCTCGGAGAGAGACGACATGAAGATCCAGACCTTGTGACTGCGTCGCACCATGATTTGTTGTCTTCACTGCTGGGAAGGTACATCTGCATGACTGATTACTTCTCTTTCCTCTTTTCTCCCTTATGCTTACGAAGGACTGGAATTGGCGTTTCAGCATGGAGGAAGCTATGAATTCTATTGTCTACAGCTACAGACATGGCTTTTCGGGTTTTGCGGCCATGCTCACAGAATCTCTAGCGGACCAAATCGCAGGTTTTTAACCAGTCATTCTAAGTGTTTTTCTTTATATGTATTTTATTTTATGATAACAAAAACGATCAAAGAAAAGATGGAGAGATATGCTGGTATTCTTGTGAGTGCACCTCAGTTGCATGAGTGGACTTTTACTTGCAACTTTCTTTTTCTTTTTTCTTTTGTCTATGCACTTCATAATAGAAAGAGAGATTTAGTCAAAAAAAAATGGACTGTATTGCTTACCTTTTTTTTTTAATAAAAAGGGGATAATTTACTTAGAAAAATCCCCTGCAGATTAGTTTTTATCAAATAGTGTCCCTCTACAAAGAATTTACCAAGTGGTGTGACGATTGATAAGTATGTCTTCGTTTGATTTTTTATGAGTTTGAGTATCAACCTCAACACAAACCGAATTACTATACCATTTTCTTTTTTTTTTCTTCCCTCTCTTCTATGTTGATAGAAAAGGATACGACGGAGGAGGAGAATATGGAAGAAATGAAAGATGCCAAAGAGATGAAGGAGGAAGAGTAACGTTGAGACGGAAAAGATATAATATAAAACAAATTAAGATAATTCTTCTTCTTTTGACTTGCATATTAAATATTTTAACCATCGCGTATCCTAATCAATGATCACAAGTTACAGATCACATTGAGGAAAAAAAAACATTGGTGATACTTTGAGATTTAGTTGTTTACATAGGTGATGAGTTGACTTGAACTCGTTGACTCTGATTTGGAACTAAATATCTTAAGACTTGATGGCTTGAACGTTACTATTATTTATTATTATAATCGCTTTCTCTAATACAACCATCCAAAATTAAGAAAAAGAAAGCCCTTCTATCTAGTAAAAAGGTTAATTAGCAAGGAGTTTTCTAGGTAAATTTCCCTAAAAAAGATGAACACATCATGTCTCCTTTGTTGGTTTAATCTTTTAAATAGGTAATTCAATCGAGATCATAATGATAATAAAGATAATATGCCGCAATTTTCATGTCAGAATTGCCGGAAGTGATCAGTGTCAAGCCAAGCCGCAGCGTTCCCATACATACTACGCGAAGCTGGGAATTCCTCGGCCTGAATTATAACCAACACCAACCCACAGGCCTCCTTCGGCAAAGCAACTTCGGAGATGGAGTCATCATTGGTTTTGTAGACACAGGTAAGCATCGGCCATCGAGTAATGTAATGTCGACGAGCTTGCTAATTTCACATCGTCATGCAATATTTCAACGACGACGCAGGCATTTGGCCGGAATCCAGAAGCTTCGACGACCATGGTTATGGCCCCGTGCCATCTCGTTGGAAAGGAATATGCCAAACAGGCGAACTGTTCAGCATCCACAGCTGCAACCGAAAGATCATCGGCGCAAGATGGTATGCCGGAGGCATCGACCCTTCGCAGCTGGCGGGAGAGTACAAGTCTCCCCGAGACTCCCAAGGCCACGGGACGCACACGGCTTCCACCGCAGCAGGCTCGTTCGTGAGTAATGTGAGTTTCCATGGTCTGGGTTCCGGCACCGCGAGAGGAGGAGCTCCTCGTGCTCGGCTAGCAATCTACAAGGCGTGCTGGGTCGGTGTAGGGTGTCTCGACGCCACTGTGCTGAAGGCGATAGATGACGCTATACATGATGGTGTGGACATCTTGTCACTGTCCCTCGGTGGGCAGCTTAACCCATACTATGCTTCTATACACGCGGCAGCAAAGGGGATACCGGTGGTCTTCGCCGGCGGCAACGATGGCCCCGTCCCTCAGACCATTGCTAATGACCTCCCGTGGGTGATCACCGTCGCAGCCAGCAGCATCGATCGCTCTTTTCCTACCGCCCTAACCTTCGGAGACAATCAAGCTTCGGTAGCATGAGTTTCATCTTTACTACTACTGATCAACTCGAAAATTTCGCATCTACTCGTGATCAATTGCTGACTAAATTCTGTTGCAGGGACAATCTTTGTTCTACGGATCTAACCATGACGGATCCATAGAGCTGATGGATGGTGGGAGGTAACTAGTGTGCTTTGTCTTTTGGTTAGGATATCAGAAAAGGACAGATATTAACCTATACTCCGTCCATTGTAGTTGCTCGGCGGAGTCCATAAACTGCACGAATGTAGCAGGAAAGATTGTATTGTGCGATGATGGCGAGCCTCCTGCCCGCGCTGTCGCTGCCGCTGCCTACCTCCAGGACGTGGCAAATAGGCTGAACGAAGCCAAAGCAGCGGGTGTTATTGTCGCACGACCCCCACTCGGCCTCCTCTCAACTTGCCAAGTTTTGTGTGTCAATGTAGATAGAGGAAGACGCGCGACAATATTGGCATACGTGACGAGCTCCAGGTTTGCTAGCTTCTCTCTCGTCTTGGATATTCTCCAACGCCGGGAAGCCAATGTTCCAATCTAACGTCAGTTGATTTGGCAGTTCCCCAGTGGTGAGGGTGAGCCCGGCATCCAACATTTTGGGGAGCGAAGTGATGGCGCCCAGGGTGGCAGCTTTCTCCTCCAGAGGGCCGAGCGTACTGTTCCCCGAACTAATTAAGGTATCATCATCTTCCTTCACGGAAAAATAACAGTCTTGTTTCTCTTCAATGGCTTGACGTTTGCCTTCTGGCCAGCCTGACATCACAGCTCCGGGAGCTACTATATTGGCAGCGGTGAGAGATTCGTACGAATTCCTGTCCGGTACTTCAATGGCTTGTCCTCATGTATCTGGAGTTGCAGCTCTTCTCAAAGCAGTGCATCCCCATTGGTCTCCTGCTGCTATCAAATCCGCACTCGTAACAACTGGTGAGTAATCTGCTACGTGCATGCAACTCTTTGCCCGCTCATGATCGTTCGCTGACGTGACATATGAACGCCTGTGTTTAAAGCTCGCACAACTACCGCGAACGGCTTCCCAATAGAAGCAAACGGCGGTGTGCGGAAGCTGGCCGATCCTTTCGACTTCGGCGGAGGTCAAATCGATCCCAACAGAGCCTCAGATCCTGGGCTTATTTACGATGTCGATCCTAAAGATTACTTCAAGTACTTCCACTGCAGCGATGACGCATTGGGCTCTTGTGACTTGGTGGACCACCATCTGTATCACCTGAATCTGCCCTCCATCTCCATTCCCGACCTGAAGACCTGCGTGACGGTGTTCAGAACCGTCACCAATGTGGGCGACACGAATTCCACTTACATGGCGGTGGTGCAGTCTCCTTCAGGCGTTAAAGTGACCGTCGAGCCTTCTCTTCTCCAGTTTAACTGTACCCAGAAGGTGCACACCTTTATGGTCAAGTTCACATCGCTTCAGATGGTGCAAGGGGGCTTCACGTTCGGAAGCTTGACGTGGGTTGATGGTGGGAAGCACTCGGTAAGAATTCCTCTTGCAGTTCGGGTGATCGTTCAAGATGAGTTCTCAGATACCTCCTAAGATATGTCTTTGGAATAGATGCCTTTTAAGGCACGTAAGATTGTGATGGTATGGAGCCCAGTTATGTCTTGTCGTGTCAAGCAGCTTGTGCTCCTCTTTCTATCTTCAAAATAAACGTGCACTTAGATGCATGAGGAATAAAAGCAAATCCATCCTATTTATGTCCCTCGACGGCATGGTCAGCGTGGTGGCCCACGACCGCCCCATATATTATTTTTTAGGTCAAATAAAAAATAATATATAGTATATAAGAACGGATCCGAATATTTTAAAATTTTAATGAAAGCTTTGAATTTTACCCACATAAATAGTTTACGATTTTTTTTTTATTTTTCTTCATTTTTTTATTTTCATCAAAACATGATATATTTATGTAATATTTTTTTTTATATTTGATATTTTAAATAGTTGGACAACTTATTATAAGAGTTTGGCTTAAAAAAATCAATTTTTAATATACGATATACTATCTTTTAAGATCAAACTAAAAATAGTGTATCGTATATAAAGACTTTTATGAAAGTTTTGAATTATACTTATATAGACATCTATCGCTTTTGTGATTTATTTAGAATATAAACAGTTTTATGATTTTTTTTTATTTTTTCATATTCTTTTTATTTTTACTAAAATATGTTATATCCATGTAATATTTTTTAACATTTGAGATTCTAAATAGACGAACAAACTATAGTAAAAATGTAATCCAAAAAAGTTAAACCTTGATATTTGATACATAGTTTTTTTTTGGGTCAAAGCAAATAACAGTGTATCACATAGAAAGGCTGATCCAAATGCTTTGAATTTTGTTGTTTTAATATTGCATTGTACTTTGATTGACATATATCATCTTTTTTCTAATTAATTTTTTTTAATATTGTTTATTTATTCGAAATCTAAATAGTTTATGAATTTTTTTATTTTCTCTAAGTTTTTTTATTTCCATGGAAATATATCATATCCATGTAATATTTTTTAATATCTGAGCTTCTAAGTAAATGAACAACTTATTGTAAATGTTTGGTCTAAACTAAAAACTAGTGTATCATATATAGATATCTATCAAAGTTTTTCTATTTTAATATATTTAATATTATTCTGATTTATTCAGAAAATAGTTTTTCTATTTTCTTTATATTTTTTTTTTTATTTCCACCAAAATATGATGGATCCATATATATTTTTTTAGACATTAAATTGAATTATATATATAAACAATGCAGGTTGGTTAGCCACGCATCCATTCTTCTGTTTTAGATATCAGAATGAGAGGATTGTTTTTCACTTTGAATTATATTTATTTATAATGTCAAAAAACCATCTTTTTCGTGTTAAGAATCGCCGGAGGTGATCAGTATACAGCCAAGCCGCAGCGTTCCGCTACATACCACGCCAAGCTGGGACTGACTACCTCGGACTGGGTTATGACCAACACCCCCATTCTTCACGAGCTGTTCTTAATATGTTGCTGACTAAAATTCTGTTGCAGGGACAATCTATGTTCTACGGATCCAAGGATCACGGATTCATTCAAAGAGCTCGCGTTTAGTTTTAGGTGAGTGAGCACTGTCGATTACTGATTCCTTTATTCTCTTTCTATTTTGCGTTCAGATGGTAAGGAGAAGATGGCTGATAGTTACTACATCGAAGTTGTGCCCGTAGTCGATCTAAATTCCACAGATGTAGCAGGGAAGATGGTTCTCTGCGCTGATATAAGACCAAAACTTGAGGCAACTCAAAGCAGCAGTGTCATAGTTGCAGGATACCTTGCGAAGACTCAATATGTGTCCTCGTAGATTACGACGTAGGCCGACAAATATCGAACTATGCGCGACGGGAAGGTTCAAGGTTTGATTCCTGCATATTCGTTCTTCCGAACACCTTACGGCTGTTTCTGAAGAACCGATGGTGTCAACAGTGGCAGATCCGCCATGGTGAAGGTGACTCCAGCATCCACCACCGTGGGAAGCACGGTGATGTCGCCGAGGGTGGCAGGTTTCTCGTCGAGAGGGCCCAGAACTGGTGAAGGTACCTACTTTTACTTCATCACTCATCACCCCAAGAAGAAAGCAAACCAACGAATGTGTTCATGGTTGTGTCGTCTGGTCAGCCTGATATCACTGCTCCGGGAGTCGGCATCTTGGCCGCAGCGAACACTTGGTATCAGTTCATGTCGGGGACTTCCATGTCTTGCCCACATGTATCTGGAGTAGCAGCTCTTCTCAAAGCACTGCATCCCCAATGGTCTCCTGCCGCCGTCAAATCAGCGCTCGTAGCGACTGGTGAGTAGTAGATATGTTACCGTTCCTCCGTTCCGTTCAGGAGATGTTGCTGCTGATCACGAGATGTATGACCGCCGCCCTTGAAAGCTTACACAACCAACGCATACGGCACCCGATAGAAGCAGAGGGGGTTGGTTCCTCGAAAGCTCGCCGATCCTTTCGACTTTGGCGGTGGCCACACCGATCCTAACAGAGCTGCAGATCCTGGGCTTGTCTATGACGTCGATCCTAAATATTACTTCGAGTACTTCCACCGCACTAGCATTTCGTCAAAACCTTGCGAGTTGGTGAACCACCGCCTGTATCACCTGAATCTGCCGTCCATCTCCATTCCCGACCTAAACAACACGCCGGTGACGGTGTGGAGAAGCGTTACCAACGTAGGCGACGCGAATTCCACTTACGAGGCGATAGTGCAGTCTCCTCCGGTTCAACTCCTCCCGGACGACGGACACCTTTGCGGTGACCTTTGCACCGCTTCACGTGGAACAAGGGTACTTCACCTTCGGAAGCTTGACATGGTGCGGTGGGGGAAAGCACACAGTACGAATTCCTATCGCAGTTCGGGTGATCGATCATCCAAGATTTCTTCTCTGATGTCTCCTAAGTCATGCGGACAACAACCACCGAGTTTTCCTATTTGTCTTTTGTACGGAGAGGAAAAGAAATAATGGACTGTAGAGTGTGTTGTCTGAAATGAAATGCGATGCGCATCAGGAACAAAAACGACAAGCATTTCTATAGTAACGATCATTATAACTTGAAATTAAGTTGACATATCTGTGCCTCGATCTAACTCGAGGGCATTCATTCGACCAGGCATGGTTTCAGATAGTTATGGCTCGATTCAGATCAATTCATATCTAACTCAAATCAGGCTTAATCCAACCCAATTCGGGGCAAACTACTTACACAAGTCCAATGCAACATGTTGCATAACTGATACTGAAAAAGGTTTTCTACATACAAAAGTTAGATCTCCCAAAACAAAAACATTGTTGAGAAACCATCAACTATACGAGTGAAGAAAAAGATCCAAAAACGGGCGTTTCTTGCTCTTTCACCATAGTAACAAAAATTTCTTAGAGAAAAACCAACAACAAAGAGATCCAAGAATCCGAAAAAGGCACTTGAATCGAAAGCTAAGTTTATTAACGATAAAAAGCTCTCATGAAGTTGCTAGTCTGCAGTCTCCATTGTGCGCATTTGTGTGTGTTTTATGGCTGTGTTGTAGACAACCGCAACTATCAATGATCAGCAAACAAAACTGAAAGTTCAGCTTCACAAAAGCAAAAGATGAAAAATGGGATATGCTAATAACAATGAATTCAGACAACATACATGAGACTGCATTCATTGATTTTGGTAATCGGTAAACCAACAGGGACCAGCTAGTTTGCTACTGTTGTTAATATCAACCTGTAAAGTTGACTACAAGCAGTTATAGATAGTGTTTTCAAGGTTGAAGGAATGACACTATACTTCGCAATGGTGACACATTAATAGTTGACTAAAATGCATAACCCCTGATATGACTTATCAACCATTGCAATGTACTCCCTCAACCCATGTCATCTTTGGGCAGTGATCGTCACAATTCTTTCATGAACTCATTGGCCATTTATCATACTGATATTTATGCATAGTTAGTTCACAACAAACCTAAATTTCCTTAGGTCCATAAGAAGAAATTGTGTTATGCTTGTCTTCTTGTTTCCTTTGGTTCCAAGTATACTCGTGATTACTAGAATACAACCCTAAATCCTAAAAGTATAATCGCGTTTACTAAAATATACTTATAAGAAAAGTGTGACAGATTTTCATTCCATAATGATCTAATTGTACAGTCAAAAGACATGGGTAAGTGACTTTCCCTACATCCAAGAAAAGAAATGATTGGATAAGTTGCACCTACCTTTGCCAAGAGCCTATAATGTATATTCAAGATCAAAATTGTGTAATTGAACTTCCACTAATTCGATGAGAACTTGAAGAGATCAACTATTTCCTAACTCAATTACATCAACTAAAACTTTTTCTTTAGGGAAGAATGCACTTATTGACCTAACTATAATTATATTCTTAAGAGCTTATATAAGAAAAAGGTGATTAGGGTTTTTCATGTTTGCATAATTCGAATTGTATCTTTCACATACATCAACAAGATGAGAAAAGAAACTCTTTCATAGAGAGTCAAAAATGAGACTTCACATCGGAAACAATACCAAAATAAGGATCATATTTAGATAAGAGTTGATTTCTAAAATCTTTATAATAAAAATATGTATGCAATTCAAAGTAATTTTTCCCAAGTGATTTTATCTATAGGATTGATTTTGTGTTACTATACTTCCAACATAAACAGTATCTGATCTCATCATTTTCTTATACATGGGAAAGGTTGATCAAAATCAATCTGTTAATACAAAAGATTGTTTGTAACTAGCCACACATCGATGTTGGTAATCATAATGTCTGAGTTGATATTCTTAGGATTAGGGGTGGCAATTCTCCAATGGTCTCTTATGAGGATTGATAAGTTGTATATGTCAATCTAATGATCATATACAACTTTAAGTAAGACGTCTTCAATAAAAATGAAAATAGAGAAGGAAGCATTATTTAGCATAAATTACGCATGCAACTAATGTTCATAGCTCAGAGAAACAAAATGAATCGAAGAACGTTAATTCACTAAAAAGAAACATTGATAACAAAGTGAACAAACCTGAAAATCCACAAGGAAATAACTCTGCCATCTCGAATTCAACTAAGCAAACATATAAGACTCGTAATAGATTAACCAAAATAGCATAGAAGACCAGACACGATGGCGGCAACAAGTACCTAACATTCGTATCTAAACAGAGGACGATAACATAGAGCTTTCTCTCTGCCTATCTAATCGAACAAGCTGAATCCCATGTCATCATCACTCTCTTCCTTGGGCTCCTCCTGCAACAACAATGACGAAAAACATTTCAAACACTACCGTGTAACATAAATAAAACCCCAAAAGAAGAGAAAATTTCTCACCTTTTTCTCCTCAGCTGCAGGAGCAGCAGGGGCCGCAGCCCCGTCCCCAGCAGCCGGCGCAGCGGAGACTGCAACCGCAGCACCACCGCCCCCTGCAAAAATATAAGAATATCACGAAAAATGAGGTTAAAAATTGGATTTTTAATCGCATGAAACGGACGAGAAGGACGAAAAGTAACGAGAACGAACCGGATCCGACGCTCAAGATAAGGTCATCGATGCTCCTTTTCTCGAGGAGCTTCGCGAAGAGGGGCGCCCAGTAGGAATCGATCGTCAATTTGGCGGCCTTCACCAGGGTCAGGATCTTCTCCGACTGAACGATACACGGTGGGACGAATCAGGAAATCAATGAAAAATAATGCATGAACGAGAGAAGGCACGCTGAAGAAAGAAACAGGGATGTAAGGGGCGGATTACCGTGATGGGGATGCCATCGTCGTGCAGGATGAGAGCAGCGTAGCAGCAGGCGAGCTCTCCAATCGAGGCCATCAGGCGGCGACCAGGAATTCTTCGTCGAATGACAGATCAAAAAACGAGGAGGGGATCAATTCTAGGAAAACAGGAATAGAGGGATGCAGACCGACGAGAGAGATAGAGAAATACCTGATTTGGGCGGCTAAGAAGACGCGAGCGCAAAGAAGGGTTACGGCGGCGAGAAAACGAGGGATTTATATAGATGAACACCTAGGGTTTCACTGGAATATGCCGTATCGAGTGGGAGTCAGGGTTCAGCGAACAGGAGCCCTCCTGTTGGTTGGCTTCCAGGGACTCACAGAACGAAAAATGAAGATCCTTTCTTAGCTATTATATTAATTGAGAATATCTCATTTGAGAATCGGAGGTTTTATACTGAGACATTGAATAGAATTTCGTTTAACTAAAAGATAAAATGCATAATAAAAGTACAGATACTATTTCTATAATTCAGACTATGATTAGCAAATGAACAACCTATCAGTTGATGTCACAGTAAAAGTTAAAAAAAAGTATGATATTTAAATTTTTGTTGGTATCACAGAGGCATTGCTAGAGTGTAATATTTTTAAAGATGATGTAAAATGAGCAAAATTATATATATTTATAGATAGGTTTAGTATGGCACAAATGTTTATACCGAATCCTAAAACATATGTATATGGAATCTTACTCAATCTTTTACCAGTTGAAATAAATGTATCATTTTCTTAGCTACAAGGGCTTTCTTTTTTGTTTTCTCGCGTCTTTTGAACCTCTTCCACGTTGTCGTTCACTTGATAGATCGAACCTGTCGTGATAGCATAGCCAAGCATATTTCAGGTTTGGCCCCGAGAGCACCCAAACCAACGGATGCCATCTCGCGGTCAGCCGCACAGTTCTCAGCACTTCTTTGGGAAGGGGTTCGGTTCAGATTGTACGAAATCGAGTTCGAGGTTGATCAGGGGGTTTGGAATCAGAGCTACAACAAATCCAGTGGTTGCGCTGCGCGAGATCAAATGAACCAAATAACAGCTCCCCAAGAAATAACTGAATTTTTTTTCTTCATTTATTTCCATATACAATTTACACCAAATAATAATAAAAAAATGAAACCTGTTTAAAATTCAGAGAAGTTTTTTTCTTGTTGGTATCCATCCCCGCCAGTGACTGATCTGTATGAGGTTACAATGTTGCATGAAGAACGGCGCTCCAAGGAGCATCCCAGGGTTCTTCCACTTTGACCCATGAACTGTTACAAACAAATGGGAATCGTTCAATCCATGGTATAAGACGAGCAAAATGTGCAATAGATCTACACATAAGTAAGCTTCAGGAAGAAGGGCAAAATTCAAAGAGTTCAAGTAAAGAAATTTTAACAAGCAACACTCTACACGTGCGCCTACATGCTACCTACATGCTAACATTAATGGACAGACAGAAGATGGTCGACAAGTGCTAAATGAGACGAATGTCATGTTAGTTGATTTTCTAATTCCAGAAAAAGCACTTGACAGAAAATTATGATGCACCATGCGCTGGTATATCTTTTGTGTGGCATAAGGTAAAAGATGGGTGTACTCAAAAGGGAATTATTTTCAGATCTCAAATCCATTCATCGAGGAACTAATGATAGCAAGCAAGTCAAACGAAGATTATGTTGTAGCATTAAGCCAAACAAATTACAGTAAAGACAATTTTTTTGCATATGCATATCACCACAACTTTACCTCCAAGATGACTAAGATTTCAGGCCAATAGGAACACTCAAGGAAGATCAGGTTGTTGGACGCGTCATTGTTGACAAACCACGGCCAGAAGAAGCCATTCCATGGTGACCAACATCTAGCTCCTCATCTCCTAAATCTGTCAGATGATGATAAAAGAAAATAAGAGCACAATAGAACAATCTTATGCTGTATTATAATCAAAGTTTAAAAACTGTAGGAACGGTACATATCGACCCATATTTACAGATAAAACCATGTACCAGCACTTTGACCAGACGATTTCACTCAAAAAATGTTATTTTACGTCTTAAATTTGGAGACCTGATGTTGACAGCCAAAACATCATGTCCCACAATCCAATCCTCATGTCAACAGTACATCTCTCTACAGTTGCCGATCAACAGCTGTTTTGGTTGTCAACGACAGATCCCACAATAAAACATTGATTACAAGTACTCCCAAGAAAGAGATAAAGGTACTAGGTTGCAAACCTTGATTGCAAGTACTCCCCATGAGGAGTCTAATGCAGGCATGTAACTGCATGTATGGTGCCAAGTGGCTGATGCATTTTTAAAAAGAATGGCAACTACATGATAGAAGAAAAACATGCTCCCTTTGATCCTATGTTGATCCTTACGAGCATCAGACAAGCTGTTCCAGAAATGATTATGGAAAATATTTCAGCAATAAACAATATAACTCATATAAGATGCATGTATTACCAGAAATATCTTCGCCTGCCTGGGCACCAGCGACTCCAATACAACAAAACAAGGAAGTATCATCTACTTTCAAATGTTCATAAGCAACATATATGTCCTCAATCATTGCAGCTTCGTATAAGGAAGTTAAGTCTTTGATGCATGAGATGTCCTGTAATCCATCACAAACTGTCAGAAAAGAAAAAAAAGAAAGAAAAAAAATCTGACTGATACGTTTTATACCAAAAGCAAAGCCAGGAGAAAAGATGAACAAAAGTGGAGAGGAAACAAAGAAACATCAGGGAGAATAAGAAAGATGGAGCACAGGACAACTGGAATTGGACTTTATTGCAACATATGTGTTGCTTCCTGAATTTGCATACCTTATAAAACTACTCCTAGCGACAACTATCGATGTTTTCTCCCATTATAGCAATTCATAAAGGCACCATACAGGAAACAAATACTTAAGGTCCAGTTCAATAAGCTGATAGCCTTTACACACAGCTAACTCATACTCAATTTGAGTATTCACTTCAAAAAAAAAAAATCAAATTATAACATTTTGCATAATTACTTTTGCACCAGAAAAATACTTTCAACCTTTATGTGCATTCATCACAAAAGATGATTTTCAGTAAAAAAACATCCCAGTTGAAATCTCAGTTAGTTCATGTTTTGCCAAGCGGGCACCAGCAGATTTTATCTCTAGAGTAATGGGAGATGGACACCAGGTCTCCACTGTTTTGTTGTGGGAAAGGTGATTAAAATATTGAAGTCATGGTTTTAAATATTGGTCCAATAGTAGTTTGGCACATTGATAGACCAGTACTGGTATATATTGATATCATTAAAAAAAATTAATAATAATACTGACTATAATTGAGCCACCTGATATGATACTGGTTCTTAATCACACTGGTAAAAACCGGCTGGTACATACCAGTCCAATGTATTATAAATCTGATAGCAGCCACCAGGCCTTCTCGATCAACAAAAAGGTTCTGTAGACTAAGAATAGATAAGACTTTCTATACCTCAACAACCATGCAGGTTTGTAAATTCCCACAATTATCAAAAACTAGACAAATGTAAAACACAGAAGAATAAAGATAAAAGAAAGAATGACAGCAACAACAGCCAGGGAAATGAAACTTAGACTTTGTTTCCACTTTCAACTGATACTCACATACCAATAGGTATACCTTACAACAAGAAACATCAAAGAAATATGAAGCACTGAATTTACCTTCCTTGGAATGGAAGAAGATTGAAGGTGGGCCATCAATCCTAACCAGTAAGCATTTGACTTGGTTTCAGCCTCATGTCTCATCAACAGAGTCCTCTTTGCCTGCAATAACAATAGTTTTGATGTTAGTGATCTCCATATTATCTATTCAGGCCCAATAGTGAAATCAAAACCTTCTAAACAGAATTAAACAATTGCACAACTTAGGCAATTATTCTGACCATTCCTACTCAAAATCATTTTAAGAGACAAGGTTATGTACCCTAAGCAACTAAACAATAAAACATGATATTGGTGGGGACTAAAAAATACTTCATTAGGTTCCATGGAGGAAGATAGATAGTGCATTAAAATTTAAGCTTTAATTCCCTATTACATTTCATATGCCAGATTACAGTCAAAACCTAATTTATCAAATTTGTAGTTGCACAGTTCCATTTCATAGATCTGGACACGTGGTTACAAATTATTAGATAAATATAACAGGCTAGATATTCACTAACCCGATCCAGCTCCCTCTGAGCAATCTTGTTACTGTGTAAACCCCTGAGAACATTCTTGCATGCATCAACAGCTTTATATACCTTGAAAAGAAATCACACAGGTTGATGCACCTGGATATTGGAGCAAGCACATGAGATAATTTGTTCAGAGGCAGATTGACCATACCTTGCTTGGAGTCGATGTCACCGATATAACATACCACCCAAGATTCAGCCAATCAAAAAGGCTTAGTTCAAATGATACATCATATGTTAATCCCAGAGAATCCCTGACTGTTGTGAAGAGCCTGGGACAGGATACACATGTATTGGCATACATTATGTCAGTAACCATTTGAGCTTATAAGTAAAAGGACAGTCGTCACCGTGTATACGGTTCACGAGTGTTATTTATAAAAAGTTGCAAAGAGAAAATGATGGATGTGTAAGATTAGATAAAGGGTAAATCCATTGAATCTATTATGTGATAATAAATGAATGACATGATTATACATCACAAGATGCCAATTGCATATTGAGAAAGTAACAGGAGAAAAGAGAAGCATCCATCCTCCAAGTTCCAACTAAATTAAAGGGCAAAGTTGAACCAAAGAGATAAATATCATCTGGAATTTGAATCTTTAAGTTGAAAAATGAATAGGCCACAAAAAAAAAAAGTTTCATAGTTACATCTTAAAGTCAAGTTCTAATTTAACTAATTAATCAATATTACGAAAAGTGCAATATTGACATGAGCTAAATATATTTACCAACCAATGACAACCCATGTACCTTGAATTTATGATCTCAGCTAACAGCCCCAAGGTTATGCTGAAGAATAGCGGATGACTGCGAATACCTTTTTTACCATTCTTTTCAACATTTTTCTCTTCCAAGTGAATTATTTTATCTGAGTTGGACATTTCATCTGCATTAAAACAATTCAATCAGTTTCAGCCAGTAGATGTAAGTCCCAAAAATAGGCATATACATAGCAAATATCAGCATTCTAAGTTTGTCCAAACAAATATACAATTCATTTTGATGCAGTTACTAATAAGCTTAATTCCTTCAATTTTTTTCGGAAAAAAAAAGCACTTGTGGAATTGAAGTACTATCTTTTGAGGAAATGAATTGGACTGTCAAATTAGCATGCTTTGAGACTAGATTTGTTACTGAGATGATATCTATAAAAGATGACCATCCCATTTGGAATTTATCCACATCAATTATGTTTAGAATAAAATCATAAAGAACTAAGATGGATGCACAAAGGAATCAAAGACAAAGGAAGCCATGGAAAAGAAAAGGAGCAGTCTTTGTCAAGAGTTTCAAGCAAACATAATGTACCATCCATATTTGATGCATTAATCAAATAAAAAAGATCTCTTCCTTCAGCAGTGAATCCCCAACGGCTTGCGGCTGGGCCCGCAATATATGCACATGCTCTCTCATCAGTGTCTTTCAGGAACACCTGCCAATGAAAATGATTTTTAGACTAACAAGCTTCAACATTTGAACACTGAAATATATGAGTAAGTGAATCAATCAAATAATGAAATCCACAAAATTCTAGACATAAGCCAATCATGTTGCTGCCATGAAGCAGAACTTCACAAAACAACTGCCTGGACTTCCTGCTTCCAAGCCTCTTAAGATTATCTATCCCAAACACCTGCTAGCTATCCTTTTTTCTCAGTGACAAGAAATGAATAAAAAACATTTAAAATCATTTCACTTCACTAAAATAATTACCTAATGGTTCCCAACCAAAAAGTGCTCCTGAATACATGAAAACAAAATATGTATTTAAAAAATGAAGTGATGACAAAAGGATATTTACATAGGAAAGAAAAAAAGGATTGCCAAGTCCTTTAAATTGCTGCCTCTCCCTCTCTAAGTAAAAAAACCACTCTTTAAACATTGAACATTTACATTGTGCATTGAGTTTAAGGACAGAGAGACAGGGTGCAGTTTGACTATTGATATTGGCCTTAACATAGCTCAAATTGTTTAAAATGATCCACATAGCAGAACCAAATGATTGGGCCCTTATGACTTGCTGGAAAGATATGGACTGTAAATACAGTAAGTGCACTAGTTATCTCAAAATGACAGTATTATCTCTGAATAATAAGCTCAAATTCCGGAATGTTTTATGTAAATGAAGGGTAAAACATGGGCAATTCTGATGTTCATGGAAGAGTCATGATGTTAATAGCTTAGAACACATACTTGTTGGAAATGAATATCGGATGGGAAAGGTCGGAACATAATTGGTTCAAAAGACTGCTCAATGTTAGGACTTTTTGCAGTGCTAACTGTTCCCAGATAATCAAGAATACAAGCTTCAATGTCTTCCTCAGTAAAATCCCCAACAATGCTAACCTGTTATACCAATAGCAAATTAGTTTAACAGAGAAAGAGATGTGCAGGTGATATGAACAAGGAATCCTGTGCATGTCATGCAATCATTTACTTACCCATACCTTGTTAATCAACAAGTTAACATGAAACAAAACATTGAGAACAAAATAATCATTGTGATCAAACCAAAAAAAAAATGTCCACCTCCATATTGTCAGCAACAAACTGCTTCATTACAGCATCTTTTACTGATTGAAGTGTTAAATTTTGCAAAGACTCTGGCATTGGCTCAACAAATCTCTCGTCGCCGTTTAGCATTGCAAGCATAAGTTTGAAAGCAGTAGAGCGCTCCAAGCTTTTTGGAATGGAACGGTAATATGATAGATATAGCTGCCTGGCTCTATCAAATGCATCTTCTAGCCACACACTATGCTGCAACAAGAAACTTAAACTCAATTGATCCAATATCAACTTAAGAGAAGCCCACAATATGATTTAAGGGTTAATAAAAAATGAAGAATCATCTTATATTATTTTTCTCTTTCTAAGTGTTGCAGCTCCAACAGTGAACCAACTACAACAGCTACAACAGTTTGGCATCTCCAGTTGGCAAAAAATCATCATGACCAGCTTAAAATGTGCTTGGTACAACTAGAATAGGTAACTCAATAAATCAATGAAACAAAGAAAAAGATTTGATAGGGCCAACATCAAAAGTCTTTCAAGAACTTCAAAAACAAAAATTCTTAAAATAAACTCAGCTCATGTAACTTTAACCAATCACATTCTAGATAGATGCTAGACTCCTAAAAATAAGCACAAATAGAATTCAAATTATGGACATAGACAAAGTGAAGAAGTTCAAAAGAAATATTGTTACCTCAAGTACCATATGAAGAAGTTGGAAAGCAGCACGCATTCCATTATCTCTTAAAGTAAATCGGAATTCCATAGCAATGAATTCCTCAGTGGACTCCAGGGAGCAGTTTATTAGGTGATTAACACAAAAAAGTTCTACCTGGAGAAGAGCAGAACAAGTCAACTAGTTGAGAAGCAGATCAAAAACTAAATACATTTCACTCCTTGTCTAATTGGTTGGACAACACTATAAATTACCTTTTATATTGTTCTTTAATGGTTGTTTTATTTCTTTTCAGGCATATACTTTTATTTCTTTCCACGTTAACCCAACATCCTTCTTTTAATTACACATTAATCCAATATATGAATACAATAGTTGTCATTTATTTGAGACAACACAATACTACAAGACTGCAGAATAATACATAGAATAGTTTTACAATCCTACAGATTTCCAAATAGAATCTTAATAGAATAGGGCAGCTTGCTCCAACCAACACTCCACTTTTTGCTGTTCCTAGAGCCTATAAATCTTCAGTATCCTTAAGAAATACATCTCAAGATAAAGAACAACCATAAAATTACTACAGTAAGAGATGAACAACAAATTCATTCAGGTCAAAAATAAACTACTCATACGAAACTAGTTTATGGACCAGAAACTTCAAAACATTCTTTTATGCATTCTCAAATGAGAAAGTTGGCAATATTCACAAAAAGTAAATGAATCCCATTTTGTCCATATAAGCATATTGCAAAAAGAAAACTGCACCTGTTCCCTGGAAAAATTACCGACACATCCACCTTCACTCAGAGTTCGGACACCCACTACAACAGCTCCTTTTGATACAGAAGTTTCAGTTGCTCTTCCACCACGCACAATGAGGCGCATGACACCGCACCTAGCTTCATTTTCTGTTATCTGTTCATAAAAAAACACAGAAAAGTAAAAGAAAGAAAAATCAGGCAACTGCAGATAATGATGTTTTTTTATCTATATCTAACAATTAAGAGGAAAAGGTAAATAAGAGTAAATAATTCCATTAAACAAGACTTGAAAAGGAAATACCCTGGTAAGGGAGAATGATTCTGATTCTTTTTCCATAAGAAGCAACTACAATAAGAAAAATGAAAATGCAGGCCTTGCAGTAAGGCTTAACAATTTTGCACAGGTTCTGCCTCCAAAATGGTGACCAAGAGTGACAATATCGTCTCACATTTGAGACACTTGTTGGCACCATAAAGAAAGAAAAATCAGGCAACTGCAGATAATGATGTTTTTTGATCTATATCTAACAATTAAACACATTGAGGAAAAGGCAAATAAGAGTAAATGATTCCATTAAACAAGACTTGAAAAGGAAATACCCTGGTAAGGGAAAATGATTCTGATTCTTTTTCCATAAGAAGCAACTACAATTAGAAAAATGAAAATGCAGGCCTTGCAGTAAGGCTTAACAATTTTGCACAGGTTCTGCTTCCAAAATGGTGACCAAGAGTGACAATATCGTCTCACATTTGAGTCACTTGTTGGCACCATAAAGCACCATGCCAATGTCTAATGTCAATGCATGTCAGTGACACCTAGTCGGACCGATATGTACCAGTCAGTACGTATGTAGTATGTACCAACACATGATACACTAATATGTACGGGTGACTCAAAGAGGAAGGAGGAGGAGAGAACAAGAAGTGGAGACAATGGACAAAGAGAAAGGAATAAGAGGAGGCAATGGAGGAAGAGGAGCATGAGGCAAAAGAGCTGACATTCAAGCAAAGAGGGCTCATGAATGTAAACCCTAAAGTATATGTGTGTGTGTGTGTATATATATATATATATATATATATATATATAATGGTTTGGACCATACCACCCAAAACGGGGGTGGTCCAGTTCACGCCCAGAGCCACACGTACCGCTCGTTTTGTACAGATCCGAACAAAACATGAAACATTGGGTGACATTAACAGGGCATGTTTGCACACTGCAATGGCACAGGCCACCATGCATATTATGAAGATATAATACAAACCAGTGATTTAAAAAGCGTCAGGCGCTAAAAGGCGCCAAGGTCCAAAAATGCCCGAGGCGCTAGGCGCTCGCCTAGGCGCTCACCCGAGCGAAGCGAGGTGCTAAAATATAAAAATATATAATATAATAATAAATATAATTATTTAAAATTTTAAATAAAAATATACTATTAAATTAAGAAAATTAATCATTTCAAATAAACTTAATATTAACAGTATAAGCCTGCTGACTGAGAAAAGAGGAAGTAGCAGCGGCGAGCGACGGCAGCGGCGACAGCAGTAGCGGCGAGCAACGGCAGCGACAGCGGGAGCGAGAGCGGGAAAGGGAGCGGCGAGCAGCGACAGCGGCAGCGTTTGCGAGCGATGAGCAGCGGGAGCAGGAGCGGCGAGCAGCGGGAGGCGCGAGCATCGACAGAGACAGCGTTTGCGAGCAGCGACAGAGGCAGCATTTGTGAGCAGCGACAGCGGGAGCAGGAGCGGCGAGCAGCGGGAGGCGCGAGCTGCGACAGAGGCAACATTTGCGAGCAGCGACAACGGCGAGCGGCGACAACGGAAGCGTTTGCGAGCAGCGACAGCGGCGAGCATCGGGATCGGGAGCGGCAGTGGCGAAGGTTAGGGTTGGGTTCTCACTTATATCGATTTTAGTTGGTTCGATTGAACCAACTAACCATCAGAGACCGAACCAGGACCGAATCAGACCTAAAATCCTGGTTCGGTCGCCTTGGTTAACCCAAGCGCTCGCCTGAAGCGCCCAGCGCCTGGGCTCGGGCGAGCGCCCAGGCGGCGCCTGTTTGAAGCGCGCCGCCTGGGAGATTAGCGAGGTGCTCGGGCCTCGCCTCGCCTCGCCCGAGCACCTAGGCGAGCGCCCGAGCGCCTTTTTAAATCACTGATACAAACCTTTAACGAGAATTCGTAACCAGCAACAAATTAGCACAGCACAGCCACGCAGCATGCATTGTTTCTATGCTGGGTATTCACTTGACTACCATATTTATCCTATATGCACAATGCATAAAAAAAAGGTTGTTATTCCATTTTTAGCATATATGACAGCATATACGTGACTTGAGGAGATAATAATTTTTGGGTGCTTTTTCAGGCAATCAGTTCTTGTTCGTCTACAAAAGGTTTTTCAAAATGAACAAAAAAATGAACATAATTATATAGTTTATAGTTTATACTTTATATAGAGAAATGGTGAACACAGCAATCATTACTAAAGATAAGTACCTTGTAGTTTACAGGAATCCCATTTGAAAGACAACACTGTGTTATGCCAGTTTCCTTGTCAAATAGTTTTGTTGCATTGCCTTCCTTTGACATGGGAACAAAAGAGGGTCTTCGTTGCACCCTCAACTCCTCCAGCACTGCCTGGCTTATAAGTTCTTTTGGCACCTCAAGCTGCAGAAAAAAGAGATGATATACAGTTCAAAAGCTACATGAATATGTACAACTTGATTCAAGAATTCCTACCATAAATTTACTATAGATTTTATTCTTTTTTTCTCCTATAGGAACTGATAACTCTCCCAGACAATATAATTCACATACTAAAAGAGAGATAATAAAACATAGCCCCTAAAGGCAGCTGCTCAATAACCATTGAGGTTGAGAAAATTTTGCAATTTCGAACCTGTGGCTTGCGTTCATAGTAAACATAATTTAACATAGAAGTCAGACGGCAAGGAAAAAGAATCAGATCTTTATGTGGTGGTAGAAAGAAATAGAAAAAGGATAAACATATGGTGTTATAATTGATAGAAAGAGATTCAAAGGAAATAGACAGGGACTTGAAATTTATAAAAAAAACATTTTCCATTTATCAAAATGGTCACAGATACACTTTGATATAAGAAAAACATGGGTTTATTTAATACTAGCTAACAAATTTAATATTATGATTTGTATGACCCGAAGATTTTTGTTTCTTAATTTATAATCAAATAAAATCCTATCAATTAAAAAAGTAAGTTATTGTCAGAAATAGATATCCACCCAGTTATTTACCATTATTTTAATTCCTAATGTTACAAGTAAAGATAAAAAATAAATAAAACAACCAAAAGTTTTAATAACATAATAAAACTATTAACTAGAAACATTTCAGTCCTTGTCATCTATAAAACCATCACATATCTTCTTTGTTTGTACATTGCACAGCCTATCATGTCTAAGGTTTAAAAACCATCTGTACCGATCTATAAATGCTAATATTTACAGGTCCATTAGCCAACTGGGATGAGCATGGGATGATTTTGCCTGGTTTAGATATAAGTATGCACATACTGCAATGACACACTAAAGTCTACATAGTAACATATTTGAGAGGACAAACAAATACATATTACTTGATTCCAAGAGTTGAGAAGACCATACCTCAGGTTCGGCATGTATGGGTTCCTTCAAACCCACTATTATAGAATCAGTTATTTCATGTGGATAGATTTTAAACTCGGTTTCTCCCACTCCTTCGATATGTACTTTGCTCGGAACACATACAACGATGGCTGCAGGAAGCGGTGCAGTGGGTTTTCCAAAGTCCGAAATGAACTCCAACACTTCCGCACCTATGGAGTTAACCTACAGCAACCATAAGCAATTAACATCTAACAAAAAAATTTGTTGAGAAGACTGAATAGCACACAATCAGAAAAAGAATAGTTAAAATAATTACTTCTTCAAGAGTGACTGTTTCAGCAACTGTGACCAAACTCTCATGTCCCTGTCTCTGATCCATGATGGTATGACCAAGAGCATCACTTTCCATAATAAATTCTAGGTTGTCAACAGATGGGACACTATCAACCATTGCAGCCAATTGTTCACTATCTTTCAACAAAGCATCCATGTAGCGAGTTAGTTCTCCTTTTGTTACACCAAATTCCTTAAGTCTTCGAACCTGATTCCAGGACAAACATAAGTCATGGAACATCATAAATGATGAAAAGATACAAGGACCAATTTCTCATCATTTCAAGTTAGATACATGATGCTAAAAAAGAAATGCCTTTGGAATAGGAAATTTTTAGTGTACCACAATTTTAAATGTTAAGGGGTGATTCACTAATAAAATCTAGAAATCATACATGTGCAGTACCACAGTTTTGGTGCTGTGCACCACACAGATGCACAGTACCAAAATCCAAGACTGACAATATAGCCATCAGTTACTGGAGGCACTCAGCTTAAAATATGATTTTTACAAGTTCAATGAAGAATACAGCCTTAAATAGCTTGCAATAAAATAACATATATTATGATACAACATCTGGAAAGTGGAAACAATTAGTAATTTCATTACTGAACATGGATTGTTCCATCAATTATGGTTCAGGTATGTATCTAATCAACTGAAATGCATCTCAATGAGAAAACCAAGGTGCAAACCTCTTGTACAGCAACTTTAACAGCACTCTGCCAGTTTTTGGGTTCTGCTGTTACAGTGAGAGTGGTAACAGTGCATCCCTCTCTTCCTGAATCACTATGATCTAACTCGATCGACGTAAAAGGAGGATTTGAACTCTGCAGAGTTCCAACAACCAAATATAAATAATTGTAATTTCAACTTAAAGAAACATCTGAAGCAACAATAGGAAGTTCTAACATGAATAGGACAATATTTTTTTAATTAATTCCTTTGTTGACGATACTTTGCCAGTTACATAGTATATATAAATCAGTATAGCCATTTGCGAGTTATAGTTCCATACTTCCATAGTAATAAAATACCACTAGAAGCAAATCACCAAGTGCTCTAGAACAAGATCGAAACATAGTCTATATAAATCAGGAGAAGCAATAAAGCTTCAAAGGTGTCGAGTGTATAAAAGACAGCTACAAGGAAAACAAATATAACATAGTCCTGGCATAGCCAATTGCTGATTACACCAATCCCCCCCACCCACGACCGCGCATTACTTGCGCCACCGGTTTCTTGTCTTCACCTGTCCCATAGTACTCATCTACCTCTTCCTCCTCGTATTCCACTTTTTTCCCTCCTCTTCTCCTTCTCCTCCTCCCCCTCCCCCTTCTTGATGCCAGCTGATATTGCCACTATACCAAGCGTTGATACACCAATAGATACCAGACTGGTAGCAGTACCAGTCTGGCTAAGGACTGGAGTAGGATCCAGCGCTAAGATTTAAAACCATGGTATAAACTATAAACTAATAAAGTATTGCAACAACAACCAATTACTACAACAGCAATGATAAGACTATTCCCAAGTAATTGGGTAGGCCTACAAACTACTCTAGTTTCATTTTAGCTCTATCGAGGCAACCTCTGCAAATACAGTAAGCCCATCATGTCTCGCACTATTATTTATACTTTTCTTTTTATCTCAATCTACATATGTAATTCAAATCAAGCATTGCACATGCTGACCAGACTAATTTGTGCTCGCCACATTGTGACACAATAGAAATGGGGCATACCAACCAAGTCCAGATTTGTCTATGCTGGCCAGCATAGAGAACATGAACCATGTTGGTATTAAGTTGAAACCTTTGCTTATACTCTAGGCACACTTGATTGTTTTCTTTATGTGTCAAAGCCACACAAAACAATTTTTTCTATGATTTTCTTAATTGGTGCTACCTTCAGTTTACCATACAATGGTATGCAACAATGTAATTTAGGACATGAAAAACTATAAATTATAGTGGCAAATGATTCAGTTGTAATGGTGATGGATTCATCCTTTGTTGCAATGCCAAAGAACCCAACAGCATTTATATGCAACCCAATACCCAAAATTTGAGTGAACAAGCAACATTGATTGAACATTTAAAATCAACAAGAATGAGCAGATCCACAATTGTCATCACTCAACTATCACTTTGTTGCTACTACAGAAAGGATAAGAATAAAATATCTCAAAGACCAACTGTGCTCTTAAACAAAAAGCACGCTTCATGGTAGTAATTATCCTGAAAAAGGTATTGCTTCGAGAAATTATCCTCGATAACCAGAATAGCAATTACCTTATATCTAGTGTTAATCCGAAAGTGTAAAGCTGTCAAAAATATTCTTTTCATCAAGACATTACGCAGGTCTCCATATGTGCAAACTTGGCTCACAGGAATCTAAAAGAAAAGACAAGAACCATTAGAAGTACATATGCATCAAGTACAAATTTAACAGTAAGCAGAAAACACAAATTGTAGTGTCCGCCATGCTGTACAGATCACAGGATGACCTTGAATGTCCAAGACAGATTTTCTGTATAATCCATAATTAGGAGATAGAATTGATATATATATACCATGTAAGAGATCAAGCTAGGTTTACTTGTAGAAGGAACAAAAGATTATCTATTTCAGAAAATAAAAAAGGAGCCAACCAATAGTGAAGTTTTTCTTTTATTAGAAAGTGAAAAGAAAAGAAACGGCAAGTTTTGGCATTCGATTCATCATTCTTATACTTATTTCATAACCTTAATGAAATAAGTCCACGACATATTCCCAGTACACGGCCAGATTAAAGGCACTGTAGTGTAGAGGTATCTGCATATAAGTTGTAAAATGAAATATTTACATGCCCAAGACTCCATCCCAGAAATAAACCTACACCTAGTGGGCATTTTCAGGAAATAAAAGGCCATATGTGGATGACATGACAAACATTGTGTTATGCCACTAAGTTATATATTAGATAAGATGATAATTTTTGTTCCCTTGAATCTTGCTTGCCCTTCAAGATTGTCTATTTTCCTTTTAAAGGTCAATATACGGGATTATATCTATGTGAATGGTTAATATTCCTCACTATAACATGAACTATTATTATGTTTGGTAAGCTTTTGACACCAATAAAACAATCAGCAATCTCGTCTCCCCAGAGTTAGTTCACAATGTTCTATTTTTTGTATAAAATATTCATTTTTATAGTCAAATATAAAAGCTTAAGGAACCATAACTATTATTAAGTTTTACGAGACCTACCATCCCCCTACCCGTCTCATGGAAACTAGATGCCCAACTTTTTCACTTTAAAATCTTAAGATGTGAATTGCAACCAGTTTCATAATAGAAATACCAGATAGAAACATTTTTTAAGACAAGTTATATTAAACTTGCTTAAAAATTCTAAAATGATGTCTCATTTATATTAGATAATTAAAGAGTAAAATAGGAAGGAAATGCTCGGCAACAAAATAGAGGACGACAGTCAGCGGGCTGAAAAGCAATGTGAATTGCAGAAAGAAACTAAGGAACAAACTTATTAGCTGACAATTATGTGTTACCTTGCAGAACATGTTGAATGAAAAATTTTGAATCAACTCATGCTGGAATATTTCCGGAGGCTTAGTATTGTGATCTAATCCTGGCAATGACCACTCATGTTCTACAGGAGGCCTGACAGCCTGCCTCTCCCTTCTTGTAAACTGTGGTTGATCAAATGAGATAGAAGATCTCTCATTAGACAGACTACCAGCTAGACCTCCTGGCAGCTTTGGAACAAGGAAATTTGCCATTGCACCAAATGTACTGGGAGTGTGAATGTTAGCCATTTCACTCTTTGCAAGAGTCTTTCCAAAAACAAACTACATCACATCCAAAATGTCAGTAAACAGCTTACATAAAGTTCTTATACACAAAACAAAAAAATGAAAAGAATGTTTTAATCATACCTCAATCTGCGCCTCTGTCTTAGGAATGTCATCAATATCCCCCACTAAGTATAGTGTGGCATTTGCAGGAAAATACCAGCGTTCATGAAACTTCTGGATTTTCTCTGGGTCCCATTTCTTGATTTGCTCTTCCAGTCCAATTGGGAATCTTTTGCTCAGTTTGTTTTCTGAATGCAAATGTTGTAGCAACTGCTAGAATGGAGTCATGATCAATATACTCTATGAATTTAACAATCTATCATACAAAAAGGACCATCTGAAACACTTAAAACTTAGCAAATTCAAGATCTACTCTTGCTCACCTGACAATCAATACGATACTCTATTGTGTTCATCATTTGCAATTCTGAGAGAATTGCCCTTCTCTCCTTCTCCACACGAGATGGAAGAAACTTTGGGTGAAAAGCAATCTGAAAATAATAAGCAGTAACCATCATAAAGTGTGTACAAGTGCACCAAAAATTATTTTCACACAAAATCTTAGCATGCAGCAATTCAATTCATGTTTCTTGAAAACAACTTGGTAGCCTTTCATTCACCATTTGTGAGAAAAGCATTTATAATGCCCTTTTGCACTAAAAGAACAGTCAATGATTATCAGGTGACAGTCCTTGTAAAAACTATAAAAGCTCTAGATGCAAGATGTAGAAATGCAGTCAACCAAATGTTCTTCATCTGGTGAAGATAAACAAGGAAAGCTATTTACCTCATTAAGTGCATCCAATACACATGGAACTAAATCTGCATCAGAGTCCTGAAACAAAAGTCAATTGATCACTAAAAACATGAACATCTTGTTAAAAAAGGTAAGACCAAGAAGGGACATGAAAAGTATCAAGAAATATAAACATTAGGTAGAGAGCATATAAACCCATTATCTCCATGCTTGCAGAATGTACAAACACACTAGGAGGTCGTAGAAACATCTAGCTGGTAGGTGAATCTAGTAGTTCATTAATGAATGCATTGCTCCCCATGTATATGAATGCTAACATTCCCCGATGAGCATTTATATACATTTTTCATGAGAAAGTAATAAAGAAAATATATCATCTTATTTTAGCACCAAAAATAATAATAGAAACAAAAATTCTTACAATAAATTTTAAATAATATAAGAACTTGTCAGGAATACTGGTGTGTGAAGCCAGTTCCCAACAACTTAATAAGCACCATCAGACCCAGGGCGGATAAGTGCAGAAATTGTAAAAATGTGTTATATCCTACTGATAAGTTTACATCCAGCTTCTCAAGCTAAGTCTTGCACAAGAAGTTACATAAACACTAACCATAAGTTCAATAAACCCATAGTTGTCAAGGAGTAAATGTTCGCTGACAAATACACAAGCTCCACAAACAAACTGATAAGGATCTTGAGAAATGGAACGTTCTTTAAATCGTTACATAAGAAAAGCATAGCAAATGCTTCTTTTAATAATATCATCATAACCTACTATACAACCATATTACTTATATACGTTGTTATCACATGATAATGTAGAACTGGCTTTCATTGTTCACAATCAACAAAAAATTATAACATAATATATAAGGGAAAAAAAAGGAGGCGGTTGGATGAGTTATATGAAAAAAATCCAGGGTCAAATTTGTCAAATGCAGGGTTTTAAATTTTCTTCATATTTGCCTTTTATCTTTTAGATTGTTTCTGCAAACTTAAATAGTTAAGTTCATGCACTAATTCATAGTACACAAAGACCTACCATTCAGAGACCACATACAACTGGCAGACTTTACAGTATCGTTAGTCTCAAGAAGGTCAAGTAAAACATTTTAACTTTTCTGAGAGATCGCTTGGGATCACCCCTTCCATTAACCAATTCAATTGCTCTACTTCTTTCAACCTCTACTGTGATATCTCCTATGACCAGATTCTTACTTACTGACACAAGAGACAATCCAATAGTGGCAGGATGTAACAAGTTATTTTTAACAGTCTCAAAGCAGTCCAACAGGAGCAACTTTCCTGCATCAGAGTTTTTGCCAATTCCAAAAGCCTTGCCAATATGCTTTTGAATCCCAAAAGCATCCCAATGGCAACTACACTCCTCTGCCATGACATTTTCCATCTTTCCAAAACTGTCAATGTTATACAATGCAAGGTTCACAATTTCGTACCGAACCGGAGTTTCGACGTTCACTCGATACGATACGATACTGTATACCGAGCGGTATACCGTTCAATATACCGCTCGATATATATATATATATATATATATATATATATATATATATATATATATATATATATATATATATATATATATATATATATATATATATATATCATTTCGCCCGATAACGGGCGGTCCGTGTACCGGTCAGCTGACGAACCGGTACGTACCGCCCGTACCAGGCCATATTATTCGAAATTGCATACCTTGATACAATTATCTCACATCAACAGAAACAACAATATTTTTGTGCAAGTAACCTTGCAAATTTTGGTAGACAGAACACTTGTGTATTTTGAAGAGGTGATTCACCTACTATTGATCTGTATAGTCCCATTTTTTAGTTAATATAGCTTTTCTTTCACCCCAGAAACAAAAAAAAAAAACATTTGAACCTTCTTGTGAAATAAAAAGGTCTAAAATCTCAAGAAACAGACCTTTGTACTAGTTGGAGAATGAATGTGAAACACCGTGTGGTGGAAGTCGGTATATGCATTAGACCTTGCACCTGTACCAAGAAGTTTCTCACGCTTTTTACTTCCAAGAAATGCAACATGCTCAATCATATGTGCGATCCCCTGCTCATCTTCTTCCTCATCAATTGATCCAACATGAACTTCCATATGTGCCTCAAACCTATAAATTCAAAATACATAGAGAGAAACGATAAGATCCTACATTTCCAACCAAATATTATTTCCAATGTAGCTAAGTAAAACTTTTTCATATCAACTCAAATAAATATGATGAAGAATTCGAAGAGGAATTTTATAATTAGATCCTAATTAACTTGATTAAAAAAGCAACTCTAAATGACTTAGACAAGTCGTATATGCTAACAGAAATACACTGACACAGGTCTGGATGAAAATGTATGTCAAAAGAACTCCTAGTGGATAAGAGCATAAGGCTAGAAGTATGATGGGATAGAAAATATGGTTAAAACTTAAATGTAAGAGATTAAAAAAACAAAGAAGATAGATATAAAGGTTGGTCAATTGAAAGTAAATATAGCACAAGGATCCACATACATTGACTAAAGGCACAGACTCATTAAAAGAGGACTGGTTTGCCACAAAACATAAAGCAGCAAAATGTCAACCAATTGAAAGCTGATTTATTTTCCCCAAAAGCAACTCGTGTTCTTAAGCAGTTTATGGTAATATGGTCTAAATATACCTACCAATAAATTGTGCTGACAAACTCAAGTACAATATATCAAATATAGTAGACATGAGTCACATGACAACAATGATAACAAGTTAACATCTGAACCGAGCTACTAAGGTCAAGCACTATGTATCAAATAAGAGATGAGTCATATAACTACAACAATAACAACGTGAGGAAAAAATTAAAAATGTACAATATTTTCTTGGCACACGAATGACACCTTAAGCAGTAGGATTAAGTTCCAAGCAGAAAGGATTTGTGTGGCTGCCAGCTGTGGTATAATATTGGGAAATAGTATATTGCAGGTTTGTGATTATCAGTTATTTAGCTTAACTACCATTGAATTGTCATAAACAGAACTAAAAGAATCAAACTTGTGCTGATGGCATACCTGTTCGCTGGAACTTTATTTGGTAATATAATATATCGCAATCCATTTTTCAGTTGCCCTCGGTGCAGTTTTGGATGAGAAGGAAGTGGAGCATTCAGAAATCCTTCTAGTTCGGCATTCTCCGCCTCTGGGTCCCAGAAAGTAGAACCTGATTTTTCAAGGACTGTATCTGACAAGGTACTTGCTACATGTGGTTCCTCGGGACCTAAAGCATGCAAAATATGAGCTAGTTTCACCTGAAAAGAAACCATATAAAAATTAACTCTCTATATGCTACATGAGTTCAAATAAATATAGTAAAGAGCTAAGGAACACTGGTTTTGAATATTTGAAGGCATATTCAAGTTGAATTTGTAAATGGTCATCTTCCCTTGTATATATTATTTACCACTTTTAAATTTAGAAAAAAATAATGGATATATTAGGGTCGTTCATCGACAATTTAACAGTGTATTGCATCAGTTCTTTGCATGGGCATCTATGTTTCACACATCAACAGATTTTTCTCCATGTAAAAACATCAAAGGCATGGTAAATATTTCCTGGCATGCCTAACTCTGGAAATACATATTTTTGCTGTAGAAGATGAATCAACCATAACAGAAAGCATCAACATGTCCTCATATACCATGCTGATGTACATGGATAAAAAGTTATTAAGCTGAACATAATGCCATAAATGCAAGGTTGACTTTTGATACAGTTCAGAAGCCTATAAACAATTAGAAAGGTGGTTTACTTGTTTACTGCTACTTCATCTTATTTCCTCCACAAAGAATCAAAACTTTGCTTGAAGAGAAAACACAATCCTAGATGACTACCTCATTAGGTTCCAAAGTGGAGTATCAAAACAACTGATGCCTAGATACGGACAATTGCAAGAACTTGGAAGATTAACTTACTGATCTACCCCCGACTAAGTGCTTCTGAAACAGACAAGCTGATTTATCCAGAAAGACACCTGGTGTGTATCTTGTACGATAACTCCTTGATCGATTGTGTCCTTGGAAACAAGAAACACATCCAGGATATCCTCGAGATAGCCCTTCAACAACTCTGCCATCAATCTCATCAATATATTGCTTTGAAATGCCACATGGTTGTGTGGTGATGAATTGCTTTTCCTTTGCTCGAAAATGTATACCTCTGTATTCATGGAAATGAAAGAGTATAAACAGCCAATCAAAATCGAGTGGGCAAGCTTATTCCAAAGACTATGAACACCAGTGATATAAGCACCATCAGACAACAGAATGCCATGAATTTGTGAGTAGAACACAGTAATCATTGCATCTGGGATAACTACAGAGTATAGGCAGAACTTCTAAGCATCGATACATTCGCAACAATCAGGAAGTTGAAAAAGAAAATGAAATTAGTTATTGTCAGATGACAAACCAATGACTTCCACAAATGGCATTAGTTTGTACCAGCAATCTTTGGATGACAAATGATAGACTTTAACAAGTTAGATGCAATGTGGACATACACAAAACTGTGCAGAAACATGATAATTGACCACACAAGACATGAAATCCCAACTTTTCTATTGCCAACAAAGAGAAACAACAATTTGATTAAAAACATTCTTATGTGTTAGAAACCATTTTCCTTTTGTTTAACTATTGTCCGTATAACAAGGTCAATGCCTGAACTTAAAAGTTAAATGGTTGTAGAATTCATGCATGTCTGATCAATTTATAACCTACAAAAGACACCATAAACCAACAAAGACATAAGTTAGAAAGTCATGTGGAGAAAGTTATTGATAAAGTGGTACGTCATATTCAACCTTGATTTGCATTCGGTTTTTGTTTTCATTAATTCTCTCATTATCAGGACAAATAACTTGTATGCCATCGAGGCCATGGCTAATAATTAACAGATGAAAATACCAGCTGAATTTCTAGCACTATGCTGCAAAATGAAAGACGGACCAATTGACCAACAAGAAGCAAGTCGCAGGATGCATTCGTTTTTTGAAGTGATATATTTTTTTCTTCTTTTTTGAATAAAAAAGTGCATAGTGCTTAAGATCTTCACGAACCATACATCCTTGACAACCGTGCAATATTTATCAGTGATTTCAAGCAAATATGCAAGTTAGATATTACTTTCACCATATGACATTACATCACCACTGCAAATGTACAATGAAAAGAATTATTATGTAGAAAGAAACAAACATTACCAAGCCCCAAATCTTGAAGCAAGTTCGCCGAAAAATATATTGAGGCTCATGAAAAATGCTTTACAGATTGTGATAACATTTCTATCATTTTTTTCACCTTTTTCTGCTAGACAACTTGAAGCAGGAAAGCAAAGTGCAATAAGATGCAGAGTCATACAGCTGTGATTTTAGTTCCATTCACATTGAGGGGTGAAGTATGAACTTTAACAAGTCTACAATCATTTCTAGTCATCTACCATTAAAAAATTTCCAAAAGTTTTACCTATCTTATTTTTCACATTCCAATTGCTAGTGTTCTACAGAATCTTGAAGTCCATGTCATTAAGAATATCAATACTTCACAGTTCACACTTAAAGTCTTGAAAGCAAAAGATCTGATTTGGCGAGTGAGAATTACATGAATTTGCATATTATGTCATTATCAAGTTCTGAAGAGGCATTTTTGCCTAGAGTTTTAGCCCTTATCACCAGTTGATCATGGATTTCTGTTTGTTGGGGACATTATGGTGCTCTCATCAGATACTTCCTCGTATATGTATGTATGTATATGTATATGTATATGTATATATGTATATGTATATATGTGTATATATATATATAAATACATATATACATATACACATATATACATATAAATATATACATATACATATATATATATATATACATATACATATATATATATATACATATACATATATATATATATATGAGAGAAAAGAAACAGAAGGCCCTCAACGTTTTGCAAGGCAAGTAAGGTTATTCTATCAGCAAACAGAGTGTGCCTACTAACATGTAGCAAGGAGATAAATTTCTTGAACCAAAACTTTTCAAGAAAATTAGAAGCACGACATTCCCAAACTATTCAGAAGTACTTTTACTTCTCCAATTCTGGAACGAAGCAACAGAGATGAAAGACAAGGATTACGATGAAATAAGCAGATGAAGACGTAGGAGAATCTTAATTTTCATATTGCAATTGCTAGGTCAATGCACCTTGATGGAGAATGAAGATGTGGCTTCGAGAACATCAAAAGATAAGGCCGTACCTAACTTTTCAATCTTAAATTAGCAAAAGATCTGATATGATGAACGGCAACTATGTGAATTTGCATATGATGGCATTACCAAGTCCTGAAGGACAAGCGGTCTAGGCATTGTTGCGTGCGTTTTCAGACTTTTCCTCATCCTTTGGCAATGGATTTCTGCCTACTAGATACGATTATGTAAACCCACAAGAAAGAAACCCGATACAAGAAATCAAGAGGACAGAAACAATAGATCCCCCATGTCTTTCAAGACAAGTAAACGAGAGATCCCACTGATCCGCAGCTAAAGAAGAGCAATTCTTGAACCAAAAAGTGTTCAAGAAAACAAGAAACAAGACATCCCTAAAACATTCGGACACACACAGTGTATCTAATCCTCCAATTCGACAGCTAGAATTGCGAATCAGGCCACGAAGACGACATCACCAAGAAAGACGATGGAAAGAAGCAAATGAGAAGCAAAGGAAATTACCGCCGTTGTGGGGGAAGGAGGGAGAGGCGACAACCAGAGTGGACTAAGGGGGAAGGGCGTCGTTGGCTGCTGGCTAGGCGGCGGGCGGGGATGAAGCCCCTCGGGCGGCCGCCGCCACGGTGTCGGTGAAAAGAAGGGGGGAGATACGGAGATGTGGCCGTCGTGGTCGCCGCCGCCGCCGCCGCGGATAGAGGAGAGGAGGCCATGGCTCGCTTCTGCCCTGCACCCCTCGATTCTTGGACTGCGTCACGTTATATTTTGCGGTCTGGCAATCGGTCAAAGAAAAATCATGGGTCGAGCTGTGGAGAATGGTTGAGGCCGAGAAGGCACTCTTTACCCTGAGGTATTGTTTTATCCAACCCGCTTATAGTTTCTTTGCGTTGGCTACCTGCCTCTCAATTGGTGAATACTGCGGGCCCCCTGGTGAGTGCCAAATGTCCCGCTCTATTTCAATTAAGTCAAGCAATTAGGTTTTGTTCTCCTTGAGAAGGATTAGCTTTTAGGATTGAGCCCGGGCCTTCAAGCCATGCTTGTAGTGGGTCTTAGACTGGGCTTGGCTCAATACCGAGCTGTAGTCTCGTGCGAGTCTCCCTTTTGGACCGCCGCTGCCGTAGACTGGAGAGTCATAAGAACTGGGGACCGGAGGGGAGAGGGGACGAGCCTCCAAAGCTCCAATCTCTCTCCTCCGCAGCCTCGCCGTTGATTCCTCCTTCTTTCTTTCTTTTTCGTTTGACACGGATCGGTCGATCGGATTCGTATGCTGGATGGGAAGGAGGATAATGGAGTGGGCGGGGCGGGCGGAGCACCTGGGTGGGATCCCGCGGGCGCTTGTGGTCTTGGCGGTGGGAGCCTTCGCCAAGACCGTCACCTCCTGCCTCAACTCCACCTCCGTCCACAACCCCCAAGCCCTCCTCCACCTTGTCAAGTCCCGCCCACCTGGCGTTCCCCTCCTCACCGTCAGCAACCACATGTCAACGTGAGTCTCTTTCCCTCCCATGAATCGAAAGCAGGATCTTGTTGTTATTTTGTTGGTATCCTCATAAAAGCTTCATCGCTTGTTTCTTTCACAAAGTCTTATAGACGGTGCACGGTGTTTTGGTTCCTCCGTCGCTTGATAGCCCGTCAGGATAGTTAACTTCGAACTTTATCCCTTAGTCAACCAATCTTGGATTACGAATCCGATCTCTATGGAAAAAACAATTCACCAGCTTATTCAAGGAAAAAATTGAGAGTTAGGATGTTGATTCAATGATTCTTGATTGTTTGGAGATGTTATGCGCTTTCAAGTTTATTGTTATCTTGGAATAAGTTTAAATTGATTTGAGCGGTTGGTAAACTGGTCAACCTTTTCTCATGAACTAATTTTGGTAGGTTTATCCAAGAAGAGGCCCAGTTAGTCTGGAACTAAAGGTGGGATTAGCATGTGGAATCTTGATTCTTGGTGACACATTGTGGGTTAGTCTAGGCTGATGCTCTTGAGTTGCTCGGAAAACCTAGGCCATTTGAAGTCTTCCCTTGAATCTTCGAGCATATCAGATAATGTAAATTTCTGTGCTTAGATGAATTAGAAGTAGCATTTACTTCATTGTAGCACATTAAATATATGGCAGAGGATGGGAAAAAGAAAAACTAGATTGAGGAAGGAAATGGTTATCCATTTATTTTGTCTCTGTCAATACCAGCAAAACTTTGCCTTAATAGCTGTGTGGTATTGTACAAGTTTAAACCATTACTAGTGACATGACTTCTGATACAAAATTTCATTACGTAAGATGATCTAGTCTGTAAACTTTAGCACTGAACTGCCTCAAAAAATACTAAGTGCAATTTTTAATTATTTCAAGATTACTTGTGCTACATTTTAACAATGTAGTGTAACAAACTGATCTTAGTTTTTCTTTTGTTCCTTGGGCTCTTTGTTCGGATTAACATTTATGACTGCAAGGCCTTGTTAGCAGCTTAGATGTTCTCTCCAAATTCAGTGATAACTCCTGACTTAGCCAAGCAGACAATATTAGTGAATGGATCCTGTTATTATGAGTACCTAAGCTAGGAATTTGAGATTTAGCAGACAGATATCTTGCAGTAGAAACATTGTGAATGGTTTCAATATATTATGATATTTCTCTGCATGCATCGTTGTAATGTCGTTGTATTAGTCTACTTATTTATTTTGGGCATTGTTATGTTCAATATATGAGCACTGTTTCTGTTTGTCTTGTCTTTATACTCTGCAGTAAATAGATTGCCTAGTTTTGCATCGTAAAACAGGTTGGATGACCCTCTTATGTGGGGGTTTAAGGGATTTCCATCTATGGATGCAAAATTTGCAAGGTGGGTTCTGGCTGCAGAGGACATATGCTTCAAAAATAAACTGTTTTCCTACATATTTCGACTTGGTAAGATTGCTCACCCTCAGACTGATACTCAGATTTTAAGTTGCTTGTGCATCAAGTTTCTTCTATTCAGTTAGTACTATATGAGTGTCATTCTTTTGTTTTATGTGTGTTGTTGTTTGTAAAATTCTAAGGTTTCTTTAGTTGGATATATTGCCTTTGAAGAGCAAGTAAGAAACTAGTGGCACCTCCTATTGACTCATAAGTAAACTCTTCGTGCTGTTCCATGTAACAACAATAGGGTCTTGGACATTACAGACTTTGAAGTACCAGCCAACTGGAGAATACGGGTTGCATGAGCTAGTCAGCAGTGAAGAATCAAGAAATTGATACTGATTGCAATCTAGTTTACTTGACTGATAACCCTGAACTTCTGCTGAATATTTGTATAACCTTGTTCTTTTTTAATTATACAATTAATTATGTTCTTAGTTGCTGGAGCAAAATGTTAATGATGCGATCATGATTATATGATCAGTTACTTCCAAACAGTCTTGGTTGGATCTTGTTCAGAGAATGAACATAGACGTACACTGTTCCCAACTACACAACATTCTCTACCTTTCAATAGAATTTTAAAAAATAAATAAATGATATGATGGATGACACTGCTCTCAAGATAACTAAATAGCAGGAAACAACTTATCTACGCAAAGCAGACCAGATGGAGAGGAACAGCCGTGATCTTTAAAAAAACATTCAACAATATGTATTGTAATATAAGTAATTACAAACTTATGAAGCATAGGTTTTGTTTGACTGATCATACATCTTTGGAATATCGGCCTGCTTTTCATTTCTGGTTTTTGTACATTATCTATTTTCTTTAGATTTTGTTGTTATTGTTTAAATGTGGAACTACCAAGTACAATCCTTGCATGTCTGTGCAATTTGTTGAAGACATGTTTGATTATGTCTTTCAATTATTGTGCATCATTTACTTTTTTTGTTGTTTTTATTGAAAAAATATCTGAATTGTCTGGTTATTTTCTATTTTTAAAAGGATTTTAAATTATCTGCCAGTCTATCAATTTGTCTATTGACAAAAATATTCTTTTGTCAAACATTAAATTTTGATCTACTCCTTACTGGTTTAAATGGACTGCATACAGCCCTTCAATTATTGTATGCAGCCATATTATTGGCTGATTCTCCATCATGTTTCTCTTAAGAGATTAAGTTTACAGGAAAATGCATACCAATAATCAGGGGTGGTGGAATATATCAAGAACATATGAACGAAGCTCTTGAAGTGTTAAATCATGGAGGCTGGGTATTGTTTTTGTTGCTTTGCGATTTTTTGCTATCGTTATCTAGTTGATGTTGTTTTTCTTTTCTGAGGAAATAAATGGTTGAATTATCATGGAGTTCATCATTATGTTTAAACAGTTGCATACATTTCCAGAAGGAAAGGTGTGTCAAGATAAAGCTCCCATAAGGCATCTAAAGTGGGGAACAGCCAGTCTCATTGTACGTGCACCCATCACGCCTATAGTCTTGCCAATCATCCACTCTGGTTTTGAAAAGGTTTTTTTCCGTAACCTTTTTATGTCTGAGTTACCATATTAAACTCTTTGGATCCAATTGGAACCTGATATTCTTTAGACTACCACACTTGTACAACTACAAACTATACCTTTGTATTGGTCTGTTTGCTATATATTTTGTTTTCATCTTAAACCTCATTCTCATCCTGGCTCCAAGTCAATGATGAGAACATTTTACTCTTTTGATGTTGTTCAAGTCATCTTATCAAACTTACAGGTCATGCCAGAGAAATCATTTTTTGGAAGGAGGCCACCGTTGCCTCTTTGCAATAAAGAAATCCGAATTGTAATTGGTGAACCAATTGAGTTTGACCTTCCAAGCTTAAAGCAGGAAGCCATTGCTGCCACTCAAGATGGATGTCTCCAGACTTTAGGATGGCCAAAGACTTTCCCTGATGGACTTGGTGAGGCTGCACAGAGATGGATTTACACTAACATATCTGATCGGCTTCGATCGGTGATGGAAAGTTTACGAATTTTCACTTCCGATAAATTCAACCTGTGAATTTTTTTACAATATTTGAGATTTGAACTTTATTGAATTCAAATTACGAACTTTATTGAATTTTCAATGTAACAGATTTTCGTATCAGTTTGCTGTTGGTTCATTTGTGTCCATTGTTATCAGAATACGGATTCAAGCTTCTTACAAATTCAATTAATACTTTGCCACCCCTATGATTCACTCGGTGAATCGGCATATGTCTAGTATCTGTTACATGTTTTGCTATATTTATGTTTTATAATTGGACTAACGTAATTATTTTCTATGGATAAAATCACTTATATTGCATTTGGGTTGTTCATTGGGATCGGATTCAGAATTATCATGAAATTGGAATTGGAATGATCAATTCATGTGCTCTCAAATTATCATACATAATTTGTTTCTGTGTGATATTATTTTTATATTTATGTTTTTTATTATGTCATTTTGGTTTAGTATTAATTTAAGCACATATTATTCTTTTATCAAGAGGGAAAGCGGAGGGAATTTAAAATCAAATGAATAATATCTTTGGAAACAAAATATATTCTGATGAGTGGTTGATGAGATTTGGCTCTTAGGATGATCCAACTCCGTCCTGTAATTTAATTGGAATGGGAATGAGGTTAGTATATTCGAACCAGTGAAGTTAATATTGCAATTACGACTGAAATTAAAAGAGAAAAGAAACTCGATACATGATTTTATTATAGAAAAGAGAATTTATTCTCTTATACATGGAAAGATCGCCCTCTAACATCGTTAAAAGCTTACGATGGGATGATTCACTGAAACATAAATTCTACTCGACATTTAAGAGTGGGCTAATGCCATGACATTCTCGGAGCAAAACGACAGGTACTTTCCAAGCAAAGTGACACGTCTGTTGGTGGGCTAATAATACCCACCAACTGCTGTAGAACTGCAGGAAACTTCTTAGACGCTTGCACATTACTACATGCACGTTCGTGTGTCGAAAGCATGAGGAGACTCACAATGCGTGATGTATTGGCTTGCAATTTGCTGTTTACACAGCTGTGATTGTTGCACCGATGATGTGGTTGACAGAGAAGAAGGTCAGGTCAGGCCTGCAAATGAGGAGTTGGCCTACAGGTCTGCGACGACCCACTCTAACCAAATATCGAGTACGTGAAACGAAGATGTCATTTCACCGGAGAAGGTAATTCTGCGTTCGCATGCTTCGTACTACTTCCATGTTGGTTCTTTTGGCTCTGCCTATCAGGAAACGTAGTGACCAACGCAGCTTCATGATGTCTACTCTACGTGACTCTTATTCGGTTGTTTGTCTTAAAAGGGTGTTATCTTTTTCTGATCTAACATCACATCCATCTACATGACGCCAGTCCTTCTGGGGAGGAAAGAGAGAAGAAAAAGTGAAAGGGAGAGTCTTCCCATCTCGGTAGGTGTCGGTCATCGTTGGAGCGGTGCTCTCTTTGCTAAGGAGCGTTGGGTAATTAAGAGAGGTGTGAGCTGGATTCACCGAGTTCTTATGTGTCGACATCGAGCAGCAGTCAGAGAAAGCGGAGGCCATCATTATTATTATTAGTTTTGTGTCGGCTTGGAGTTTAGCAACGTGTGTCTTTTCCTTAATCAGATTAGGATCATTTACTTTTAAAAGCTCAACTAATTGATTTTCACTAAATCAATCTTTGATCCTTCTTCTCAAAATTTTTTCTTCTCTTTTTTTTTTCTTTCATCCTATTTTTTAAAAAAATAAGATGACGATAATAAATCTATAATGAAGGAAAAAAGATTTTCTTCATCTTACTCCTCCTTGACATACTTCTTCTTCTTTTAGAAATAAGAGACGATCTATGAATCTAAGATGAAGGAAAATAATAATAATAAATATCTACGAGAGAAGGTTGAATCTAAGCTAAAATAATAACAAAGATATACTTATGAAAAAAAATCTCTTATAATTTTTCGATAGAGAAATATCATCCAATGAAGGTGCTCTCCTAACTGATACATTAATCTGATGCTGAAATTATTTATGTACGTATCTTAAACTACAGAACCACTTTCTTTTACCGTGACTTCAAAGCTTAAATGATGTCTCCTCTTGTACTGACACTGCAGCTGCATCAGACCTTTTTCTCTCAACCATTTTCTCGTCGCTCAGTGGGATTCCACATGTGGTCTGTCTCTTCTCCGAAGAGGAATATCCATGGCAGAGGAAGAGACTAACGATACATGGTGACTCTCAACAAGAGATGGGACCTCTCTCTCTCTCTCTCTCTCTCTCTCTCTCTTCGATCACTCGGAGAGAGTAAAAACTAGATTCATGCAGGAATGATGAGGCAAATGAATTGAGACATCCACAAGCTGGTTGGGCAAGTGAAGTCGGTCATGGGCAGACAATGATGAAATGCTATGGATTTTTCGTTGTCGTGAAAGCTTGATTTAGACACAGTCCGGCGGTCGTCCACGTCGTTGGACGTGCACAATTAATTATCTTACCATTATTGCTCTCTCTCTGTGTAGTACAATTATTAGACGAGCTATGCCTTTCACACCAGCACTTGTGTTGATTGTGCCAATCGCTCGCAGCAGGAGAAAAGCATTGGGCCGACAAACCTCTCCAAATTAATCATCAGTCTGAGTTGATTCAGCTTTATAAAAGAATCAATTTTTAATTTTTAGATTTTGTTTTACTATGACATATCTTATTATGATTTCTTATCATTTGGTTTTAAAAATTTTAAAATACCTATTAATCCTAATAAGTAGTAAAACGGATAAGATGATTTTTAAAAATAATACTTTATTTGTAAAATTATATTATATTCATTTGGCAACTTAAGTCAATTTGATTTATGATACCAAAATTAATCGACGGTGGATACTAAAAATATCTTTAGAGTAATCAGAAACATTTACGATACAAAAATATATCAAAAAATATTAGATGATACGATAGATTTAGCTTATTGAGCAATGCATGGGACAAGACACAAATCTAATACTATGAACTCAGAAATCTTTTTCGCTCTTTTTTTTTGTGAGAATAAAAACAAACTACATGTTGAATGATAAATATCGATGGTGGATCCAATGCCTTACTTTAAGTTACCATTAGCGTTAATCTTCCGTGCAAACAAGCATTAGATGTTCTTTCGTTTTCTTATTGCTGTTGGATGAGAAGGACTAATGTTGTTGTCGATTTAGGTTTGCCAACTTATAGTTTACAAGCTTAGCTTAATCTCCTCGTAAGTAAAAAACATGGCATAAATATCTGCAGTGATCTCTGCTTCCAAAAGTCTCGAAATATGTCTGGAAATATTTCAACGCCATAAACGATTCGGCAAATTAAGTTCACCACAAATCCACAATTATAATTGCATATAAATATGCGATCAAAACCCAAAATTGTTAGTAGGGATGAAGTAAGCAGGGCTAATTAAAATACTGTAGTGTAGTGTAAAAACACTATGAACACAGTGTTTTCAAAATGTGTACAAAAAAATTATCATATTTTTATATTATATTATAATATTTTTTATATTATTAAAAATATTATAATATAATAAAAATATTATAATTAGATGGAGTAAGTGTAACAATTTATCGTAAAATCTTGGATTTGAGTCATTTATTTTTATTAAAAAATGTGATTAAAAAATCTGAAAATAAGGATATTTCTCGGGAAAAAAAACACATTTTCGACCTAATTTTGCTGGATTTGTGCCAACAATTGTTTAAATTGAATCTGATGTGTCGTATCCGCATTGGCCGAGTCCACCTGCTGACGTGTTAGACCCAGACTGACTACATTTGAAAACCAAGTCTCCCATCTCTCTCTCCTTTTTTGTAATTCTCAAAATAATGATATAATAATAATAATAATAATCATAAATGTGGTTTTGACGAACGAAAGCGACGTTGCCTTCCGCTCGCTCCTTCTTTCTCCCTCAGTCTGTGTGATTTCTTTAATCCTCGTGACTCCCGACGGCTTCCTTTGGCCGCCTTCAATCCCATTCGCCCTTTTAATGCGTCAGGAGTAGATCTCGTCACGGGGGACAAGAGGGAGAGGGAAAGAAGGAGGGAAGCCGGCAGCGGCAGCAAGAAGAAGCAGATGACGATGAGCGGAGCAAGATAGGGGCTTGGAGTTCTTTATTTGGCTTACTCGCTCGGCGTCTTGGTGGCCCGTCGGACTTCGTGCTACCCACATTCCTCAGATTTCTCGGTTTTGTTCCCTAAGGTAAAGTCTCTTGCTGCCCGATCCCTCATTTTGGTCTTCTCAGTTCACATCGTCGGATTTCCATTCCCCGAAAGTACCCGATCCGAAGCTTTCAAGTCACAGTTCTTCGATTGCTTCGCTTCGTGGTATCATTTCCGTCCGCGGAGCGCGTACTGTGGGAAATAGCTCAGAGTTTGCTGCTGTCTAAATGCTTTCACTAGTTTAGAGGCGTTTTACCCTCTCTGGTCTTGGAGTATTGTCGTGTTGCTTTCTCTTAGCATATAAAGGATCTCCTTTACGGGCATAATCTGAACAAAAAAAAAAAAAAGGTTTTGCTGACTTTCTGTCGTGTGCCGGTAAGGCCCATCATTTTTCCCGACAATATTTTCATGGTGGCTTTCTTGATGTAGAAGTGAAGATACGATATAAGTTGTTTATGAATCTACCAGGGTCTCTGTGAAGATCACTTTTGCTGGTCGGGATGGTGAATGCAGCATGACTTTTTTTTATGTTCTATCAATCCTCACATCGGTTCCAAGATTTACAAAGACGAGGGCTGCAACGAGCATCAGGTGCGACGCCCCAGGAGGAAGTGCGAGGAAAGGCTGTTGCTTTTGATCCGCGGAATGACTATTGACAATCCACCAATGACAGCACAAGTTACCAGGGCAAGCCAATCTTCCTTTAGCTCCGGCAATGGAAATGTAACACCTTTGCACAATTCTGCTGCCAGCGTAAATGGGGATGGATATGACAGTGATGGATCCTACTTCGCTCCTCCGTAAGTATATGCTTCAATTGTTTCCTACAACCTGTTCATTAGAAGAAAAACAAACTTCCTTTTCTAAGTTTTGAAATGTTCAACCTGGATTCCTTCATGCCCTAGAAGTGGATGTATAAGAATCTAAATCTAGCAAACTTATCGCCTCACTTTTCTGTTGAGGCTGTGAAAGAAGTCCTTGTGACTTATGAGTTGTAGTAGAACTATATCAAAAACAACGAGCTCACAACCCAGGTAGACTCAAGCTATTTTCTTCTTCTATGGGAAGCTCACATGTTAGTCTTATATCGGCAATTGATGAAACAAGGGGATCGGTTTTATTTTTATTTCATTATGATGCATAATTCAGGCTTTACATGTAATACTGGATGTAGTGTTGAACTTTAGAAAATTACATTAAAGTACCAAAATCTAATAGGTGACTAATATCTTTTAATTTGTGATGCTAATTTCTCGTACATGAAATACTGGACCTAGTGCTGATCTTTGGAAAATTATGGTAATATGTCAAACTCTAATTTGTGAATGATATCTTTGATTTGTGATGCGATTTTTTCATCCATGAACATTAATTTTTCTTCGAGAAACACATTCTTGACTGTTTTATACACTTTACAATTTACATATCATGTACCTTCAATTTTTAATTTCTTTTGGGGCCACTTCTTCAAAATCAGCTCCATGATAAGCTTTGCATTGTACACATCTCACATTCTGATCCATGATAAGCTTTGCAGCGTATGTGTTGTACTATTTTCTTAATCCTCTCTACGTTCCATCTGGATTTATTCATGGTCAAAGTTCCTGAATCATCTTTTGTATGTAGCAACTGCTCCATCTTGTCCAGTTATTAACATGCCAGACAGATCTCATCATTTTGTTGACGGATGATGCCTTTTTTTTTTTTTCTGGTTCATGGTCGCTTCAACGATTTTTCTTGTTTTTTCTCAAAAGTTACATTGCTGTGGAGATTCAAATATATGAAGCTGCTGTAGGTACCTCCATTTTTTCCATATGCTTGTTCTCTTACATCATTGCTTTTGCAGTACCCCGACGACCCTGTCAATGTCTCTACCCACAGAGCTTGCTGGGGCTATATCTTTGATTGATAAATTCCAGGTATGCTTATCGTCCTTCACGAGTTCTCACCAAATTATTTTTGACTGATAGGTTTTGTTGTGCATATAAACCCTGACCATTTTCCTACCATCTTATATTTAGTTAACTAGTGAAACTTAATTACTTTGGCACTTCAAATGCATTGAGAACTTTATATCTTTGTGTTATTTGGCTTGTTTTGTTAAATTAAGGCATGGAAAGATATTTACTTGGAATAGATGATTGTTGAATCAAGATAAGCATCAGCATACTTATTCATTGTCTATAGGTTGAGCAAATCTTTAATCATGTATGCTAGGATTTGTGCTTTGAAAAATCATTCAGGTTCTTTCCTAGACCATGATGGCCTATAGGATGTGTAATTTACCCCATAAGCATTGCTTTGAGCGAATGAAATTAGACAGCCATTTAATCAGCCAGATGACAACTAATCGATCTGCTTTCCCAGGTTCTTTAACACAGTGGATTGGAATACAACGACTTTTCTTCATGTTAGTCTTTGACATTTTGGGACTCATTTCCTTCTGAAATAGCTGGCAAAAAACCTGTGGTCGTGATCATACAATATAATGTGGTACTCAGCTACTGGCATGTCCAATGCCACCTTACTTTCTCTTGACTCTTTGCATACCTTGTTTTTTTCTCAACCTTATACAATACCAGTTGCATCTACTGATGGAGTTGGTGGAGGTAGTTGTTACTTGCTACCAGTGATTTCAATAAGTGCTCGGGCGCTCACCAAGGCGCTCGAGCGAGGCGAGGCGAGGCCCGAGCGCTTCGCTTCACTTCCAGGCGGCGCGCTTCAAAGAGGCACCGCCTGGGCACTCGCCCGAGCCCAGGCGCCGGGCACTTCGGGCGAGCGCCTAGGTTAAACCAGGCAACCGAACCAATGTTTTAGGTCTGGTTCGGTCTCCGGTGCTTTAGTTGGTTCAATCGAACCAACTAAAGCACCGATATTAGCTGCCGCTGCCCAACCCTAACCCTGCTCGCCGTTCACGCTCCTGTTGCCGCTGCTCGTTGTTGCCGCTCCCCGCTCCCGCTCCCCCTGTCGCCGCTCCCGCTCCTGCTGCTCGCCGCTGCAGTTGCCGTTACCACTGTCGCCGCTTGCCGCTCTCGTTGCCGTTGCTCACTTTTACCGTTGTCGCTGCACCCTCGGGCTTCCCTTACACTCCTCTTCCTTCTCCTCTTTCGAAAGTATACTATTAACAGTATATAGTATACTATTAAGTATTAACAGTATACTAGTAACAGTAATGTATTTGTATTTATTAGATTAATAATATATTATTTTGATTTTAATACTGTTAAATAATTATATTTATTAATTATATTATATATTTTAATATTTTAGCGTCTCGTTTCGCTCGGGCAAGCGCTTATGCCTCGGGCGTTTTTGGACCTTGGCGCCTAGCGCTTTTTAAATCACTGCTTGCTATCATGGTGCACGTCATCATTTATGAAGCCAACATTTGCCCTTTTGTTGGGCATTGCTATAGCAGTGGGTTTTACAGGCACCATTGGCAGTGATTAAACAGATTTGATCATTAAGCAGTCGCCTAGACAGCCATTGGTCAACTATAAAGAGTTAATGATATCTTGGCTCTATGTCTCGTACTTATCATCTTTTAAAAAATTGCTTGGGCTAGAATTTTGGGTATTTTGGAGGACTTTTTTTTCAAAATTACAGACTTGTCACATAACGATGTGGATGCTATGCGGGCTGACAAATTTTCCTTTTATATTATTAAATGGCTACTGATATTAATATTTTGATGATTCCAATCCTGTAACAATGGATCACTTAAATATATTATAAAATATGGTTATTTTCGAACCCAGCTATTGACTGAATGCGGTCTATTCCTGTGTGACTTGTTGCTATACATCCATACTGGCTATTCATATGCAGAACGAGGGGGACAATTTTTTGTATTACATCTTCATTTGATTATATTTACTTATTTAGTACTTTCCAAATGATTTTTTTGGTTTAAATTTATACACTGTGTTGAACAATATATGTCATTTATGTTGTCTATCTTAAGTTCCCTTTACGTAAAGCCTGCCTTGTTCACCCTGATAGTAACACATATAATTCTGTTATGATAAAGCACGTTTCAACTTCCTGCTGAAGTTTGGTACATGCAACTCTGAAAGCACTTTCTTTCACACTGCTTGGTTTAGAATAATTTATTTCTGGTCTTATAATGTGCTTGAAAAAAAACACATTTTACTTTTTGATTGGATGCTATCTGTAGCTCATGTGGACATCCATATAATAAACTACCAAAGTCATGGCTTACTTTCTCTAGCATTCATTCTGAATAGTGGCTTGTAGTCCATATTCAGATGGTATTTTTCTCATTCATTAGTAGCTCCATTCCTATAAACTCTGTTTGCTATAGTATTATAATTTTAATCATTGAAAGAGCTAATCAGTTTTTTTTTATGCTCCTTTAGCATGTCTGCTGATTTGTTTCTTTATTTTTTTCATATCATTAGTTTTTTATCCTAGTTTAGGATTTCCTTTGTTTGTTTTCTCATCTGCAATGTGGTTAATCAGATATGAATATTTCTTGGTGCTAACTTCATTACACTTCAGAAATATCCTATTGATTTTTCTACATTCTTTATTTGACCAAATGGACCTATGCTGCTATGCACTTGACATTTATTTTCTTCCCACGATCATTTTGATCTCACCAGAAACTAGGCCCCATAGTGCAAATGTTATTTTAAAATTTTGACAATAAACTAATCAAAGTGTTAATTATGGAACAAAATGTACTTCTCATGCATTAAAGTATAAGACTTTGATCAAGATATTGAAGGAGGATCCTCCATGGCATCTTATCAATGTCTTTTGAAAATTGTTATTATTATGTGAAAAATTATGGGGATAGAATTTTCTCATGCATATAGACGGGAATAAGTGTGTGCATTGGTTGGCCACTTACGCAATATTATCTAGGTCAAATCAATTGTGGAATGCCAGTTGGCCACCTGATCTGCATGCACTGTTGCACTCGGAAGATCTTGGTTAGAGTTGTATTCATACTTCTTAGAGTAATTTAATTTTACTTTTTGGAAAAAAAAGTATTTACATCGTCGTGTAGTTTTGTTTTCCCAAAAGATGACCACTAGTTTTATGCACTTGTTCATTTGCCCATCTTATTTTCCACCATTCTCAGTTTTGCCTTCTCTTTTTCATAGGTTGAGGGGTTTTTACGATCCATGCAGAAACAGATCCAGTCTGCTGGGAAACGTGGATTCTTCTCTAAAAAATCTGTAGGTCCTCAAGTTCGTGAAAAATTTACATTGGAAGACATGCTGTGCTTTCAAAAGGTAAAGCTTCTTCCAACAATATGGTGGCTTGTATAAAACAATTGAATCTACGTCCATAAATTGTCATGTGGAGTGCTGATACTTAAGCACAAGCCACAAGGAAGCTTAAAAAGGAACATGAGGAAGAGTTTGTCCCGTTTTACATGCTTCTTGGAATATACTTTTTTTCTTGTGCAGGATCCAATTCCAACTTCTCTGCTTAAAATAAGCAGTGACCTGGTAAGCCGGTCTGTAAAGTTGTTCCAGATGATCTTGAAGTACATGGGGATTGATTCTTCAGATAAAATAATGGTGCTGAGTCTTGAAGAGCGCATAGAGCTAATTGCAAAAATTTATAAGCACACTTTGAAGCGTTCTGAACTTCGAGATGAGCTCTTTGTCCAGATATCAAAGCAAACACGCAAAAATTCTGATAGGTAGGTGACTCCATGATGTCTAGATAGAAGAAACATATTGTGTCATAGTTTTCTCTGTTTGTGTCATTAATAATATGTTATTCACCCTCACAATGGCATAGGAATGCTGTATTTATTTTGCAGAAACTCTATGATAAAAGCTTGGGAGCTCATGTACTTATGTGCATCTGCCATGCCCCCAAGCAAGGATATTGGAGCATATTTATCAGAATATGTTCATTATGTAGCTCATGGGGTGAACAACGAACCTGAAGTCCAAGTCCTTGCTTTGAATACACTGAATGCATTAAAGAATTCAGTAAAGGCAGGACCTCGGCTTATCATACCTGCACGGGAGGAGATTGAAGCTCTTTTGACTGGCAAAAAGCTTACAACAATTGTATTTTTTCTGGATGAAACTTTTGAAGAAATTACTTATGACATGGCAACAACTGTCGCTGATGCTGTGGAGGTACATAGTATTCTTATTGTGTTATTAAATCCTGCATCTATTCATGATTGCATAACAGTTATGCCTTACAGTGCATATTAGTGTGCTTGTTCTCAGTTGCTTCAAATATATGTTACATCTTCAGTCTAGCATGTAAGAAATGTAAAGCAAATATTTTTTCTGTGTAAAAAAAAAAACTATTTTTGATGTTGCAAAATACAAAAGACACTGAAGATTGACATAAAAAATCTTATTCAGATTGTGGTTAAAAGAAAAGATAATCTTTTGTTTCTTCTAGCATAACTGCCATACTGTTTAACATAAGATACTCAATAAACCAATAAAGTTGCCCCTTTGCTACATGGGTGTTCGAGTCACAAGACAGCCTCAGTACTTTTAGTGGTATGGTTGTGTATAGTGAGCCTCAAATTCTGCATCTCAGAGGCTCATGCATTTGGTCACTATACTTAGCACAAACCTCTCAATAGTTATAACGCAATTAATAATTAGGTTAAAATAGGTTTGTCCTGTTATGTGCATATACTTTTGTGGTTAGGAGGAAAATGGATTAGTTCTAGTGATAGCCACCAACATATGGTAATAATTGGCAAGAACATCATGAGTAGAGCATATAGACGACACACTCATCCTCTTTGTTTTTATTTATCAAATCCACTTCAAGTTTTGTGTTGGCTGAAGATATATCCAGCACACTACATCAAGAGCACAGAGACGGATTCCCTGAAATGTAGTTGTGATGATTTTTAAACAAAACATGACTGATACTTAGGACATCAATAAGGGAATGAGGAAGCCTAATGAGTTATCGATTACTGTCGAGGTCAGACAACCTATAGCCTGAATAATGGAGCAGATTGCCTCAAATTCATTTCCCAGAATTCTCTTAGCTTTTGGTTGCTGAATCTAGGTGCATACAATCTTTGACTTTCATATGAGCCGAAAATAGTCATTTTTTGTTTGAGTTTGTTGTCTTTTTTTGGTGCTGAAAAAAAATGATCTTCCTCTAGGAACTTGCAGGAATCATCAAACTCTCAGTGTATTCCAGTTTCAGTCTATTTGAGTGCCGAAAAGTTGTCAATGGTTCAAAATCTACTGATGCTGGCAATGGTAATTCCCTCTTACAATTAAGATATATGATAATAAAAAGAGAATTTAATAACTCCAGTGCTTAATGTTTATGATCTTGATCGGTTAACTCTATTGATGTGACTGGCTATGCTACCTTGTTCTACACGCAGAGGAATATTTAGCTTTAGATGATAACAAGTATGTTGGTGATTTGCTGGCTGAATTTAAGGCAGCTAAGGACCGTAGTAAAGGAGAGATCTTGCACTGCAAGCTCATCTTTAAGAAACGATTGTTTCGGGAATCAGATGAAGCTGTAGCTGATCCAATGTTTGTCCAGTTGTCATATGTACAGGTATGCTATGTTAGTCCCTGACTCCCTGTGATGGAGAAGTAAACAATTGCTGGACTTGTGATCATACACACCCCTTCATGATAACAGTGTCATCAGATTTTCTACTGTTTTCCTTTTATTGCAGTTACAACATGATTATATGCTTGGAAATTATCCTGTTGGAAGGGATGATGCTGCACAATTGTCTGCTTTGCAAATTTTGGTTGATATTGGGTCTGTTGAAAATCCTGATTCATGTGTGTGAGTGTCTTAATATCCTTACTGTTCAAGTAACATCTACAGATTTTGTTTTTTATTCTGATTTATGTAGCAGAAATTCTTTCTAAATTGTTAAAGGTTTTGCAGTGAATGGATATCACTTCTCGAAAGATTTCTTCCTAGACAAATTGCTGTTACACGAGCAAAGCGAGATTGGGAGCTTGATGTCATCTCACGCTATCGATTATTGGTAAGCTGCGAACCTCAATGGAAATTCTAGAAAGTTAAATTTACAAACAAAACTTAATTGATGTAATTTATTCTCCTAAATATTCTGCATGTTAAAATCTCTTTAGATTCAGTTAGTGGCAAGTCTCTCTTTCTAAACTCTCCCTAGCTAAGAATTTGGCATCAGATTTTAGAAGTTGAAGCCAGAATGAAACATGTGAAATTCTGCTGAATTGACTATTGTTGTTTGTCACCAAATTGATGGGATAAGGGTTGGATGATATATGCAGGAGACACTTTGTTTGTTGTAAATGATGTTTAATTCATGTGTCTGTATATTATTTAGGTGCCCATTGAGGCTGTAAGCCAATGGTTATTGATGCATATGTGAGTAGCATGTGTTGATATATATCTAGTCCAGATTCAAAGTTATGTGCTGAAATATTCTTCAAAATATCCTTAGTGAAACCTTCTTTAGTTATTACTTATCCTGAATCTTATTCAGCTTTATGGGTTAATGCAGGAACATTTGTCAAAGGATGATGCTAAACAGCAGTTCCTTAGAATCTTGAGAACTCTTCCTTATGGAAATTCTGTTTTTTTCAGTGTGCGGAAGATAGATGATCCTATAGGTCTTTTACCTGGACGAATCATATTAGGAATCAATAAGCGTGGGGTTAGTTGCAATTCATATTGAGCTTTTGGTGCATCTTATCTACCATAATTGGGCTGTTTAAAAAAGAGTTATCTCATGGTTTTAGGTTCATTTTTTCCGTCCAGTTCCAAAAGAGTACTTGCATTCCGCAGAGCTAAGAGACATTATGCAGTTTGGTAGCAGCAATACTGCTGTGTTTTTCAAGATGAGAGTTGCTGGTGTTCTTCACATTTTTCAGTTTGAAACTAAGCAGGTTCAAGCACATCCATATGTTTCATTTTCCCACAAACTTTGGTTGCATTCCCTTGTTGATCCTCTATCTGTTTTGATGTCTTCTCCAAATTGCACAATAGTTCTAATTTAGTTTAACAATTAACATTTTAGGGTGAAGAAATATGTGTTGCTCTTCAGACACATATAAATGATGTGATGCTCCGTCGATATGCAAAAGCACGCTCTGCTACTGGTGGATCTAGTCAGGGTGATATTTCTCAAACAGTCAAAGCTCCAGGCCTAGATTTATATGAAAAACGTGTACAAGATTTGTCAAGAGCTGCTGAAGAATCTCAAAAGAATGCTGATCACGTAAGTAATCTGCATGATGTGGGCATGCTTATTTAAGTTCTAGTTTATAGTGCATTATGTGCTAGATACCTGCACCAAATTTTATATGGAGAATCTCTCATAATATCATAGCATATTATGAATCTAAGGCATAAGCAAATTGTATGCTATACACCCTGTTTCATTTTGATTCAACAAAATAGATCCAGCCTGAGAAACATCAGGCTTAGCATATCCCATAACATATGCACAGCTTATGTGGAATTTTTTTATGCTTACATAAATAGGTTACTTAGGAGCAAGGTTCGCCGTACCGTACCGTACCGGCGTTTCGACCTGGGCTCGGTACCGGTACGGTACGGTATACCGCTCTGTCACGACCTTAGCTGGTTTTGCCTAAGGCGTGCGGCACCCTCGCGCGTCCGTCCGCAAAGGTCAGCCTCCCCGAAGCCTCCCATTGTCCCTTAGAACCAACAAAAGAGAGAACGGGTTGAAGAGAACGCCTCAATCGGGATCCACAAGCAAACATGTCCGAAAAACACTTCATAGACAATGCAAATTACAAACAGACTTTACAAGCTCTGAACAGTGGCACAACAAAGGGTAAAATGGTCCATTACAGACCGAAAAGCTCTCGAACGTGTCCACATGACACAACCTTTATTTACAAGCCTAAAGAGGCCACCAACCCAACTAAAATGGGACTATTAAGCCTTCGGCCGCCCCTTTACATTCTGTACAAGGCATGAACATGCCAAAAGACAACGGACAGACATAAGCATTACATCCAACATCTTGTTTAGAAGTTTGTCCGTTACAGCTCGGTACACCCAGGTGTACCGAGCACTGTAGCATTGCTACAGTGCTCGGTACGGGCGGACCGGTACGTACCGCCCGTACCGGGCGGTACAGTCCGGTATGGCAAACCTTGCTTAGGAGTATACAAAACCAAATTGAAGATGGTTACAAAGATATCCATGATTTATTTGTTTAAGATCACAGTTTGAAGACTAAGGTCATGCAATTATTTAATTTACTGCAAAGGTTATGGAATTGGTTTCTTACAAAAAAATCTCTTGATCATATGCCAGTAGTTTATTTCACATTGATACGCTGTGCTAATGCAGTTCATTTTTCATTTTGGATGACAAGACATTATCAGAGAGTTAAACCATGAAGCTATTTATGTTCATAGATTATTTTGTTTCTTAGACACATGCTCTGCTTTTGTGCATTTGACAGTTCTGCTATAACCCTTATGTAAGTTTGGACTAAAAGCTTATATTTTTGTACTACATTGGCCTTAAGAAGTTTGGATATTCATTGCCATATCTTTTATAGTTGTTGGAAGAACTGAATTTAAAAGAGAAACAAGAAGCAGAGATGCAGGCGGAACTGGAAGAGCTCAAAGAATCATTGAGGCTGGAGAGGCAAAGTCTAAGAGATATTTCTTGTGATCGCGACAAACTTAAAGCAATATGTGCTGAGAAAGATTCTGCTTTGCAGGTAATTTCTTGGTGGACTATCACTCTAATTATTTTTTTATTAACTTATGTTACTTGCACGACTACTGCTCTTATCATTTATGCATATGATTAGTCTGCATTGCTGGATAAAAGTAATTTGGAGGCTGCACTAGCAAGAGCAAACATTAAAGAACGATTTCCAGTTGACTCCAATCATGAGAAGGAGCTTCTGGTTGTATCTAACAAGCATGGGAAAGGTGATTTAATCATGGGGAGTATGAAGACAGATAGTGTCGACATCAAGGTATGTATATTTGATTACTTCAGACAATTTATTAGGTTGTCATTTCTTATTATTAAACTTCTCTAATTTTTAATGTGATAATTGTATCGTAACTCCAAGGATGTTTACATTAATATTATAATCTGGTTATTCTTTTCTCCGGTGTTCTAAACCAAGTTAAGCAAAACACAAGAGGATCTGAAGGCATGTATGAAGGAGTTGCATGCATCAAAAGAAAGTTATAAAACTTTGCTGAAGGAGAAATCTTTGTTTGAACAAAAGATCCAAAGGCTTGAGAAAAGGAAAAATGATGAGGTATTGAATCATATGCTTTTCCTTTCTTTTGGTAAATTTTGACATCTATTCTGCTCTACCCCGTGTCAGTAAGTTTTTACTCCATGGATGTTGGATGCATATTCTGTAATATAAGATTTTTCATAATTTTAACATGTTCTAACCTGCTTTATGTAAGTGCAATATTTGCTCTTATTTGTTCATTTGGTAAATGGCTTTTAAATTGCAGAAGAGTACATTAGAGAAGAAGTTCGAAGAGGAACGGAGAATACTCAAGACACGTATTACAGAACTGGAACATAAATTGCAGGGCATCATGCAGGACTTGAGTATTGCTAATGCTTCTATTGCTATGAAAAACAAAGAAATAGATGAACTACAAAATAATGCAAAAGAGTTGGAGGAATTACGAGAGTGGAAAGCGGTATATACAGCGGTGACATGGTTTTTCATATTTTGTTTCTTGCAAAAGATGAACCAATTTATATTTTGGTAGTGCTTTATATTCAGTAGGTTTATACTGAGAAGGCTAAAATTTATGCTCCAAAACTATTGTTGTAGGACATTGATAGAAAGAACGAACAAACTGCTGCCATTTTGAAGAAACAGGGGGCACAACTAATTGAGCTAGAAGCACTTTATAAGGAAGAGCAGGTTTTACGGAAGAAATACTATAATATGATTGAAGGTTTTTAATTGTTTTCTAAAACTTGTCTATGCTAGATCTTTCCTTTTGTTTCATTGTATTTTTCTGAAAATAATAAACTTTGTGTCTAACTTTTGGCAAAATAGATATGAAAGGAAAAATTAGGGTGTTTTGTCGTTTGCGACCTCTAAATGAGAAGGAGATTTCTGAAGGGGAAAAGAATATAGTTGCTAGTCTTGATGAATTTACACTCGCCCATCCATGGAAGGATGAAAAGTCAAAACAACATATCTATGATCGTGTTTTCAATCAAAGTGCTTCTCAGAATGAGGTTTTTGAAGATACAAAGGTAACTTGTTTTCTGAAGCTAAACTTAATCTTATATTTTGACATTCATTCTACAAACAAATTGTTGTTTATGATAAAAAATCATCCCTGTAGACATTTTCTTCCTATGGACCGTACTTTTTATCTATTAATTAATGTTTAACTTTCTTCTCTTGCCTTAATTGGTTCTGCAATCAATATGCAGTATTTGGTGCAATCCGCAGTTGATGGATATAATGTTTGCATATTTGCATATGGGCAAACCGGTTCTGGAAAGACTTTCACAATTTATGGTTCAGAAAGTAATCCTGGGCTTACACCAAGAGCAACTGAGGAACTTTTTAGAGTTATAAAGCGTGACAGCAGCAAGTATTCTTTTTCCTTAAAGGTGTGTTCAATATACAATTGCTGTTGTTATTATTGCTATTGTTTTTCACATTGTTTTATTTTTTTTTCCTCATTGATAGATTGCAATTAGGTTCGAGAAGTGGAAGATTAACTATCAAGACACTGGAAATGTCAATTTCAATGTTATAATCATTTTCAATTGAAAGTCTTTTAGCTAAGTGGTTATCATTTTTTATAGCTAAGTTGTTAGTTGTAGTATTTGAAAGACCTAAAAACAGTTAGACAACTGACATCTTTATCTCAAGATTTCAACAATATCTAACCAACTTAACTTATCAAGATTGCAAGGTAGCCATGGTAGTAATGATGGTGGCAGGCCTTGGAGATGCAGTTTAATGGTGGAGCTGGGGTAATGGTTGTATTGGAAGCAGAGTAGGTGGAGGCCACACAATGGTGAGGGAAGAGGAGGCCACAGAGACATCTTTACCATGCCCCCTTTTTCACTTTGTACTGCATATGGCCTTCAACCATGATTATCAATTCTTTAGTATTGTCACATTTTTCAAATGATGCAGTCTATCCATGTCCACTTAGATATAAGAAGATCGGATTGTTGGTCATACAACTTGTAAGTTTATTTATCTTGGGACCTATCACAGGGACATCTTTCTGAATATGACAACTTCTTATCGAATTAGCTTGTGATGCAACCATTCTCACGACTTTAATTAAAAAAAAGCTTTTTCTTGTTTGAGCACTTTAATCCCTTAGTTTGTTTGGTCATATTATGATGTTTTACTTCATATAATTCCAGGTATATATGGTAGAACTGTATCAAGACACTCTTGTGGATCTCTTACTACCAAAAAGTGCAAAACGTTTGAAGTTGGAAATAAAAAAGGATTCAAAGGTAACATTGCATTTCTGTCTATGCTTCTTGAGTCTCAGTTTTTTCTACTCCCTTTATGCTATATACAAGCTGAAAGAGAAACTTTGAGCTTTGACTATTATATATTGTGGATCTTGGTCATATTCTTAACTATTTAGCTCAGCTGATAATCCAACATCTACTATGATGTACAATATCAAAATGCCCAAAACTAAAACATCATTGTGTGATTTTTGTTTCACAATGCATTAAATAAATAGAAATGTTAATACAGAAACAAAGGGATTTCCCATATCAGCAACATAAAACCGTTTGAATTCCATCTATGATGCTATATGCAGTGATCATGATACTTCTTGGTAAACCATTACTGGTATGTATATCATTCATACGAACTTAGCATCCAAATTTGCTGGTTGTCATATCACTTATAAATGATAGCAATAATATTTAAAAATTAGAGATATTATGCTTTTAAAACCTTGCTATAGGTAATTGCTTTGACTTTTCTCTTTGCCAAAGAACTATGACAATTTGTGTTTCTTTATTGAAAATTCTTTTGTTTTTTCTCACTCTTCAGGGATTAGTATCAATTGAGAATGTGACAATTGTGCACATTTCTAACTTTGATGAATTGAAGGCTATTATTTCTAGAGGATCTGAGCAACGACATACTGCCGGGACTCAAATGAATGATGAAAGTTCAAGATCACATTTGATAGTCTCAATTATTATTGAAAGTACAAATCTTCAAACTCAATCTTTGGCTAGAGGAAAGGTACACATCATTTTTGTTCAGAAGCTCTATGTTAGGCGTCAGCAATGGATTAGTATGTCTATGGTAGTTCTATTTCTTTATTACATTATTTGAAAATCATTGCTTGCTCAAATTAGTGGTGCTGGATGATTGAACTTTTAAATAATCTATGAAAAGCTGGAAAACATGATGTTCTAGCAAATTTATGAAATCTTAGACATACAAGGGAAGAACTTCATAGTTCAGTAACATCTTTCTGGAGAAACAAAGAAATTATAGTACATATATTTGTGAAGTATCTGTTAGGATCGGAGCGGCACTAAGGGGGGGGGGGTGAATTAGTACAGCAGATTAAAACTCGTAAGTTTGAAAATGATTTCGTAAATGCATAGAGATTTCGATTCGACAATGAATGACTTGGTGAAAGTAGCTCGAGTAAAGTGAGAAGATAAAAACCGAAAGCTTGCTACTATGTAAATAACAATTTAAGAATGGTAAACACTCACACATTCAAGGAGCACACCAATTTAAAGTGGTTCGGTCAAAATGACCTACATCCACTTGCGAAGCCTTCTTCGATGAGGCTCCCAACTTCCACTAGCAAATCATTTTGAAGGGGAAGGACAAATACCTCCTCTTACAATCTTTTACAAGTGGTTCACACTCTTACAAATTTTCAATGAGAAAGAAGGAGATGAACACTCAAGCAATTGAAAACAAGAATTTGCTAAGGCTTTATCTCAATCTCTAACTTCTCAAAGGTTGTATTCTCTGTTGAGAATTGAGAGGTATTTATAGACCCCAAGAGGATTCAAATTTGGGCTCCAAATTTTGAATTCTCTTGGGTTCCCGGAGCTGGCGGTGCCACCGCCTGTCAATATCATATTGACCGTTAACTGGCGGTGCCACTGCCTGTCGGTGGCGGTGCCATCGCCCGACCATTCGGGTGCTGGGTGGTGCTATCGCCCAGTCCAGCGGTACCACCGCCCGATCCTCGGGTTCTGGGTGGTGCCATCACCCAGTCCGGCGGTTCCACCACCCAACCTTTCGGGTTCTGGGTGGTGCCACCGCCCGACCCTACGGGTCACTAAATGGGCTTCAAATCTGGCCCAAACTAGGTAATATCGGGCCCAGTTGGCCCCTAACTAGGATATAGGATTATCCCTTAATCCTAACCCTAATTACATACAAACTACGCAACTGAAAACATAGTCTTAAGCAAGTTTTCAACCGGCAAACATCGAGTCTCCTTCCGGCGAGCTTTCCGGTGATCTTCCTGCGGACTTCCGATACACCCTCGGATTTCTTCCGGCGGACTCCCAGCAGGCTCCCGATCTTGTGGCGAGTTCAACGAGTAGTCGAGCCTTCTCGGTGATCTCCGCAAACCTTTGACGATCTCTTCGGCGGACTTTCGAAAACTCCGACAAGTCCCCGATTTTTTCTCGGTTGGTTCAGGCTCCGACGAATCTTCAGACTCTCGAACACCCATCGAACTTGACTCCGGTATACTTATTTTATGTCTTTAAGCTATCGTAGTTAATCCTGCACATGTAAAACAAAAGTTCGATCTAGACAATTACTCCGAAGCAATTAATCAAGTTGTCCGTCATGTCATTGGTCCCTCGACACTTCGTCTGATTCATCAGTGCATCGTCCTCTCTTGTGGCCTATTGCTTAATCGGCCAGTTGACTCCGCAACTCCGATATCCTTGGCGCAATACCCGCTCTTCTTGACCCGATACCCGAATCCATGGCTCGAAGCCTTCTGTCGATACGTCGATCGATCCACCGGCCCGACGTCCAATCTTCTGATATGTTCCTCCGGCATAATATGATTTTCCTGCTTTAATTGTCTCATCTTGATCGAAGCATCCTGCGTCACTTAAAATACAGATTAAATCATAAACACATATCAAGTGGTTTCATTATCAAAATACGAGATTCAACAATATCATTTACTGAAAACATCTCAGAAATCTATAGAAGCTCTTTTTCACTATACCAAAATTTGAGGATGAACTTTTCCAAATGGATCCTGAATGATGCTGGCAAAAGTTCTTTCTTCTGATCACTATACTTAAAAACATCAATTTACTTAACCTCTAGATTAAACCAGATTGGAATGGATTTTCCTATGTTCAACCATATGCCCTCCTAGAAGTTTTCTTCATCCTCTCGCAGCATAATAAGATTTTCTATTGAATGTCGAGTTATATATTTGATTTTTGTCTTTATAACCACCATATTGACATTCTTTGGTTCCTAACATGTGTCTTAAGCACCTACTTGACCGCTAAAAAAAGAACTTCCATGACATGTTGGACTATTTGTTGTCAAAAGCAAATCTTTAAATGGGTAGCTGCTAAAGGAATTAAAATCAGCAATCTTGTTGCCATCTTGTTATGTAAATTTATATTATTTATTCAATCAGCTTACATTATTCTTATATAGTGTTAACTGTTTTTGCTGACTCAATGATTCTTTTTTATCATAAATTTGCAGCTTAGTTTTGTAGATCTTGCTGGTTCTGAAAGGGTTAAGAAGTCTGGCTCTTCAGGAAACCAATTGAAGGAAGCTCAGAGTATCAATAAGTCTCTCTCAGCTCTTGCGGACGTTATTATTGCTTTGTGTTCTGATGGACAACATATACCATATAGGAATCATAAGTTGACTATGCTCATGAGTGACTCTCTTGGTGGCAATGCGAAGACTTTAATGTTTGTGAATGTCTCTGCAGCAGAGTCAAACTTGGAAGAGACATATAACTCTCTAATGTATGTATACTTTTTTATTTGGTAGTATCTAAACGCGTCATTCCTATGTGTTTGGTTTGCTAGTCCTTTCCCTTTGCTACTTACATTGTTTGGTAACTGGATGGGTGATGCAATCATAAACAAAGTTATATTGACCAATCATACATATGGCATTTACATGCTTTTAATCCTTCAGTATTGTTCGCTGCTGATGTTCTTCATTTGGTTTTGTTGCAGGTATGCATCAAGGGTACGATTAATTGTAAATGACCCAAGCAAGAATGTTTCGTCCAAAGAGGTTGCACGCCTAAAGAAGTTGGTAGCTTATTGGAAAGAACAAGCAGGAAAGCGAGGCGAAGATGAAGAACTAGAAGAGATTCAGGACGAACGACACTCAAAAGAGAGATCAGAAGGTAGGGTTTCCTCTTGAAAGTGTAGCTTCAACACCATGAAGCACCTTCATCATCACTGCACCTTCTCAGTTGGGAAATGCAGATGGCATGCTCAATGTTGCCAGCAGCATGTTGTATAATGTTCATGGCATGCTCAGTTTTGTCATCAACACATGTACACTGTTCTCTAAGTATGCTGATGTACAGTCAGAAGTCATAATTTTTAGACACAAATCATAAGAAAAGATTACTCCAAAGATTGTAAATCATGTGATTTTGTTCATCATGAGTGTGCTCTTTTCCATGGCTTTCTTCTGCATCGAGATGTTGTTGATAATTCTGTCTGAAGTTGTAGGTGTTGGTGCACAATTCTGAGAGCTATTAATTTGATTGCTAAGTGATACGCATGCATCTCAAGCAAATTGAGATTGATTTGGCGGAATTGGTTGTCTGGTGAACGTCACCGACCCTAATGTCTAATTTGAATCGACGCGGAAGCAGGCACGTGCGATGATCGTGACTACAACGGTCGGATAGAAACCCCAAGCGGAATATATTTAGGTAGTCCGCTCGTTTTGAATTCGAGTCTTACGTTTGACGCGGAAAAGGAGCGGAAGACGATATGTTGGGAATGGCAGCAGCAGAAGAGCCGCAGCAAATGGAGGCGACGTCGTTTGCTGCTGCAGCAGCAGGAGAAGCGGAGACTGCGTTGTTGGTGGCGGATGCAGATCCGGAGACTGCGTTCTTGCAGCAGAAGGATGGAGGAGTGGCGACGGGTGGTGGGTTCGAGTGGGAGGTGTACAAGGAGAATGTCCGACCGCTGAAGCGCGGCCGCGACGTGAAGCTCCTCAATCATGCCCTCCGATCCCAGGTCGACCGCAGCCTGAATGCCTCTCTCCTCCGCACCCGCAGGCACTCCTCTCTATTTGCCCCTTCTCTTCGGCTTTCTCCTCTTCCTGGTTCTTTCTTGGAAATAGACAGATGGTTGGGTTGATAAACGATGAGGTTTCGTGTTTCCTGAGGATATCTTTTTAGGGTTTCGTGGTTCTTGAGTACCTGTTTCCATCTTAGTTGAGTCGTTTCCTTCTTTCATTTGTTCTTGATAATACATCAGGAGGATGATCGAGGCCATCGATGAGTACCAAGGCGAAGATCCTCTGCAGCCATGGCTCAGGTAAGGGTTTCTAATTTTCTCTACCCCTTCCCCAACCTGTTCTCTCTCTTCTCCCAATCCTGTGCATTGTTTGGTTCCATCGGTTAGAAGAAGCATGAATACTCATCATCTTTATTCTGCAAAAAGGCAAAGTTAGTTGGTTCTATTGGCTGAATTGGTATAACTTTTTAATTATCTGATCTAGAATTGGTATTAGTTGCTATTGTTGTTGTCGTGGTTGCCTATATTAAACAGATCAACTATCTTGTTGTTTTGACATTATTACTCTATCCAGATCTTATTTGTGAACTATACTTGAATTATTGTTCCTTACTCTGGATGCATTACTATGTTCTCTTGAGATCTTTGTAATGTTTTTGTCCTCATAATAGCCTTTGAATTGACATTAGTCTGGATCTTTCTTGCTTCCCCATTTAATCTGATTATACATCCTGATGAAGGTGCATCAAATGGGTTCAAGAATCATTTCCTACTGGAGGAGAGTGCTCAGGGTTGATCGTGATGTACGAGCAATGTGTGCGCACCTTTTGGCATGATGACCGCTATCGGGATGATTTGCGTTATCTTAGAGTGTGGCTCGAATATGTGGGTACCATGATTACTTTCTTGATATTTTATGGCCTTTCTTTTCGTATTTGGGTAGAATATGCGGGACCTTGATTTCTTTCTGTAGGCGGATAGCTGTGCAGATGCTGAAGTCATATTCCAATTCTTGGAGGCGAATCAAATTGGGCAAAGTCATTCAATCTTCTACACATCCTATGCCATGCACCTGGAGTCCAAGAATAAGCTAAGGAAGGCTGATGAGATCCTCAATCTTGGTCTAGCAAGGTTAAATTTCTCTACGAAACTTGTAATATGATTATTTATATTGATTCATAAAATTGTGGTTTGTTGGTTGAGGTGTCCTTCGATATGAATCTTCCATCCAAGACAAGAGATTGCTTTCATTATTTTAGACTTTTTGAAGGTTTATGAGAAGTTTGAGAGTTACTTTATGTTTGTAAAGATTGACCTTCACCTACAAACTAGACAGTGCTTTTGTGAAGATTGTTTCGGAAATTGCCTCCAGCATGCATTAAAGGTTTGATGGTAGGTCGATACTTGGTTGTAACATTCATCTGACCTTCAAGGGATTTTCTTTTTCTTAGATTGTGAATTTTGATGGGAAAAGGCTTGTATCATGAAGACATACAAGAGTGATGAGTCACTGGAGAAACCTTTTCTGGAATTTGGAAATATTTTGATTAAATAACAAGAAAAAAGTATCTTAAATTGCATATGAATGTACACTTAAAATGCAAGATTTTCTAAGTGTTTGCTGGTTTTTTAGGTAGCTAAGCATAGAATTGTTGATTTTGTATCATAGGAAGGCAAGATCATTAGTGAAATTAGAAGATGCATACAGGACATTCCTTGTGCGCTCAACACAAAAAAAGCATGGCAATGACGTATGTCACGTTAAACTTCAAAAAATTTTCTGTTCATCTTTATACACGTACTTATCTTCTTGTATTTCTCATACAGGAAGGTCTTGCATATCATCCCTTGCCCATTCGCAGCTTTGGAACTGTATTAACTTCAGCAGAATCGAGTAAGCCATTCTTGGAGTTGATTGTGATTTTTATAGTGTATAGCACTTACCTTATCTTCTGAAGTCCCAGGAAGACAGCCTGCAGAAAATTTTGGACAATCTAAGAGGATGGTCGCACTACAGAGGTCAGCTGTTCCCTATTAATCAAAATTAGGCATTTCTCAGGTGAACAAGTTTCTTTTGTGCTTTTATAAATGAGGAAAGGTGAAACTACCCACTAAGCATGTATAAGCAAGGATTTCATACACCTATGTAGTCATCACAACTTGTTCATATTTTTAAATTGTCTTAAATTACAAGACTACTACCTTTAGGCTTTTGCAGCAAAAAATGCGGAAGTCTGGAAGACAGGAAAGAAAAATGGAAAAAAAGAAGATAGTCAAATAACAAAGACAAGTTTCTTTGTTAGTATGATAAATTATGGAACCTAATGATTCCTGCCAGCATTTTTTCAGAGATATTCCACTTTGTATGCAGTCAACAACCAGAACAAAAACTTACTCGAACTATAACTATATTGTTAATATAGTACTTTGTTTACATCCACATAATTGTTAAGTTATTTTAAGTTAGAGCCTGTGCTTCTTAGATCTGTTGCAATTGCAAATAAACTCCTTCTCCTAGTCGAACTTCCCAAAACATCATTAAGTTATAAGTTAATGTATAGTGCGTTGTTTCTGAATTCACTAGCATTGTTGCAATGAAAAGATGTCCTGTCTCTCCTGCCTTTTTCTTATTTTAAAATACATTTTAGGTGATTCTACTCTCGGGAATATTGTATGATGTTTTCCCCACCATTCAAACTGATGAACTTTATTGTACTTGACATGTAGATATTTTGCAATTGCAAATAAACTCCTCTTAGTCGAACTTCCCAAAACATCATTAAGTTATAAGTTAATGTATAGTGCGTCGTTTCTGAATTCACTAGCATTGTTGCAATGAAAAGATGTCCTGTCTCTCCTGCCTTTTTCTTTTTTTAAAATACATTTTAGGTGATTCAGAAACTGATGTACCGTCTCTCGGGAATATTGTATGATGTTTTCCCCACCATTCAAACTGATGAACTTTATTGTACTTGACATGTAGATATTTTGCAATTGCAAATAAACTCCTCTTAGTCGAACTTCCCAAAACATCATTAAGTTATAAGTTAATGTATAGTGCGTCGTTTCTGAATTCACTAGCATTGTTGCAATGAAAAGATGTCCTGTCTCTCCTGCCTTTTTCTTTTTTTAAAATACATTTTAGGTGATTCAGAAACTGATGTACCGTCTCTCGGGAATATTGTATGATGTTTTCCCCACCATTCAAACTGATGTACTTTATTGTATGATGTTTTCACAGGATTGATACTAATAAGCCTCTCACCATATACAAAGATGCAAATACTGGGGCAAACGATCAATGCTCGAATCTGAAAGCCAACGAAAGATCTTGGAGTACTCTAGGAAGCCGATCAGATCGAAGTAAGGAAAATGTTTCAATCCCTAAAAAGTGGTCATCATATAAGGTCTGGCACCATTGACTTCTTAGTCAAACTTTGCTTTCTTGTATTTTTTTTTTTTCAACTGTTGATAATTTTTGAGTAATTTCATTAATTTTTTTGTAATAGGTCCCTCAAAAAATAGGACAAAGAACAGGTTCAGCAACATCAAGTACTTGTATTGAGGTGTATGTTGATGAAGAATGTGCAGAGTACGTTATCTGCTGATTTTTATATATTATGCAATTGACTAAGCAAAATTTGACTAAGTTCAGTCCATTAATTAGTTTAGCAATCCATTTTACTATCTGAAATAGTTTAATTAGAATTTATCCGCACTCACTGTAATGACAGTTTCAAATTTCCGTATCCTTATCAGATATCAAGCTTCTCATTCATATTACATCTTCCATGCGGATGGAGCAACTGTTTCCGAGCTAATGTATTCACACTTTTGTATTTGCATCAGATCACCCCCAGCTAAGGTTGCCAAGAATATGAATTCTTCGGTACTGAAACTTCGGCAAGCAACTAGCCAAAACCTAAAGAAGTAAGCAGTAGCCAAATTTTGATGATTCCCACATACATTGTTATTCAGGTTGCTGGCTTGATCATCTATGCCTTTTGTCTTGAACAGCGAAACAGAAATGCTCAAAGTCAATCCGTTGCGCAATTTTCATCTGCACAGCCTCAGATGATTGGTCCCGAAACCTGCAGTTGCGTGTTCTTAGGCTCCTCCCTGTTGCCGTTATATATCAAGGCTTGATGATGATTGGCTTCTGCACATTGGTACAATCTGGTGCTGATTGCAATTAAAATGTATGTTATATGCAGCTGCATAATTCATTTGTTAGGTGTCTAAGCAGCTTTTTCCTCCAAAGCTTGTAGCAACTGCGTTTTAGCATAAGAATAATTAATGATGTAGTCTCTATTATGAAGAAGAGGTCTATACGAAATCTCCAAAGAAAGTACACTGATGCATGGAAGAGGGTAATCTGCTGTACATTAACTGCCTGGCCTTCTTGATGTGCAGGGAGGAGAGAGAACACAGCCCGATGAGAAATTAATTGCAAAGATATATAGACACGTAAGCCTTACCAGTTCCATATTATATTAAGCTTGGTTTAAGCAGAGATGCTATGGCAGGTGAGCGAGCCTATCACCAGACAGTTTGAGATTCCTGTTTGAACACTTATGTGCCTAAACGATGCTAATTACATGTTATCTCATTCATGTGATTAGTTATCTTTAGTATTTCGTTTTTTATATTTTAAAAAATATATTAAGATTTTTATATTTATAAAAATAAAATATTTAGTCTTGTTTCTTTTAATGTTAGTGACTTTGTCGACAGAAATATTAATAAGATTTATCATTGAACACATATAGTATTTTCGTTAACAGAGTCCATGAAAAAAAATAATATTAAATATTTTATTTTCATAACTATAAGAATTTTAATGTAATTTTTAGAAATATAAAGATAGGGATATGCTTGTAAGAGGTAATATGTAATTAGATTGTATAAACATACATTGTTGGTGATACGGAAGAGTATACCGGGTGAATCTAGAAAATGATGGAGTCTCGAGGATATCATCACCGTGACAGTAGATGGAGGATATATAACGCTGCCGTGTATTAGAGCATGTCCACCGATGGGTCGAACTAGGTATGTGAGGCCATGCGGGAGATGGCATGGAGGTTTCCCGCTGAGCTGCTGCGTGAGGTTGTTGAGTATTGGGTTTCTTAGTTCGATGGGTGCGTCTGCTGAAGAGAAGAAGGGGGAAGGCAGCGCTGCGGCAGAAGCAACAGTAGACGGCCGCTGGTGTCGAGAAAAGCTGATCGCGGGATGCAGCTGATGGGCACGTTGAACTCGTTCTATGCAGATTGCTTGGTGTTCATCAAGCAGTCCTCCGTGCTCATAGCTGCTGATGGTGCAGTCCCGAAAGGGGACCGACTTTGACACGATTTGCCAAGTGTTCGACGAAATGCCTCGAGCAGGAGTCCTGTCCTTGGATCAGTTGCTCGGGTCTGTCAAACTACTGCTTAACTTGTTTGAGGTAGGAGAACAAGAACTATATCATGACTTGGTGCTCATAATTTATTTTTGATGAAAATTTGTGAATGTTTTGGGAGTATTTAAGAATCTGCAGCATCGGCAAGACGTACAGCGCAAGACAAATGCGTATTCCAAAGAATACACGAGCTGCCACTAAATGGTGTGTTGTCAGGGAAAATTGTACATCATTTTGATGGTCTTTTGAGAGGATTTGTAATCGAAGTGGGATTTCTTTTCCATCCTCTCTGAATCTGGTGCTTCAACCGGCAAAGTTCCTGTTCTTAAGACTCCATTTTGCCAATAATGCTCATACAGATTTTTTTGCTGATACCTGGCATCAAGGTTGTCCATACGTTGGCACACCTGCCAAAGAAAATTGATGATGATCGTAGATGCTGAGAGCACAAAAGATTCGCACATGGTGTTGACAAAAACAGGTGATTTCCACCAGAACACAAGTCTCAAGCTGTGCAACCCAAAATGCATCATTATTTAGATCATATGTACAAGCAGTCAACGATCCCAAGTAACAAACATTAGAACTCTCAGTTGTTTTAGCTGAAATAACAGGTTTCATATTCTTATTGCACGACAACAGAACTCATGGACACAAAGGACCGTCACCAGAATTAACAGAAGCCTGAGATAACACATATCTATATACCAAAACGTCCAGGAAAGTTTGGCCTCGAAGTTAAAGTGGCTGATAACGGCCACCAAATGATGGAGTCGACATTACCGATAGTACTTCAGTTACAGAAGCCATGGAACTCAGAGCAGCCTTAAGAACATCTTGTGAACACCCAGGCTTCACAATGCTCTTCACCTGCATATGAAGAAAGCCAACCAAAGAAGGACATGATGAGATGGGGCCATGTGACGTTGATAATTGTAGAAATTCCAGTAGGATTGTGATTATTGAGATAATTAACAAAGAAAGCCTTGAAGCATGTAGAAGTCATTGCAAAGTGAAATGATAAATGATGTGAAATGCATTAAGCAACATGATGGTTGAAGAAATGTTGTAATTCATTTCCGGAAACAACATTATCGCTTCTGATGTTACTTCAAGTTCGTAAGAGACTGCTCTATTGATATAGCTTTATAGAAGGAAAATTTGAATGTTGCACATAAATGGGCTCAAGAAAATGAAAACTGAAATAAATTCACAAAACCCACTAATATATATGTCATAGTGGTTTCGGTTGGTATGAAAAATGTCACTTGTTAGGAACATATCAACTCGGAAGAGAAAACGGACGCAATTGTAATCATAACGCGAACCTTATCTAGGTATTCCTGGAGCTTCTTCATTCGGCCCATGTAATCTTGATCCTCAACAGAGAGTGTGTAGGTCTTAACATCAGCTCCCGGTCCTTCAAATTGAAGTGGTCCTGGGTTTCTGTACAAGTCATCCATCAAAAAGCTCAAAGCCTTCTGTCTCAACAACCTGAAACAAGAGGCAAGAAGATACCAGACGGTTGAAGTAGATTACAAAAGGTAGTTGTGTAGCTCTATCACTGAAAGATTAGAAAATCACACTCCAATTGTCAGATGGACCAAATTTACTGCCAATCCTTGACAAATTTCAGTATAACATCTATAAGAGTGTAATGTGAGATAACGATGATCAGTTATTCACGATGATTGTATAGATTTCTGATAGAGCTACTTGAGTACTTTGACCTTGTTTGGTTGAAATGCAAACTAATGCAACTTAGGGACATCAAGGTGCGATCTTTGAAACATACTCGTAAACTTTTCCTTTCAAGTCCACCGTAGAGGGATGGATGGCAGGTTTTCCAATAGGAGTGGCTCCAGGTCCACGAGAATATCGCTTCACAGTCATCATTGCCTAGGTGAAACCAAATTATTTATTCAATTTGATCTACATAAATAATTGATGTTTTCGACATGCAAGGATTGCAAACAATGAAGATCATACCGTAAGTGGTGCAGCACCACAGCGCCATTTGTTCACAGGATGTTTCAAGTTTGTTATAGTGGCCATGTATCCATTTAAACCCGCTGCTAAGATATGATAGCAGATGTGTCCAAGAACCTGTATGTCAAGAAAATTTATTTGTTGAATCATATAACCAAAAAAAATGGGGGAAAAAAAAGCAAAACACACAAGTTGGCACATACATATGCATAGTCGCAGTCGAATTTTGATGGTAAAGATCCACGAGCTTGATACCCAAAGAAATGGCAGATGGCATTGAATTTCTTCCCTTTATATATGCCTTCTTTCTGGAAGAATAAGAATCATTTAATACTTTCAAGTTAAAATCACAACGGCAAAGGAGCTCATACTAAATTAAGGAATAAACAACTAATATATTGATGTGAATTATCAGTGCAACTTGTAATATCATCAGCCAAGTGACATTCGCTTAATGGGAAGTTCTTGAAACTATGCCACCATCAACTGTAGAAGTTGACTTACCATCCTTCTGTTCATTTCTGTTTCAACTAACTGTGCAAAGAGCTTCTCTGTTTCAATCTGAAGAAAAGAATCATTAGGGTTAAATAAGAAAACATTAATAGGAACCTTTTCTTGTTTCCACATATAATAAGATGTACCTGGGACAACTGGGCAGAGTCATCAGATTCTGGATGAAGCAGCAGCTGCATTTAAGAATTTCTTATGGTAAGATTAAGAACACAAACAATTTGCTCTCATTTAATTAAAGAAGTAGGAAGAACCTGTTTCCTAATAAAGGGTGGCAAAAATTCAAACAACGCAGATGCCCAAGGTGAAAGATGAGAAGAAATATTTTCAGTTAAAATGCCTTGGTTGTGGAGACCGTGAATTTCCTGGAACAGTCACAGCCAAATATCATAAAATGTTGGAGCATGTTCAAATAAACTACAAGTTTTCCATGTGGTGATTATTTCTATAGATGTTGGTGAGCATGTCGTTTATTGTAGGAACAAGGAACTACCTGTAGAAGAGCATACAATTCTGGAATGCTCTCTATGAGACCCTCAGGAATGAGAATGACACCATGGTACTTCTCTGGAGAAAAAAAGGTGAGTTATCAGAATAGGACATATTAGCCAATAACCAAAGCATATTAAAATAGTCCCACCTTTCTCTGCCCTGGCTTGAACTGCATCACAAATTTGCTTTGTAATGTCAAAAATGGTAAGTTTTGACAAGGCCACCTCCTCTCCCAAGATGAGCTGACAATGGATAAATCAAATGAATATATAGCACTATTAGAACAAAAGCCTGCATGCATCTCTCCTCGGCAATAAAAAAATTTCCTTACTAATCATTATTAAATAAGCCAACAAGAACAGAATTTCTTATGGGGACAAACCATATTCGGATGACTCTGAAGTGCACACTCTAAAGCCACATGAGAAGCTTTGCGTCCCATCAGGCGAATGAAATAATAATACTGCAGCAGAGTCCATTAGTTGATAAAAGTATCTAAAAGGCAAATGTTCTTATTACATAATTGAAATGTTGTACAATTCAAGCAAATATTTTCTGACGAAAGTCACACTGATTTCTTTTCAAGTAAAAATAATATTTGGTTAAAAAATGATTAACTGCATGAGCACCAGCAATAAGTGCCAACAATTTCCATCATGTATCAGAGCAACACATATCAAAAGGTTTTAATACCAAAAGGAAAAACCAGTTCTTTTTTGTTTCTTTTAATTTTTTTTAACCACGATAGGTTCCTATCAGGTCTTGCTAAAAGCCTAAGTCAACCGAGTTATTTCATTATCATAACTAATAGATATGCTATCCTTTTTTTACTCCTTTTCTAAGGCTGTAAGATCATTCTTACCTTCTCTGCAGACAGTGCATCAATGCAGACATTGCTTATTAGTTGCGAATTAACCTGGAATTGAGAAGTAGCATAATAAGCATCAAATTGTGAAGATTGAACCACACATTTGTTATGAGCTTACATGAGGCTTACCCTGCAAACAGTGTCGAATCCAACATCGGTCTCAACAAACTGATTCTTAAGATCCCCATAAAAAGTAACAGGGACGCCAACCACCTGTTCACATTCTATGTTTGTAAATCATTGGAAGAAACCAATATAAGCATAGATGGAGAAAAGAAAACACTTTATATAAATTTTGTGTAAAATGTTATCATTCAGATGTCTGGTCACCAAAAAGGAATATAGTCAATTTGTATATGGATTGAGTCATTCAACAACAAATGAATGTAAAAAATAATAATATATGGAAAACAGAGGTACCTTTGTTGGACATTTGGCCTCAGCAAATGTTTCTGCAAGCTGAGCAGCATCTGAGTTGGATGTGACTCCTTGTGACATAAGCAATAAGGATTTAGTAAGAAGGTATACACACAAATCTGAAAAGATACTAGAAGTCTTCCGTGGAATCATCAAGTACCTCCAACAATGACAAGACCATCCAATTTCAGATCTCGGCAAGCAGTCAAAGCAGCATTTACTTGCTCAGTTGTTCTGATTTGATCCACAGTCCGGCCTAGCAAATCATAGCCACCTTCAAAACAAAAAACAGCTTCTTCAGATCAGAACGATCGATGAGCTTAATAAGATGAAAATAAGATACTGTAGCTAAGTTTTTGCACACCTTGATTTTTATAAGTAGCAAGAACCTCATCTGTGATTTCCAGAGTTCTCTGTGCAAATAGACCTTCAGTGCCACCTGTATCAAAGTGATGGAAAAGGAGTTTGGTTTGTATTTATCTCAACTGAGAAGCCATTAGCTTATAATTCATATAAATTAACCTAGAAATCCTGGCCTCATACTCACAGTAACTGCTTATAGACGGACAACAGCTAAATGAATTAGAATAAGTTAAGAAACAGCACAAACAAATTTGAGGATCACAGACAGGAACTTTCATTTCAAAACAAAAAGACAGGAAAACTTCACAAGTTGCTTTCTTGTCGAGAATTAAACAATTTAAATTAACAAGAATCAGTAAAGGCCACTACCTATATTCATCCATCTTAAGTACCAGGTATGTCCGAAATGTATGGTTCATGAGAAGCACAACTTATGTGCACACCACATAAAATTACATGCATGAAAACCGGAATGAGGACCAACCCCAAATTGCACATGTTATTTATCCCCAATTTCATGCCCTTTATTTCTTGCTCCCTCTTTTGTGCTAACAACCACTTTGTCCAACAAAGCCAGTCCATGCTATACCACTGACTGGCTGGAATATGTTATGAATAGGTGTTGAAATCCTCCGTTGATAAGTGAACATACATTTCTTTTTTCTGTATAGCTGAATGATGAATTTGAATTTGCTTGCAAAAAATGTTTCTTGACGTAGACACTGTAGAAAAGGAATGCTTCATGATGAGAAATGCTTACCAACAAAACCAAGCAAAATACTGTCGGGGTTGTGAATTTTAATAGCACTATAAAGGCCCCATACAACGTTATGTCCTCCTGGTGATTGCCTTCCACAAAATACCACACCAACCCTGCATTTCATCATGTGGAACAATGAATGCATCAACAAGAGAGATCAGATGAAGAAACATGAGCAACTCAACTTCATAACTTGAAGAGTAATACAAGCCCATGCCAAAAAAAGGGACAATAAAAATTAAAAGTATAGATGGAGCCTTGTCCTAACCACTTAAGCTTTTGGGATTACTGAGAAACCAATTCCAAGTCCTATCATGTAAGTAGCCAACTTGTACAACATGTACACTCTATTGGTTAGATTAATATTAACTGTGTTTAGAGCAAGGTTCGCCGAACCGTACCGTACCGGCGTTTCGACGCTGGCTCGGTACGGTACGGTACGGCGTACCGAGCGGTATACCGAGGTGTACCGCTCGGTACACCTGATTTCACCGATTTATCCCTCCGAAAATACCTGAAAATTAAAAAAAAAGTTAGGATAGAGTTTTCAAGTTACAAATAAATATAGTAATAATATAAGTTTAGCAAAATCAATGTAAATTTGGTAAAAATAGCATCACATATCTTTTTCGGGCTTTGAGGTAGTCTTGTTCGAGGTTCGTATTTCAGCTCGTTATAGATTGAAATATCTATAGAAAAATCAGTTGAATTGTTAGACTATTTTGTTACAATATAAACTCTAAAATTCAAATGAATTAAATAATCATATATCTAGATATACCTGATTGTTAATTCTACCACCAAAACGAACGACAAGCCTCCACGGGTGGTGGATCGGGGTCCTCGATCCGATACATATCAATATGATACGTTTGTTTGACCCAATCATGAAATTGATCACATGACATAGTGTATTGATACACCGTATGCCATTGATGCATCAATGTGGTACTGATCGTAGATTGATCGTCATAAATCATATTTGTCCGAGGCAGCTCTTGAGGCATATATTGGTGTTGTTCTGTATCATGCTGTTGCTCAGAGAAGGATGACCAACTATCACCATACTGTTGTTGCCCATATAATTCTTCATAATACGATGGCTGTGAATACGATGAGTCTCTTTCTGTGTCTATATCATGTATGCTCTGTCGCATTTGTTCATATTCATCCACTGCCTTCCCCTTCCCCTTCTCCTTTCCCTTCCGCGCATAAACTTAACCAGTACCTTGTCGAGTTCCATGATCTAAATCTTGAGTGGCATGTGTAAAATATTGCTCCTCAGTCCATTCACCACCCTCAAGTTGTGCAGACGAGACCAACGACTGCCCGGTATCACCGCCATCATTTGTTGAGGCACTGTTGTCCGTGTTGCTGTCATGTCTCTGGACCGAACGAGAAAGAGAATGTGATTGTGAAGGTGTCTCGTCGCCCGACTCGATTCTTTCCAACGATGCAACTGATGCTATTGCCTTCCCCTTTGCCTTTGCACGTTGGGCGGACGAGTGTGACCGTTGGGTATCGGTAGTTCCTCGAGCAGTTTGACTCATACCTTTTGATTAGAAAGTTCTTCCTCTTAATCTTCCCAAATTTACCTCGATTGAATTCACAAATCGTTGTTTTATAGAGTTTATGAGAGAAAAGAAATGTTTGAGAGAGAGTTTAAGAGTGTATAATGAAATAGGGGAGAGAAGATTAGTTTAAATAGGAGGAGAAATGGCTACAACGGTCAATTTGACCGTTGGAGCACTGTAGCACTGCTACAGTGTGGTAACGGTCGATTTCGACCGTTACCGAGTGGTACCGGTCGATTTCGACCGTTACCGAGTGGTATCGGGCGGTAACGGTCGAAATCGACCGTTACCGAATGGTACCGGGCGGTAACGGTCGAAATTTCGACCGTTACCGCCCGATACAGGCTTTTTTTGGTGTACCGCCCGGTAGAGGGCGGTCCGCGTACCGGTCGCCTCTCGGACCGGTACGTACCGCCCGTACCGGGCGGTACACATCGGTATGGCGAACCTTGGTTTAGAGTACATGTTATTTTATATTTCGAGACACTGATTTGTTATGGCGTCACAAACGTTCGATGGGAAAAAGAAGATGACATCAATATGGCATGCCGCTACTTAAATGGGGAAAGTTCAATGATTCTCAGACCTGAGGAAATTGACAGGAAAAGTAGTGTGTATCTTCCATCCTATGTTTGCATTAATGTTGTAGGATAGCTTTTCAATGTAGATTTCTGTGTATGGTTCAAACTTGTATCTACAGATATTAATCAAGAAAATGTTGCACACTAAGCATACTGTAGAAGAGCTCATATTCACGAACCTCATAGGGGGATGCTCCGTAATGATCTGGGCATCAGGCACCTTGGCTGTGGCCCTCAAGAAATGAGCTAATGGCTGACCAAATGTGTGCGGAAACGCCCGACCGATGACATGTTCACTAGATGGATCTGCACAGGTTGTCGAATCGCCAAACTCTACCCTCACCGTAGTGCCCTGTTCACCATAGGGGAAACAGACGAGTTTACGGACTTGATCCAACAAAGGAAGCACATGTAATCCACATGAAGATCCCAGAACAGGCAAAAAAGATCGAATATATAGTGCAGGAGGAACCCAAATTAAGCAGTATTACACATATTCTGCCAGATTCATGAAGCAGCTAAGACATTTCCTCATAAGCAGAATATAGGGTAGATGAAATCATGATTAGAATTAAACTGATTTCAAGAAAAATATCATCTTCGAGCTCGATCATCCCAATAGACCAGCTAATGGAAGGGTTTACTCAATTTGCACCTATTATTACCCGCGGATGAGCCACTGAAAAAGAGTGGGGAAAGGAATTGCATCAAACTCCACAACGAATTTAACCCCTTTAAGTATCTTATCTTGTAGTACCCTTTCGATCCCCCAAAGGCGAAAGGGACACAATCCGCCATCGAGCAAACATCGAGCAGACTCGCAACGGAAGAAGAAACGAAAGGAAACGTCGTCAACCCTCTCCAAAAAGGCAAGAAGAAAACTGGTCGTAATAGCAGTAGAAGAGGACGGAGAGAGACCTGGAGACAGGGAGGGAGCTCAGGGTGGTACTCTGCTCGCTTCTTCTGGAGCTCCGATAGCTCCCGAGGAACGCCGAAATCCGACTCCATACCTTTCCTTCACCTTGCAATCTTCTCCCCCTTCTCGTTTGCTTCCTTTGCCCTGTCTGTGCGTGTAGGAATCCTTTTTAATATCCTTCCGCATTGCGTCAGTGTATATATAATTGTCGTCGTGTACGACGTGGAGGAGACCCGAGAGAGGGTCGCGGGGACGAGGTAACACAAACCGCGGGCGATGGCAGGAAACGAGTCGCGACGCCGCCACCGGTTTCGCGACTTCATTGCCCGCCACGGGTCTGCGCGCCGCAGTGGTGTTTGACGAAAATACCCTTCCCCCTCGGCGATGAGACTGCGTTGGGTTTCGCGAGAGGAATAGGATTTGCTGTTCCAAAACTGGGATCAGAACCAGGGATAGCAGATGGATTATAATATACCCTGCTGACTTGTCAGATTCTGATTGCTTAGGTCGTTAAAAATGGGCCGGGCCGGGCCGGGCCCAGGCGAGACTGGATACTGTTTTAAAAGCAAACAGCCCATCAAAAGGATAGAATAGATGGCGTTCTCCTCTTACGACGGTGAGCTTACCGTATGACGCCCTTGTCCGGGTCTCGAAACCGTAGGCAGTTGCTGATGGTTCTCTCTCCTGCGTTTTCCCAACCATGGCATCGAGCCATATAATTGACCTCTCTTTATCGTCTCTGGTGAAATGTATTCTGCTCACCTACCGCCATACAGCAACAGATGACCTCTCTCTTTATCGTCACTGGTGAAAATTATTCTGCTTACCTACCCATAGCAACAGGGGACGCACTATGGTTGGTTCTCTCTCAGTTGTCATTCATCAGCAGGCTTCTTTTTCTATGCCTTTGACATGTATGTAGAGCCGAATTAGGTCTAAGAGTATAATTCCAAGCATCCTTGGAGAGAGGGATAATGATTCCATGGAGAAAAGAAGTCATCCAGCAATTGTTATAAGCCGCCTGTAGCACTCTCCTGTGCGATGTTGGAACGAGGGAAGACTTTCTTTCGAGCATGGATTGGTTCGGTGGTTCCTATCGAAATCGAATCGGACCAAAATCAAGATTGTCAATTTCGAAACTAATAATAATTTAAGAACTAAAATCGATGATTTCTATTTAAATCATTCGTTCGATGATTTAAAAAAAATATAAAAAAAATGAGCGATCAAATAATTGAGCCTAATGATCCATACCTAACCCAACGATTAGCGGAGAGTCAAATGACCGGTTTACCTCTCGCAATAGTCATATTAACAATTATTTTCAAAAAAAATATTATTTATAATTTAAAAATATTTAAAAAAAAAAAAAAGAAAAGAAAAAAAAGATTTGCTCATTCTAATAGTAAATAATAGTTAGTTTTGAGGGATTTTAGGAAAAATTTTAAAACCCTTATAAATACTCCTTTGAACCCCTCATTCTTCCTCACACTTTGATTAAGTACTCTTTGAACGAACACTGTTAAACTCTCATACGCTCTCTCTTAAACTCTCTATTATTTCTATAGTAAGTGGAAGTCACCACTTCGTTATTGTGGAAGCTTTTGAAAATCCAACTATGACAACTCAAGAAAGTCAACACATGACCATCGAGCACGAGTCAAATGAAATCAATATGGCTACCAAAGTTAAGTCGGACATCTTATATATGTCATATGCAACTATCGTGACTAAAATTTTAAATTCAAAGAAAGAGGATATATAACTTTCAAAAAGTATATCACGAAGAATTGTTCAACACAGTCGATATGGAAAAAAAGTCAAACATAAATTTTTAAGTATATTATTAATCCCACTTTTTATCTTTTTATTGAAAAATTTTATGAAATACTAGCTAGATTATTTTTTTATAAATATTTATCTTTTAGTTTCGATGAAAATGTCAGTTTTGTTGATTATTGTCGCAGGGCTTTGAATCCCACCAACCAAAGAGTTCCTCAAATTACTTATACTCGTATTTTACATAATCCCTATAACAAAAAAAAGATTTATAAAATAATTTTTAATTTTTTAATGATTGTATTTCTATTCGTGTTGATATTTAGAGTGATTACTAAGAAATGTATTCTTATATAGGAATCACTTGAGATCCAATTGATAATAATTGAACCATTCAAAAAATAAATAAATTATTACTTTTAAAATTTTTGATGAATGACATACAATCAATAATATTTATAGAATAATAAAAATAATTTAAAAATATTATTTAATTTTTAAAATATTTTCTATTGGTTGATATAATGTAGTGGCAAATACTACTTCTATTCCACAACTGATGTCAACCTGTTTTTAGTGGTATCTTTTTTCACATTAGATGTGTTTGGTATGTTTTGGATTTATGCATACAAGAAGGTCTTAGATCTTTATAAACTTTTTCTCCTCTCATTAAGTAAATTATTTCATTCTTATGAGTCATTCACAAGTAATGAAAGGGTGGGCCAATTTTTATAAATTAAATAACAAAATATTCAAAAGATTTCCTAGGATGTTCAGACCCGATGTAATTCTATGAATTGCTTAAAGATTTTTTTGAATATAAAAAATAATTATGTACTTTTAATATTACAAATAATATTAGGTAAGTTTATATTCATTGTGTAAAAAAAATTAGAAAATTTAAAAATTTTTAATAATGCAACATATACTTCATCTAATGTTTATTATCCTATTACCCATATATCTTTGATTGTATATATTAATGTTGTTAGAGCTTTAGAAGAATATTAATATGATAATGATTTGAATGTGATTATAATGGCTATAAAATCAAAATAAACAAATTATTTTTTTAAAAAAAATCTACTAATTTATTTAGTTGCATGTGTTTTTGATCCTCACACCCTAGATTATATAGCTTCAATAATTATTTAACCACTTATTATGAAAGTTTAGGAGTAGATGTTATATTGGTAATAAAATTAAAGAAATATAAAGATTGGACATTAACTTATATGTTCATTATAGTGCTAACTATAGTAGAGAGTATTATACATCTGAAACTTCTACATCTATCAAGTTAGCGGGAGTTGTAAAATCTTCAAGGGTGTAAATCTATTATTATGATAATAATAAAAATTAAGGGGATCATCCGACTTGGACTCCAAGTTTGATATGTACTTAACAATTTCTCTTTTAGGTTTGGTGATAGTAGGTATGAAGTTTTTTATTCTAGAATGGTGGATGTGATACACAATACATTTTCAATTTTGATGATGATCACGAGGTAAATACTAGTAACTCTAGTGTCGATGGTAGTTATGAAATAAACTTTTAACATAAGTGGATAGATTCTAAATAAAACTCAATCATACATCGATGATTGAATAAAGATAATAAAACAAAATCAAGCAAAGAGGTTATCCATCAAGATAATAATATCCTATTCGACAAATCAATCGAATGGATGATCAAAATATTCGACATTGAAAGCGATTGGATATTTATAATTTTATTTAATTTTATAATGACTCTTTTAATATCATTACACATTTACACTCATTATAGTTTGTCGTGCACAACTTCAAATTTTTAGCCAAAACAAAGTGAGATTATTATTGCCTATCACAATTTACCCATTTAGTGGTAGGTGGAATAGAACATTCGTTTTATATCATTTAATTTTTTTCCAAAACTTTTTTTTTTCCGTAGGATAGAACAACTTCTTTCGAGTGATTGCCTTTCGTTTAAATTTATGCTCAAATTGGTTTCAATATTTCAGTCTCTTGAGGTAGACAGGCAGCCCGTAGATCCTCTTGCTCACGCTGGCAATCTTGGTTGTCCAAATGTGGATTGTTTGGTAATATATGGAAAGGAAATAAAGATCCAGACTTTTGGATTTCATTGCCATAAATTTCCTATTACAGCTGCTACCCTTTGACGTGGACTCCCTCATCCTTGTTTCTTTCTGCATACTCCAACTCGGAGCTAAATGGAGTCATCATCACACCTGCAGACTACAGTCATCATCATCAATCGCATGACTCCTGTTCCCATCTCTCTCTTGGAAAACAAGAAGAAGAAGAAGAAGAAGAAGAGACGGACAGGTGCGCGCCAAACGTGGTGTGCCCCCACAGAATGGTCATTCCAGAGTAGTTATCTATGATAACCAAGGGCGGTGCATTTCATGGATTCATCACTGAGCTCAGACAGTTTTTTGTTGTGATCATGCTTGAATGCAGTCGATGGATGCAGTGGAATTGTACGGCTAAGAGACAAAGAGAAGCCGAGAACAAGAAATGGTGGGGCTAATCTCCAGATCCAAAATTTAGAGAGCGCATGAGCGGCTCTATCAAGATCGAGAGGGGTTCACCCATGGCACCCACCACGCGCATGCACGTTGGTGGATGAAGTAGTGCAATGCAAGCAACGATGTATTCCTCCTTCAATCCCATTCCCGCACCACCACCGCCGCCGTCACATCACCCAGCTCTTTCAATCATTAACACCGCAGCTTCTCTGATCTCTTCCTGGGTATAAATACGCAGGGAGTAAGGACGATGAGATGATGAGACAATGGCGTTCGCCTTGCAGAGGACCCTCTTGCGGGGATTACTCAGCGTTGTAGTTGCCGTCTCTCTTCTGATGCCATGCGCTGCTGCTGCTCGTGTTGATGAGCAACCGCCATCATCGCATCATGAGAACACCACCATGACTGACCTTTTCCGAAATCAAGCACTTCTCCGCAACAGTGTCATGGACTATAAGGTTGACACCCGAGCCAGCTCTGGTGATAATGGCGGAGGAGGTGGGGGTGGCGGTAATGGAGGTTTTGGATGGGGGTGGGGTCGTGGTGGTGGCGGTGGGGGAGGAGGAGGTGGGGGTGGTAACGGCGGCGGCGGTGGAGGTGGCGGCAATGATGGAGGCGGCGGCGGCGGCGGGAAGGGTAGTGGTGGTGGTAGTGGCAGAGGCAGAGGCGGTAGCGGCAGCAGCATTGGTGGCGGAGGTGGTGGCGGCGGAAGCGGAAGCCGTGGTGGTAGTGGAAGCGGCGGTGACAATGGCCACGGAGGAGCTGGAAGCGGGAGCGGAGGTGGTAAAGGTAGTGGCAGCGGCGGTAGCAGTGGTGGAGGAGGCGGAGGATGCGGAAATGGTGGTGGCAGTGGCAATGGCCGGGGGGGAGCTGGAAGCGGGAGCGGTGGCATCAGCGGTGGAGGAAGCGGAATTGGTGGTGGCAGTGGCAACGGCTGCGGAGGTGGTAAACGTGGTGGCAGTGGCGGCAGCGATGGTGGAGGAAGCGGCAGCGGTGCTGGTGGAGGTAATGGTACTGGTGGTGGAGTTGGTAACGTAAAAGGAGTAAACAAAGGGCACGGGAAAGGAAAAGGCGGTGGCGATGGAAAATGTGGTAGAGGTCATCATGGGAAAAGAGGTGGCGTTGGCCATCGAAAAGGCAGCTGCGGCGGTGCTGTCACTCGAGGCGGCAGTCGCGGAGGAACCATTACAGAGGGAAGGGAAGACTAAACCACAGTAGCATTAATTGCTTCAACAAGCAGTGATAGCCTCCCTCGTCTTACCATAATATCACGACGATATCGCCATTAACCGCTGCAGCCAAAGCTTCGTTCGATTCGCAAACCGGAAGTAATGGGATTTGTTTTCTCGTGTGGTAGTGCGTTGCTCTCTTCGTTGTCTGTTGTAGTGTGGGTTGCAACCATGTTAACGCTCCTAATCCAAGCATGCATAGAGACGTGGAGCCTTTAAAACCAGTTCTTGTTACTTATATCAGAGAGAGAATTGTTGTGACAAGTTAGTGATTTATCGAGATCGATGTCAGTGATTGGACAAGTAGAGTAATCTTCAGCATGTCAAGGTGTGAGAAAAGGTCTTATCATCGTATCCACAAATATTTAGAGAAAGTTTGGTCCTTCCAAGTTTTGGCGGCTTGCTGTATATTGGATGTTGTGTACCCTCGTGCTTTAAAAGTGCTGTCACTGGTAAGGGATTATAATTGATAGATATTATGATTAGATGAAGAATAAATATTATTTACTTATAAGATATTAAATGGGTAAGAGAAAAATATAGAAAGATTAATAATACTGAATTTAAAATTCGATATATTGAAAAGTTAAATATAGAAATAATGTAGGAATTATTTTATATAATGATCTAAGAACAATATTATAGATGTAAAAAAATTAGAGATAAAATTATAGTTCTAAAATTTATAAAAAATAAGATATTTTAAATGTCATTAGTACGTATGCCCCTCAAATTGGATTGAATGATCAAGTCAAAAGAGAATTTTAAGAAAATTTAGATGATATCTTTCCAAGAATAGCTATAATAAAAAAACTTAAAGAAAAATATATGATGAATATATATGTGAGTTTTTTTATAAAAAGATAAATGAAGATAGTGGTATGGTGCAAATACTCACTTTAAAAAAAGAAAAGAGATGAACATTTAATTACTTATAAGAATAATCACAATTGTAGTCAAATATATTTTTTTATTACTACAAAAGTATATAAAATTAATTATAAAAAAATATTATGAAAGAGATAATTTCATTTATTGAGGTAATGTGTATTTATACAAGTCGTAAGGGAAAGATTTTTCTCAATCATGTGCTCCAATCATATACTCAAATCCGTAATTGATCCTCAATCATAGATTGATTGAGGATTAGAACATGTAAGAACTATAAATTTGCCATTCCATATTTGTCTATATCATGATTTTCTATTATGCCCTCTTAAAATTGAGCTTATATTAAGGATATCAATCTTATTTCGTTCGATGCAACTGAAATATCCTACTAGTGAGAGACTTTATGAGGAAGTTTGCTAATTGATCAAAAATATAAATGTGAGAAATACATAGTTGATGTTTGACAACTTTATCTCTAACAAAATAGAAGTTGATGATCATGTATTTCATGAGTGGAATATTGGGTTGATGAATAAGTGGCACCAATATCATTATGGTATATTATAGAAGTGAATTGGGAGGTGATGCCAACTTCATATAGTAGATTGGTGATCCAATTGAATTCTACAACGATGGTAATAATGGCTTTAATATTTAGCTTTAGCGTGGATCTTACAACTGTATTTTATTTCTTGGAACACTAACTGATCAGATTTGCTCCAAAGAAGTCAATGTAGATTGATGTAGATGTTATATTATAAGTGTTGTCTATCCAATTAACATCGACAAAGGCATAGAGATAAAGTGATGAGTATTTACAAAAATATAAGTTTATGATTGAGAGACTCTTTAATATATTGCATAATACATTTTAGTGTAGACTAATGCTTAGTGAAGGGCCACTACATAACTTGTGATAATTTATTAACTATAAATGAAATATTTAGATATATAAGTGATAAATACTATAAGAAATCAAGTACTTGTTGATATTATGTGTGATCTGTAGTAGAGCTGTCATCATATAATTTGAGTGACTCAGTAGTAGAGAGTAGTATGGTAACTTCTTTTGCATTTTATGTTTATTTTTTATAATTAATTTTGAATGCACTTCTTTTATGATATAAAAAATCTAGAAGATATAAATGTTTCTTCCACTCCTAAAAAATTATTTAAGGTTCCTAAGTTCTTGATAGAGAATCGATTTATCAATTACTTAAGGAATTGTTTGATTTCTATATAATTACTTGATTCATTAGAGGAGAGTAGTGACTCAAGGTTGTGATGATAATATCGTCCACATAAACCATAGATTTTATAGTAGAATAACTTAATCTCTATGATAATTATCATTTGAGAAGTTACAGAGATAGTGAGGTAATGTTGCACTGGAGTAATAAGAGAGTACAAGTCTAGAGAAAATTTTTTGGTTGATGTGGTGAGAGGTGTGTGATTAAGAGGGTTTGAGGTATACTAATTTGAATCCAATGATTAATAGTTATTGTATTGGCTCGCATTCTAAATGAGTAAGATTTTGAAAGGAAAAAATAGACTCAACAAAAATAATATAATATTATATAAAGATTTTTTGAGTTTAAGGATCATACTATCGAAAAGCATTATGTTCAAATAAATAGCTAATAAAAATGTAATACTTAGGTATTGGTGTTAACTTATGTAACGCTTAGGGATATAGCTATGAATGACATAAACAATCAAATATTTTAAAATTTTAAATATTTAAAATTTTATAAAATAATTTTATAAATTATGATTAGTGTTATAGGATTGGAGTGAGTATATGATTAATGAGGTAGACTACAACTTGAAAGGTTGCTAACTAAAATATTAGTAGCATGAATGCTTAATGTAGGAGGGTGAGACCAGTCTTAATTAAGTATCGGTGCTTTCATTTAGTAAAATTAACTAGTTGAGATGTATGTGATGATGACTTAAGATGTTGTATGTCACATAATGAGAGATAAGTTGTTAGAGCCTAGTATTTACCTTCTCCATCAAAGTAAACTATTTTAATGGTAGGTTAGAATTAATATGCATGAGGCTCGAATACTATAATTATTGTTGGGATATCAGAACCAATGATAGTTATAGTTAAAGTTATTTTTTTGAATTATTTGGATTGAAGTTGTTACCAAATAATTAATGAAGGATGATAGTTTTGTGTATTATCTATATATCGAGGAGGCATCTTGTTCGATCTTTTATTAAAGTTTTTATTATTTTGATTGCCTTTTTCTTTGAATTCTTGATTGAATTGAGTTGTGATAGTTAGTTCCGTCTTCCTCTCTTGTCATTTCATGATCAATTATTATGTTACATAATTCTTCAATGACATTGATGAGTCACATGCATAAATTACTATCGTCAATTCTTTATATTCCTCTCTTAGGCTATTAAGAATATCAACAATAATTTTTTTATGATTTAGGGTCAAATCATTTATAATAACTTTTAGATTTTACATATAATTAGTAATAGTATTTCACTCTTATTATTTTCCTCAAAGAATTTATATATAAATAGCAATAACGAGAGTAAGGAAGAAAGATTCTTTGCTTGAAGCAAGAAGGTTTTGATACCATAAAGAATTTTTAGACTAAAATTATATATTCAAATCATGCACTCAAATATGTGATTGATCCTCAAATCATAAATGGGTTAATAATTAAAACATATAAGGAATGTAAAATTATCATTCCATATTTACCTATATTATAATCTTCTAGCGAAAGTTCGATGAATCAAACTTTCAAATAATATTAGAAATTTATTATAGTAAATAGAAGATAAAAAAATTAAAAAAATAGTATGACTATATGTTAAAATTTCAAAGATAATAACATAAATACTTTTAAGAATAAGATGAAAAAAGATACTACTTAAAATGAGGATAATATTAATATTATTTGAACTACAATAACTAATAAGATTAATATCTTAACAACAAAAATTCTTAATAAAATTAAAGATAGATGTGTAACATTAAGAGGAGTTTATGGTGGTGCAAGTAAGTTTAAAAAATAATTTTTACTAAAAGATTATATTTTAAAGATTAATAAATTTATAAAAAGAAAATTTTAAAAGATATAAAGAATATAAAAAAAGACTAAAAAATGATTAGTATGACAAGATATAAAATTTATAATAATTTTTATAATAAATTAGCTATTAAAGATGATGAAAAAGATATATATCGAATTGCTTAGGCTAGGAAAAGAAAGTGCAAGGATTTAGATAATATTATATGCATTGAAAATGAAGATCAAAGAATATTTATTAATAAAAGATGAAAAATTATTATTATATATTATTTAATAAATATTTCATATTAGACTTAGATTTAATGATAAATAATAGTAGTAGATTTAATAATCATATATTAATTCATAAAATTAGAGTTAATAAAGTGAAAGACACATTAAAGAAAATAAAAATAACTAAGAATATGAGGCATGATGATATCCAAGTGAGATGTGAAAAAGTTTAGAAAATAAAAAAATAGCTTAATTTATTAGCTTATTTAATAAAATCATAAAATTCAGAAGGATGCTTGGTTAATAGAAAAAAAAATTAATATCAATTTAAAAGATAAATATGACAAATAAAATTATTTAAATTATAAAAAATTTAAAATCATGAGATGATTTTATTATTGATCTCAAATAATTGAGGCCTACAATTTTATTGTTGTTATTATTTATTATCGTAAGCTCAAAAAAAAAATTCTCTCCTTTTTTTAGTTGAAGTACGATCATCAGATGTGAGAATAAAAATCGGTGGCTTAGGCAGATTCCAAACCAATTTTATTTTATTTTTTGAGGTACTCTCGACCATAAAAAACAAAAAAAAAAGGGGCCGCGGTTGGAGCGCGATCAGCAGAAGACAGACTTAACAACGTGTTAGTTGACCCATTTTTCTGCCGAATATTTTTTTTTAGGTAAGCTCACCCAAAATCTACCAACCGCTCTGAGAAAAGTACTTTTCTTGTATCCACAACCTATTCTTCCCATATAATTATAGCATTGCGAGCCATATATTCATGTAATAGTTTTTTTTTGAATGGAGAGCACTCGTTACAGTTTTTGTCCTTTTAAGAATCTCGTTGGTCTACAAAACCTCAGCAGATTTCAAATGAACTGTTCTTAAGATAAAATGGAATCTTAGTTTGTGATACGATCAACCAGAAATAATAGGTGACATTTGATCACACTTATTGACGACGACCAGAGAAACTATAAGAGAATTAATAGTGACTTGTGCAGTGTCTTACGTCTTCCACGTACTGTTGTTATAGGGATCAGCTGTTACGGGTATCAACGGCAACTGAAATCTGTTCACCGCGATTGAGCATGAGGGTCTTGAAAATTGCCATCTTCCATCGTTATTAATATTTTCGGGCGCCCAAGACGTAATTGGTAAGCACACCAAGTGACCGCAGCTAATATTTTGTAGAAATTTGATCTATCCGAGTTGTGGCGGCTTTCGGTATGCGTAACCAAAACTGCTCCTACTGTCTTGCGTTTCGGCCTTTACGAGTGCGGTCACCGACGGCGAGGATAAGCAGGAATGCGTTGGTCCATCTTGCACCGATGTGTTTTTTAAAGGAGGAAGGCGGTACGCCCACACAAACAGTCCTCGGAGCTCTGGACACCGAACGTACGAATAAATATATGCGCGTTAACGGATATTACACCGATTTAAATTATTTTTGAGGTACCATCACCAGGACGAAGGCGGTAAGGCCACCAAAGACTCCGCGCGCTACGTTTCCCCGGATGGAGTGTCGTCACCGTTGTGAGAATACGAACGTGACAGCTGGCCCAATTTTCCACCGATTTAATTTTTTTGGGGACAGTTTATCGTCAAGACGAAGGCGGTAAGCTCACGTAAAAGTCCGCGTACGTCTCTTCGTCAGTTGGAGCGCGAGTGGATTTCTGATCTATTTGATTTCATCTTGGGGCACTTAGCATCTAATGGCAGGCGGTAAGCTGACAGTTTTCATTCTTTACGGAGAGAACTGCTATCACACCACGCGTGAGGATCCTAATAATATCTACTCTCAGAAGAGCACTAAATTGATTGGAAATTAGTGCATGGTGCAATGGGTTGTCGGACTTGTACCAATCGATCTTCTCATCGAAATCCTTTTACCGGACAAATATCTAAACAACGCAGGATTCAGCGACTTCAGTAGGGGATTGGACACCAATGGCTGGGACCAGCCACATGTTCAGATTGGAACGAGGGAGGCGACAGCTCCTTCTAAACGAGTCAATCCCAACTTTAGCATCTAATGGCAGGCGGTAAACATTCAAAACTCATACATCAGCACTCGATTATTTCATGAATTAGATAGAGTACTTGAGATACTGGATAAATGTCATGCAGAATATGAGAGCAATAAACTGTTTCGAGGACCAAATAACAAGCAGCCAAAACCTGAAGAAGATCGACTCTCTTAACAGCTACGCAGTCGAGAAATCAAACACCATTCCGTCTTCAACTCGGCCCAAGAATCAAATTTCAGCGATTGAGTTGAAGGCAGTAATGCATGTACTGGGAATGCATGTGACATTCATAACAAAATGGAGTACTGGAAAAATATTTAGCCATGATCAGAGACAAAACCTGTAGTAAGTGATCGATTGTTATGAGTTCCCCCCAAATTCTCATCTCTTTATAAACCCTAAACTCCGCAGTGCCATCCAACTCTTCGTTGAATCGGTACACGAACAAATAGCAGGCCATGTAAGAAAGCCACGGCAGTAGTATGATGCGGATCAATCGGTAAAGGGAAGTTTATGACCTGGAAAAAAAAAAGAAAAAAGACAATTTTCGCCAATAAATTAGTTAATAAATCAACCACTTTGTTTTGCTGGAAATAAAGTGCAGAAGCACCTTCTTAAAGGGGGTGATACCCCAAGGATTATCGTGCTGCTCAGGCTGACCAGAAATGATCAAAAAACCTGTACGATCTGACTCAATATGTACCTATGTACAACAGCCACGTAGGAGTTTATTAGTGCCCAAAATTGGATTGGCAAACATCCCCACAACAAAAAGTAATTTTGCAAACAAGCTAGAAGAAATAATCAATCTACAAAAAAGATTCAAAAACAATGAGAACAGGCTGCATAATCTACCTCTCCAATCATTAGTCCTGGGACCAGAACATACACGTCATAGCACTCATTCTGTGGAAATAAAAATCAAAGCACTTAGTAAAGTCAATGGCTCCATATGCTTTTTGCTTTTGAATATCTCATCACTGCAAATAGAAGTTCATGCAATGGAATAATGATAAAAAAAAATGAATTAGTAGCATGAACATACAGATTGCAACACATTAATCTTAACCCAGTCAGCAGGGGCACCAAAATCAGCAACATCTACAGTCTTTCTGCACATTAAAAACATAACATGTCATCATTTACTAGCAAAGAACAATAAGCAACCAAAAGACTCTGAAAGAGCTCATGTCAAAATTGCAGCAAATTAAAAGGATATAATAGTGGAATATAGCACATTCTTATCAACTCTAAAAAGTAAACTATCATATCGCTAACAGAAAAAAAAAAGATAGTCCTAGAATCTTATTTCACTAACTTCTGACTGTTCGAATATGCAATTAATATAAGAGAAGGCCATTAAAATTTTCACAAAGATGCTGCAACTACTGTTTTCTACTTATTGGCAATAGAAAATTAGCATTGGTCATTTACAACAAACAAGTTTTTATCAGGACCCAACAGAATGTGCTAATCTTTCTCTTATGACTCTCGTGTCATTTTTCTTCCTCTATTATCAACACATGTTTTGTATTCACACTTTTCTTTTTTGACTTTGCCTTGTCTGTCCATTTTTTTAAACAAAAATTTCCTTTCTTTCAAGTTTCTTCCACCAAATTCATAAAACCTTATCCCTCAGAAATCTGAAACTAGGATTTGCATAAGTTGATGAATGTTGATGTGGGATTTTGGTATTCAGGTATCACTTCGAAGGGTATAGCTCAGACAGGTTAAAATAACTTAACCTACTTCAAAGTTCAACCTCAAACCAAACATTCTTAGAGGTATCATACAGTACAACATGAAAATCAGCTACTTTTCAAGACAATGTATACAAATTGTACAAGCAAAACCTTGAAAAAAAAATATAAAAATCTCAACTTCAAATGTCAGGTTGTCCGAGTGTGAAGCTATCTGGGTACTGGTTGCATGGTAGTTAATATTTACTTATTGCTATCAGCTGTCAAATGGGATGACACAAAAAGGGTGGAACTAGAAAGGCTGTGATGTTGGTAATTCGTATGGTTGCTGCAAAGACAATGTGATCAGGTTTGTCCATATAACATATGACAGAAACCTCTAACATGATTCTCACCATAAAGCATCATATTATGTGCAATCTTTGAGACATCGATTAGGAAAAGCTATCAAACGACCCAAGAAATGGAACTACCCAGTGTTAAGACTGAGCGTGTGTGCTTGCTTGAAAAAGTGAATTGGCTCAACTACAAAGACAAACCCCTAAATGTTGAGTACCTTCATTATCTTCATTTGATACCAATAATTGAAAACTGTAAAACAATTAAAACCATTTAAGGAATTCAAAATGAAATATACCACACAAAAGGGATTTTTTTTTGTATTTGAAAGTAGTTAACAATCAGAGAAACCAATTCAGATCAGCAAAAGGAAAGCCTGAGGGTCTTTTCAGGTTCTCTAAAATTTTGCCAAGACAAAGTACACTTGAAAAGTACTGGATAGTTTCTAGCATTCACAATTCTACATTTAATACACAAAAAACTTCAAATCCTTGTGAAGTCATATACATAACAAAAGTCATATTGAGAAAGAAATGGTATGAATATTTGAAAAACAGACTTAACCGTGGATTAACAAGTGTTTTCACAACTTTTGCTGCATGCTCTTGGTAAGGTTTTCTCCTCTTAAACGGGCCTACACAAAGTCTAAAAAATAAGTAAATAATGGTTTTTTTAGTTAATTAAAAGGGTTGTAGAAAACATACCAATGCTTTTACCTTGTTCATCCTCCCTCAGAATAGATGAATTCCCATCCTACAAAAGAAAAGGTGTAAGACATATTACCTTAGAGAGTAATATTTTCTAGAAGGTTATGTTACTCTCAGAGTGAATTGTCACTCTTTAATGACTTGGATTCATCTTTAGATCTTACTTAAGTATTTGAATTAGATCACTGAAATTGAGACAGCTAATCAGAAAAATCATGGATGCTATCTTTAAACTTGTAACATACAACATGAACTTTGGCTTCAAAATTGTAGTTTTCTAAATCAATTTTTCTTATATATACATCCAAAATTAGTAATACAAACTCTGGCCTGTAAAACAGAGTTCATGTGTTGGTTCATCATTTTGAGTATAACAAAACCACTGGATAATAAGCAATTAAGTTTTCTTCCTTTTGACATGGACCTCAATTAGCTCATAGTGGTAAATATGCATTAACTGTTATTGTGTAGTTTTATCCACCTGAAATGCTGATATCTCAAATACAGTTTCCAAAATCAGCTATCAATTTAATTCAAATTATCCTTTCATCCTAGCCCAACTAAATTATCAAATAGTTCAAGCAGAGGTCAATTAAGTATAGCTGTGTGCTAGGATTTGATTAAATTAAATCTATTTATTCTGATAACCAAAAAAATTCTGAAACAAACTCAACCATGCTAAGCTCATCGATCCACTTTTGCTTATAGGCATCTTTTAAATCACAGAATTGGAGATATATATACCTAGTATTTTAAAAGACCTTTGATACATTCTCATTTACTAATTTGCATATTCTCCCATTAGTCAAGTTCTTTCCCAAAATTCTTTAAGTTATGAAATTGAAACTGTTGATACTATCTCCACTATAAGAGACTTAAAAGATTTCACTAACAGCATTAAACCAAATTTAAATTTTATCCTAAATTTACTTGGTAAAATTATTTGTCACAATTTAGCAATTTGAGATTACAATTGTGCTCATTAGAGGGATATGACTGAGAATTTGATACTAACTTCACTATAGCCTTAAAGAATATCAGTAATGTTGTGACACCAAATGAGAATTGTTTCCTAAATCTACAATATGAGATCATTTGTCTCAACTTTAGCACTTTGAAATTATAGTTAGGGTCATTTGATGGATATGATTGAAAATTTTGACTATTTGTTAAGAAGTTTGTTAATTAAGTGATGCAATCCATATTGTGCTTGTGTTGCTTTTTTGAATGTATTGTACTAGTCTCCAAAAACTAGTACCTGATTTTATTATTTTTCTTAAGAGGTTTGTCCACTTCATTTACCCTTTAGTACTTCACAAAATCACAATGTTCTATCTTTTACATGTTTTGTTGTCCACTATTCATCAACTGACATGCATTTGTTACATGTTTGACATAAACCATGTCAAAAGAATTAAATAAATTGAATATGACTTGTGATTTAAAATATGCATGAATCTTGTATATAATGCTTGCTCTCTTTCAGGTCCCAAGGACGGTAAAGATACACACAAATATTTCTTTCATAGGTTTAACTGTTCACCTTTTACATTCAGAGAAGACCTGAAAAGAAAACAGTACCTGATTTTCAAACCTCATAAATGATGGAAGATGTATAAAGGGATTTTTACGTTGACCAGTTCGGGACTTATGCTTCTCATACTCAAGGAGCACCTGTATATGGTAAGGTTAAACAAGAAAAAATGATGCAGATAAAACAAACTCAACAAACTGAAAAAAAGCTGGTACATGCATAAAGATAAGAACAAATAGCATTAAATGCCAACATAAAATCCCATGATTGTTATCCATGGTACAAGAAACAAGATAATTTAACATAACCATGCTAGTACTCATTGCTGAAGATTTATGCAGCACCGATCCTCATCATAAAACTTAAACTAGGCAACTGACTCATTGTACATCAACTTGATAATGATTTCCTTAATCTAAAGATTACTTGAAATTCTGAAACACAATGCCTGTAGCCATGGGCTAAAAACTCGAAGAAACATTTTTAATTACTATAGTAAAAGATGGGCATAAAAAAGATGCAGGAGGACTAAAGATTTGATGTGAAAGCCCTCGAGTGAATAAATTAGAACTGTGAGAAACCATATTTACTTTATAAGCTTATGTCTACAGATCCACTCCTATCCTAAACTGTGCACATACCATATGGCATATATGACCATCGAGAAGCACAAAATAAGAATTCCAAATTGACCATTTTCAGCTTTAGCAAGTGTCGTCAACCTTTTTCAAATAACAAAAATGAAACTATTGCACAGGCACGTGTTTCCTTGAAAATATACAAAAGCAACAAGCCCCAATGTCCCAACTGCCATGATAGTTGGGACTTGGGACATTACCGCTTGTCGTTGTCACCATTGTGGCTGTCATTGTTCTTGCTGCTGTAAATATAGATTTGCCAGGGTCTCAGATATTAAACCTCCACAGATAAGAATTTACATACTTACAAATATTAACATATAGTAGATAACAAATTATAATGAACATCTATCTAATGCATTTATAACAAAATACATAAAATGTAAAACATGGTATTGCAGAAACCTACCAACAAGAAATTATGTTTTTGAGACCTCATAACGAAAAATATGCTGATCTAAATTTTATGCAAACAGTTTTCTGAAATTTTATGCTTAAATATCAACAAAATAGTTTCCTTAACAGAGAGCCCTGAGATTGATAGAACAGCTTTCAATCATTATGAAGAATTGCTCATTGTTTAGCCCTATAGATGAAGTTGAACTACTAAAGACATATCAAAATGGATGACAGAAAATTAAAATAATAGAATGAACCAAGATTAGAATTGCACGTTCATTTAATGCATTACCTTCTCATAGAAAGTTCGGAAAGACCAAGACACTGTTGTAAAAGTCCTGCATAAGTAGTGGCATCTATTAATAGATTTTCCCCCAAGAAAAAAAGAATGCTTCTGTAGCTGATCATACTAGAGTCCTAGACAAAAATTGTCACTCACGTTTTCCATGTTATCCTTGGCATTCAGCACTACATAATGTTCATCTAAATGTTTCATTCAAAAGATGCTAATAAAGCATAAGCTTCATCCATGCTTTCAACTGTGGTTTGGTTATAATAAAACTTTATAACCCAATGGTCAAGAAGGTCAGGAAAGAAAATTCTTCCAAATTTTTTTTTAGAAAATGTAGCAATTAAAATGAACAGTCAAAGTTAAAAGGACACCTAATGAACAACCAACTGATCATTTAGATCCCTCGAGACAAGTATATGGTAACAAAATAAGATACAGATCACCGTATTTGCCTGTTCTTTTTCTCTTAAGTCCTAATCCATTTGTCTACACATGGCACTGGAGAAATATAATTGAGTGACTTCCTTAAGTCATACAAAGTCCAGTATCATACTTCATTACAAGATTACAATACTTCAACTTTCCTATTAAATCATGCTGCTGCTACCTTTTGCAATCACAAGGTTTCAGAATTGTATTCATAGCAGTTGTTTACTTTAGTTTTATTTTGTCTCAAACTTCTGCAAGAAATACCAGGATACTTCATGATCATCTTATTATTGCTTTCTGTTTGTAAAATCCTATAGGAAGGAACAGGAACCCATCCTTTGATATGTAGGCAAGCTAGATAAAAGATGATCCCTAATGGCATACCAGATTACACTGAGGCAGCCAAGGTGGTCCTTGTCACTCAAACAGACCTGACAAGCGTATCATAATTGCTCTGACCAGTTGCGATAAAGTTTTCCTAATGTTATGGACATCGAAAAGGTAAATGAATCAGTGGACCATAGATTTCTTCATAAATTTGTGTCATCTGATTCTCTCATGATCAACAATTTACAAAACAATTAAAAATAATAACAAAAACAATATAAGTAAAGAAAAGGTCTCACTTGGGAGGCTTGAAAGTCAGTCCAACCTCAGGCCAGAGCCTACATTGTGTCACCTATAAGTTTCAGGTCAATCATATCAGTACCAAAATAGTAATAACACGATTCCTAAATATCCACTCACATTTAGCAAAAGAATGAACCTGATGGTTTATAATATACACAGCATTGCTTTATATGGTTTGCATGTCCTATTCTTAGAAATTAAAGAGCATACTATGAGGACATAGCAAATAAAATGGCATATGTTTCTGGTTACTACCATTCATCTTCTTGTAATTTCTTGGTCATGAGAGTTTACTTAAATGACAAATTCTTTCTTTCTTGAAGTGTGTTGATCCATGTAGAGATCACCAGTTAGTGTAAGTCTAGTTCTGTAAGTAGACTGAACACATCAATGCATCCCTCTGCTATAATTCATAGAAGGTGTTACATTGATCAGACTCATCATCAAACAGCAATTCCAACGACACTAACCATAGCTGAAAGCAATCAAAGAGATAAAATTGTTAATTGTTAATATTTGATGGAATGACAAATGCAACAAGCTGTATTTTCCAACAGTTTATTTTTTTTATTGTTTCTAATAAGCCTTATCATTTTTACTGCCAATAAGTTCCTAAACCAAGAAGACTTGGGGTAATTTTTTATTTAGATATTACAAAAATATTTTTAACAGACTTTGGTACATTTTAGGTGGGCTAAAATTCAAAACTTATCTAAATTTTTAGTAAACTGTTACTACTTCAATTGGCTAGTTGATTGTTATCCAATACAAACAAATCTAGCTAAGAAAAATCTAACAACTTAATTAAAATCAGTTGAATGTAACTATAGCTAGAAGCATAGTTAGAATCTTGAATGATGTATTGAACTACACATTTTCTTAATATAAATCTGAATTTTTTACAAGTATGTCATGGTAACCTTCTTCATCTACCTCTTGTTAGATATCGTCCTAATTATAATCTCTATCGCCTCTACCATGGCCTCCCTCACTCTTTATTTTTTATGTTCTACCTACTCTACATGTGGTTGCATCAGAACTTAGTTCACAAGACCCACTTCCAACATCAAAGAAACCAGTTTATATATAATGATTTAACAGCATACTTTCCTCTTGTCTAAGGTTAGATGTCTAATAAATGATGGAGAAGAGTTGTAATAGCCACCTTAAAACATAAAAAAAAAAGGATATCAAAGAATAGCAACAACTAAATGAAGGGTCCCTCAGCGCATGAGGGTCCTATCAAGACCCTGGGACAAAAGAAAATTCATCAAGCAATGAGCAATTGTTGGAAGAACAATATATCATACGTACCAGTTCATAACCGCCCAATCTACTTACTATTCTCCACAACCTGGTAGAGAAAAATTCAGAAGTGTTGGTCTGCCATTTGAGTTATGCACAAAAAAAAGCAAAAATTAAACATAATGACACAGATCTTACTTGAGACAATTCAGTGTTTGTCCATAGAATTTAGGTGGTCTGAACACCATCCTCCTTTTCTTATAGAAACTCACCAGCTCCTTCAAGAAAGAAGCTTGTTCTTCCTCAGATCCAGAAAGATTGCCATCAAAGTAGGGGTTAAAGGTAGATGACTGGGTCGAACAATCTCCTCCAGTATTTTCATCATTCAAGTAGGTTTTGGTGTGATTATCTTCTGCATGAGGTTCCTTCACATGTGTCATTACAGATGCTGTCTTATTTTCTAGCAGTGTAGATGGAGAACCTAAACCACCTATTTGATCAGAACCAGTGTCAATTTGAGCCATTGTCACAGTGACCAGACCATCTGTTTGTTTGTTCAAGAGTGTCTCATCAGTTTTCTTCTCCAAGAGTGCGTCATAAACTTGCTTCTCGGTCAGTGTATCATCAGTCTTATCAGATATCTCAGCCAAATTGTTTTCTGCAGAGGTCTCGACGGATTCAGAGTTACCAGCCTTCACAGACAGCTGAGAGCTCTGCTTATCTGTATCATTCTCCTTCAGTAATAAGTCCCTACCTTCAACCTCTACTTCAGTCTCATTATTTTCAGAGAGCTCTGTCGTTTCTTGCTCCGAACCAACCTCAGCCATTAGCTCAGTCATCGCCGACTATGTAGTTTCTCAAGGGCAGAATGTTCCAACATATAAAAAATCAGCAATAAACCTTGACAGCGAACAGATAAATTTAACATGATCCTATTTCTTGCTCTAATATGCATATCAAAATATCTTCAGGAGTTCCATTTGCAGCCTTGAGAAAGAATGATATCTTAAATCTTGAACGTAATGAACGAAAAGGTAAGCGCAAAACCCTACTGATCCCAGTGCTTCGTTATCGCATCAACGCCATACATTACCTGATCCCTAAATGATCACAAGACTCGAAACTACTATCCCCTAGAAATACATTCTTTCTGATAGAACAAAAGATATCGTAGCCTTATCCGATCGAACGGGTGAATATAGACAAACAATTGCAATATGAACAAGTAATTCGAACGGAAGAAACCTGGTTAACGATCCACACGGCCACGCCTTGAGACGCCCACAGCGGAATCTACCCCGAGTCCCGAAGAAAGACGAGGGGAAGACGTATGCCTGCGGACCAGAGAAGCAATATGAAGAAGCTCTACTGGCGTCCAGGGTTTTGGAGCGAAGCCTTCGAAATATGAAAGGGGAGACGAGGGGAAGACGTATGCCTGCGGACCAGAGAAGCAATATGAAGAAGCTCTACTGGCGTCCAGGGTTTTGGAGCGAAGCCTTCGAAATATGAAAGGGGAGATGGCCGACCGAGATCATATGACCCGAATACGGGATACGAGCGTACCCGAATGCGGGATACGAGCGTAACTTTCGGATACAATCACCGTCCGTCAACTTACCGCGTAGCCGGTTCTGTTGCGGGATTCTTTCCTTCTACTGCGCGGACAACCGGCGATGATTGGAGGGTTTGATCGGAGGGTTGGTTTACTGTTTTGGGAGCTGGAGGGTTTGATCGGAGGGTTGGTTTACCTTTATATGTTTTGAGAGGCACTTCAGCTCAGCTGGCCACCAATAGGATAATTTTGCAGACACTATTATAGCACTTGAACGGCGGTGAACACAGCCATTTTGAACTACATTTTTACACGTTACTAAAGCTTTTTACAGACAGTAAGCTCGCTAGAAGAACAGACCTCTCGACTTTTTACTGAAAATTTTACACAATTTGTGCCAGGTTCTCTCTGACATATTACTGTTCAAAACAGACCACTAAAAGTTTTACACTAATCCCCCTCATCACACAAACTCAAGACATATGCCAATTATATTAACTAGAAGAATACACGAACAAAATTACACAAACCAATCATTTTAATCATTCTATTTTACAGCATATTATGGTGAATTGGGAACGTCGACAAAATGATCTCAGTATGATTACAACAGTGACCTATAAATAAAAGACCAACGGTATTAGCTGAACTTAAATCTTTTCGGTTCCCCTTTAGATGAATCCCTTGTTCAGAAGAGAGAATAAATTGCCATGAAAAAGAAAGCTGGTGGTGGCTACCAAGTGGGACTAACAGATGGTCTGATTCTTGCAGGCATTCGTGCAGGCTGGTGGAAGTTGGTATTTATGGGATGCTGGAAGGCAGGCTTTGGAGTAATTGACATCTTGTTCAAAGAGTACTCGAGATCATCCCCATTGTCGAGGTCTAGATCGTCATGCTCTTCATAAATCCCTGCATTCTCAGGGAAATCAGGGGCATCAAGGTCATCAAATTCATACTCATCTTCGCTGTTGCAATTGCTGTAAGTCGTCTTTACCATGGACCAGAACTCGAAATTCGGCCGCATGAATCTTCAAAAAGAGAAGTAATGGTTCAGAGACAATATTTAGAAGAGGTATCTATATATTTAATAAATGAAATTTCAATAGAACCAACGATAGCAAATCTTGCCAAACAATATAACTACTATATTAATTATCATTAAAATAATTTGAAAGGCTGTCATTATTAGGAGCCATATGTAATGTGACTCACATCAAAGGCTAAATCCAAGGAAATCAGAATCATTGTGATGCTTAAGTCCTCTAAATTTAGCATAAGAAGCTTGAAAATATTCTTGTACAGGATTCTGAAAACATAATCTACTAACAAGTAATTTAGATTTGAAATTTTTCCAAACAATTTTTGGTGAGGAATAAGGACAAACCTGTCAGACTCTTTTAGTAAATATGGATCAAATGGGAAGAACATGTCCAACCGCTCAATTCCTCCAAAAGCTTTTGAGAATTCAGACTCAAGTGAGTAGTCATAAAGGTAAGGGACTGATGTTTTAAACAACCGAGCAGCCTTTGCCTGTCTAAGAAACTCTAGCACAATAGAGGGCAAACAAACCTGCAATATGGTCAGGCAAAGAAGATCAGAACATTTATGATCCACAGAAGAATGTCACAGAAATTTGGCTTCATCTCTCAACCATCACCTTCAATTCAATGTAATGCATATTAACTGAGGGCCTGATTTGATGAGAGTCCCTCATTTCTGAAATATCAAGAACTATTATTCTTGCAATGGAGATGAGTATCAGACTCATCAACCCCTCACTTGGAACACTTAAAAAGGATCAAGTATGTTGTGTTTTCTTGCATTTTTCCTGATTCCCAAGAGGTTGGGTCCAATATTTTTCGGAGGCCCAAGCTCACCATGGAGTTTAGGATGGAAGACCAACCAAGTTTTTTAGGGCTGATGTTCATACAGCTCTTATATGCACATTTGACACTAAGGACTAAGGTTTTGTTGGTGATTACATTTTCGTACTTGAGGGGCTTTAGAAGAGATTCGTGTTCCTTAAAGAGACATGTCGGAAATTTTCTCCGTTTCAATTTGTAATGGTATGTCTGTGGGTTCAACATAAGACTCTCTTATCTTCATGTGTTGCAAATATATCAGCAGTTACAAATATTTAAATACTCCACTCCACAGGCATGATTAGCAATTTAAATACCCAACTTAAAGCAAATAAACATGAATTCCCACAAACCTTAAGAGGATCCAAGGTCGGGTGACACAAGATTGAACCCAGAGGCATATGAAAAAGCAGATGTTTGAGGTGAGGAACATCCAAGATTGATCTCATGCGAAAGCACAGGATGTACATTGTAGCCTACAGGGAAAAGAGTAAAATTCAACTAAATCATGTAGGAACATACATCATAGCAACTTATATCATCGTGATTTGCAGTTCAAAGAACTCTGATACATAATAAGGCAACAACTACATAGTGAAAAGTGAAAACAAATGAGAACAAGCTGGTAACAGTTATGTAAACCACCATAATTAGTTATAATGTACATATAGTGTCACTTGCTATTGCTCTTGTTTATGTTCCTAAAATGACGTGAATCACTTAGAAATTATTAAAATGCCCACAAAAGAACAAAGCATAGTTTAAACAAGGTTTATATCCTAATTCAATTTGATTAAAACAAATCACCATAACCATGGTTCTACCAAAGATATCTCAGTCAACTAATATTGCATTCAAGTGGAACCAGGCCACAATTTGCAAGCTGGGTTTGCACTGTAGAAAGGAAGAGAAAGATCTCAAGCCAAACCAAAAACTGCAGTTGAGGGATTCTTTCATTAATGCGGTTAAGGTATTACCACCACCTCTGAATAGGTCGTTTAGAGGTGGAGGAATCTGACAGACTGTTGATTGTTGACAAGCACAAACCAAAACTTTTAGAAGCCATATGAACTATAGTTGCCATAACAAGAATATAGTCAGATGATAACTAATGGCAATACCAAAGTACTTAACCATCCAACAAAGCATCCTACTTCACCAGCTTTGCCCATTGTCTTATATTTATTCCCACAAATAGAAACAAGGGGGAGAAATCGCCTTTTCCTCCCAACAAAGACAGAAAAAGACAAAGCATCCATGCAGTTGTTTCCATCAAGATATGCAATACTGTACTGTACCGATGTTTCGAGGTTGGCACGGTACGGTACCAGTGTACCGAGCGATACACCAGGGCATACCGAACAGTACACCCTGGTATACTGAATAATTTTATATATTTTTCTTCATTGTAGTACTGCAGCACTGCTACAGTATAACACTGTAGCACTGCAACAATACTACAGTATAATACTGTAGCGCTGTAGCGGTACCGGACGGTCTACATACCAGTATGTCATCGGACCGGTACGTACTACCCATACCAGACGGTACCATTCGGTACTGCATACCATAGTTTTCATACACAAATATTTTATATCCTGGTAAGGTGTCCGACTGTCCGTACAACCAAAGATGATGAGAACATATGCTCATATTACATTCTCAGCATGCAAAATGACTAAGAATATGGGACATTTAAAGAGCCTCAAGTTCGAAATAGTTCATATCTTACCTGACATCCGGAATAAAAGACTCGATGAGCTTGAGGATTGATCTTTCCTTGATTATCTTGGAATTGGCAATATTCAAAACACCAATCAACTAATCTGAATCAGGATTCAAATAAGGACCGGCTTGGTTGATGAAATATATGGATAAAGAATTAGATGCAAGAAATAGAAGGATTTTTCACAAACCTTTTAAGTATACTTGCAACCATGGAAGATGAAATAAACTTAGCCCGTGCCAGATAACTTGCAAGATATGCAACAGCCTTCATTCTACATTGAATAACCCCAAAAAAAATCATATAACACTTGTTGACTGAGAAAAAAAAACCAAAAAGAAACCTGGTAAATCAAAGAATTTCAATCTCTTATTGATTGGTATTAAGCTAAGCAATGAATACATTAATCAAGCAATTCCAACATAATTATGACTGCAAGAACATGTTAAGCCCAGAATAGCATACATGATATCCAGCTCACTAATGAATATAGAACCAATGTCAGATTTCAAAGCCCTCCTTGAGTAAAAGCTAAATTTTGAAAGCTACGATGTACATACACAACCAAATGGATTTGTCGAAACAGAAACAAAATAGCAAGTAATGCTATTTTCCATTTTCCTATTCAAGAAACATTAGAGTATCTTACAAATGCAGAAAAAAATTCAAAGATCCTACCAGAGGAGTTCATATTCAGTTTTCTGAAACCAGTGACAAATATTTGACAAGCTTAGCAACATCAAAGAATCAAAAAGTATGAAACTGGACAATCCGTTAATTGACAACCAGTTAGACATTTTGTCCTAGAAATTATTGCAGAAGCCTGACCTCATAATCACAAGAAACTATTGCTAGCCCATGTGTATCTTCATTATAGCTCATAGGTTTTACGTAAAAATCAAACTGTGAGACACAAAAAATGAATGTATAGTTCTGGTCAAAATCTGGGAACAATAATAACAGTAAGATATTTAAAAATGTTCACAAAAAGAAAGTGAACAAGGCATGTGAACCATTTGAAGGGATAAGAATAGCAACTTTTGAGCCATTAAAAGTCACATGTCAAAAACAACATTATATGCACCATAAGGTCTGGCAAAATCATCATTGGTTTCCGTGTTATGCTCAATCACCAGGTCCACACTCCAACAACTTGAACGCATTCTTGCAGATAATTTCTCAGTATAATCAATATGCCGAGTTGCTGACTCGAAATGCTCTCTCTCTGCTCTCATCCTTTATAAAATGTTTGATAGTGTAAAGCCACAAACTTAACTCTAAGCTTAGAGTCACTAACAACACAAAAGAAACACTAGATGACAAGATATATGTTTGAAAAATGAACTATTCTACAGCAATGTGTTATTATGTCTTCTCTACTGCTTATGGTTACTATAGAGTATAGACAATTCCAACCTCTAATTACAGACAAAAAGTTGTCCACTGGGTGTTCCCCGCTCATGGACTGGTAAGAGATTAAACTTTATCATCAAGTTTAACATTAAAACATCAGTAACTAGGAAAAACTCTGGTTTATTATGTTCAGTTTGAAGTTCCGAAAGAACCTGGAATCTGGATCCTCATTCTTTGAAACAAATATATCAGTCAGCAGAACAGCAAATTTCAGACCACAAATGTCAGGATCCAGGGAACATGCATAGAACATCAGGAACTGCACATATGAGCAACTGAGTGAAGCTTACCAGATAATAGACAAGAAACAATATTTCAAAAGCAAGAATGAACAGAAAACAAAACTACCTGAGCAAATTTTGACTTGTGAAGTTTTAACATAGCTCTTCGAAAAATCTCTGAAAGTGCTTCAAAAACCTGTTTAACCAAGATCAAGATGAGAGTAAAACAGAAGGTTACAAAATATCTAGTGTAAAGCCAACGAAGGCAGTAACTTGCTGAAGTTTATCATGCATAGATCAGCAAACAGGTCACTGACAGTTACTTTATTCAAAGCATGTCACATAGAGAGCAAGCTTTGAGGCCAAGATTTATATTATATCTTACAATTTGGAAATAAACATCAGAAAGTGACCTTTGAGGCCATGGCAAGGTCACTTTTTAGCAAACGTGGTGTCAAGGTTCGAATCGTGGAATCTCTTTGCTTTCAAGAGTAAGATTTCATACATTGACCCTTCCTAGGCCACATGTTAGTGGAAGCCACAAGGACCGCTGGATCGCCTATTTTTCAATATGAAAATAACCATTTGTAGAGACTAAATCATCAGTGTTTGAGATAGTCGTTCCTAATAATCTGTCTGGTCCTAAAACTGACGTTGAGTAAAATTCTTGCTTGAATGATAATTTCCTTTAAAAAATCCACGTGAGGATGCAAAATATGCAACATATACATCACAAGTGTGACCTCAGAATAGATTGATTTTACAGTTTGCCCAATACAAACTGGAATGCAGTCAACCTAGAAAAGCATCTCCATGTCATAGTAAAAGAGTATCACACATAAACAGTACTAAACATGTTAAGAGGTGTTGCAAGAATTTAATACTAACAGCAGCTTCTGTTCCGAGCAGTCTTTTCCTTGTTAGGTTGTTTACATAATGCTTAATAATCTAAAACTAGATGATCAAGTGATGAGAGCTAGTTTAATGCCACAAGCAAAGAAACAAGGAATACCATAATTTTGGCAAATGGTAAAATTTTACAGTATACGTCACTTAGGATATCTCAATTGAACTTGTTTTATATATTATGAACAGTTGCATATAAAAGGAAAAAAAAAGTAAATAATGTATAATTAGATACAATATATTATACTATATTAAACAAAATAACCAACAAACAACTCTTCTTTAGATGCTATATGGATCATACAAGAATTTGAGCATCTAAGCAGTTTGATGGATGGCCAACTTATGGTAACATCAACTCGTGTGTCTATTTCCACTCGGTAAACATATTTAGCTTATGTTGACCTTTTTTGAGTACCTAACCCAAGAACAAGTTGGATGTTTAATACTCAAGCCACAAAATCAACAACCAATACCTTTAAGAAAGAAAATATTGTTTTTCTTTCATATAAAAATCTGACTACGTACACTAAACATACACATTGAAAATAAAACCTAAGAGAATATTGGGAATTTCTCTAGGTCGATGCAATATCTTTAAAAACAATAGATGTTAGATGTAGAAGTTCACCTTTAATAAATGGCCATTCTCTGCCCGTGATTTGAGATGTTCACAGACTATCACCATCAGACCATCCAATTTGTCGGCAAAAGCATTGCCCTTTAAAACCCCATTTTCCATGGGAGGCTGAAAACCGTGATAGGCATCTCAGTCCCAATTTGAAGTCGGGAAAAAGTAATCAATAGATTTCATCAAGAACATTGTATGATTATATCCTACAATCCACTAAATATCATGTTAGTCAAAAACAAACCTTGACTCCAACTTCAGCATCAGTACCCATATTATCTTCCCATTCTTCAAGTTCCATCTCAAATATGCCCTTGTTATGCTCTTCCTGCAGAATATCCTCCCAGGTTATGTTTACCTGCAACACTAGGAAATTAGCACTTAAGGCTATAGATTTATTTGCAAACACAATCTCATCAAGAAACTAACAGGACTAGAACTTACATCCAAATCTGTAAGCAAATCCACCACCTTTGCCAACAATGAGCTTCCTAGGAATTCTCCAATTTCATCATTTTCCAGCCCAAGCATGCACTCCACATATAGTACAATCATCTGCATATGTTTCAACTTGATGAGTTGGTTCCAGATTTACCACAGGAAGTCAAAACTATTTTTGCATATTGCAAAGAAATCATACAAGAAACTTCCACGTCAACTTGAAGCAACCAGCAGTACAGGTGTAAGAGAAAAACACCTGATGTCTAAGCAAAATAATGTGTTTGCCATAGATGAGGCTTACCATCGTAAAAAATAAATAAAAGAATATTGATGCCTTTTTGAAGTTATATCACGCATAAAATGACCTCTACACTATCCAAAACAACAACATGATGGAATCCATCCCCTACAAATATCATAAGGTGTTTTCTTCAGAGCAGATATATGTCCATCCATACTTCTCATTCCTGATTCTTTCGAATCAACCGACTGACTCCAGCTAGAAGTACTAATTACCTAAGCTGCATAAGTGAATTTTGTTTGTCATAATTCCACATATTGCACAAGATGCAATAATGAGGAAAAGCAAACTCACAAGAAAGAAATAATACCATGGCTACAGCCTTTCACCACTACACTGTTAGTGAAGAGAAAGAAAAGTTTGGGTATCTTCTGATGCACTATTTGGAGATAAACAGGAGAAATAGCTTTCAATTTTGGGAATGGAATTTGGAAGTAACATGTTCTCTATATTTCCGAAGAGAAACTACCAGAGGACTGGAGATGAGAAAGCTTTTTAGAAGAAAGTGTGTCTTAAATGTCTTCACAAGTTAATAGCTATAGATTATTTTAGGCCAATGACAATTTGATGATAAGACTGCAGATATACATCCAAGTCTTATCCGAAAGAAAAGAAATGCTGACAAATATTCAGGTGATAGTGAACTGCACCAGAAGAATAAAGTCCAGATTGCTAGAATAAACTGAGGAAAAAGGAAAATTTTGATAAGAGATTAACAATAAGATATTCTATAGTCTCTATATAACAGAACGATTTTAGCCTACAGTCTCTGTACATCAGAATGATTTTCATTCACTAATCCAAAGAAGCATGTCAGGGAAAGATGGTTTTATTAATACAATTGCAGAAGTTCACAATCACCACTCCAAATCAATAAGCATGTTTCTAAGTCTGGTTTTAATAAGGAGGGTTAAAGGTTTAACAAACAGAAGCATCATAACTTACATCTTTGGGGTCTGTGCATCTAGGCATTCTTTTTTCAATTATGCTCTTCAGCTTCATTGGAGCAAGAGGTACTACATCAGTGATATAATGCAAAGCCATGTGAAGCTCACTATGAACCTCTTTCTTTCTTGTAATCCATCGTGATTGGCTGATGGACTCCCTTAGCCTTCGAGGTGGCAGAAAGTTGTTCACAAGCATACGTAAACAACCATCAAGAAACTTGTCAGGAACAGCAGCCTGGTGTCAGTGACCAAAAGAATTGCATAAGTAATGCACATTGAATAAAGCTAATAGTAAGAAATTATCCTCTTCATAAATATGCATACCAAGGAAGTGATCAATTCCAACAATGCATTCCTCGCGTCCAACCCATAGTTCCATAGGCACAAACCAAAAATCTGGCATATATATTGTAAGCAATTATGACTTAAGAAGCTAATGGAGCATACACAAACACACAGAGTGAGCCATGATTGTATTCTCCTAGGACATACATTGCTAATTAGAGAACCATGGTATACAATGTCTATTTTGGAGACAGCTCCTGATAGTGCCTTCAATGCCGTCTGCAGAATAGATTGAGAAAGAATGTTAGGTTTCTAAAATTTTCAGCACAGATCCCTAATTGTATATATGTATCATCACCAACCGCCAGTAAAGCCTCCTCGTCAGGACCCATTCTCTTTCCTGGATCCACAATGCTAAGCAGGTAGTCATACTGATCTCTATCACTCTGAGCTACCAAAACTGAAGCCTGTAAAAAAAATAAACATGATAATCACTCTCACTAAGCACTTCTAGAATGTAAATTAATATGTATAAGACAGATAGTACGACACAAATACAACTGCTCATTCAATGAAGCTTAATCCATAAAAATAGTAACATGTGTCCATATTATATCGAGGAACATCACAAATTGACGTCAAATTGAGCTAGTCTAACACAGGCAAAAATAAATGTCTCATTTTAAGTGGATAACCATAGGTGCACTGCTGATTCTGTTGAAAGATTAACTCTGTACAAGGGGTCAAGCTTCATGAACTTTCTCATAATGGCCAATTCAGGATAAAAAATGACACTCATCCAATCGCTGTCATCATGCTTGTAGATTCTAAGCTAGCTCGCAATAAAAAGAAAAGCAGCGAAAGATGGCACAGCTTTAATGATTATTTGAGCTTCTTACCATCCTAACACCATCGAGGACATGTATAACAGAAGCAAAAGCTTCCGAGTCACTGAGGTAGCAATCCTCCACCTCAAAAATCGGCAGATCGTTGCTCGCCAATTCCACCCCCATCGTCACGCAACCAAGTTCAGCGAAGCCCCTTCCTCGGTAACTTTAGGCAGCAAGAACTGATTCAATCACCCAAAACCATACGATCATTGATCGTTTTAATTAGAATTCAAGAGATCAATAAGAACTAATTCAAGAACCCACTAAAATAAAGGTCGTTTCCCACAGAAAAGAGCGGTCACTTGAATCGAATCGAAGCTTTAATAAGACGAAGAAAAGAAGAAATATTGTACAAACAAAGAGAAAACGTTGGATTACGGCGTGTGCGGATGTGAATCGCTGCCGCGGCCCGTATCAACAGAAGTCTCGCGCTTCCTTAGTCGATCCGACTCAGTGGGCGCGCAGAGGAAGAGGCTACGGCGACTCGGAAGCGCGAGGAAAGGGGACGGCTGGAGTAAGGGGGTTAGGGTTCTTGAAGCTACCCGCACAGTGCCCGAATCATAAAGCAAATTTAACAGAACATCTTACAGAAGCCCTCTGCGATTTGCGATGTGGTGATACAAACGGGTCGAATTGGAATTCGGACTGCATCCGTATATTTCGTGGCTGACAGGTTTTTAACGGGTCCTATTTTGGGCCTTCTATTCGGGTTTGGATCAGATCCATCATCTTCATACGCTAAAATTACGAAAAAATAAAGACTATTAAGGTCCCACCGAGATTTGAACTCGGGTTACTGGATTCAGAGTCCAATGTCCTAACCACTAGACTATGGGACCGATACATTTTACAAATGGATCAGAAATTTCATATTCAAATAGTAAGACTACAAAAATGAGATAAAGCAGGTCCCACCGAGATTTGAACTCGGGTTACTGGATTCAAAGTCCAATGTCCTAACCACTAGACTATGGGACCAATATTTCGGAAATGGATCAAAATTTTCATATTCAAACAATAGAATTACGAAAAAGAGAGAAAATAGGTCCCACCGAGATTTGAACTCGGGTTACTGGATTCAGAGTCCAATGTCCTAACCACTAGACTATGAGACCAATTCGTTTCAGAAATGGATCAGAATCTTCATATTCAAATAGTAGAACTATAAAAATGAGAGGCAACGTAGGTCCCACCGAGATTTGAACTCGGGTTACTGGATTCAGAGTCCAATGTCCTAACCACTAGACCATGGGACCAATTGTGGTGAAAGTTTAGTATATATTATATACATCTTTATTATCAATAAATCAGAAGAGGAAATCACACATTAAATGTTTCAGTGGGATTGTAACAAAGGCAATCCCTCAATCATCTTTCGTGGGGTAAGAAGCCATCATGTTGATGCCACAGAGGCCTTCGGGCTTCCCCGTGTTCCTCTTCATCCTTATGTAACCCCTCTCCCCCCACCTCGGGCCCCACGAGTTCTTCACGATGATGTAATCCTGTCCCTCGGATGAGCCATATCCCACCGCTGCCACCCCATGATCCAGTTCACTTCCGCACGGCCCATCGAACACTCCCTGCACAAGCAATCGGCGACACGACTCTTCATCACCAACCCCCACTACTTTCACAGAAAATTAGAGACAGGTACAAGAGTCCTCACCCCACTGTAGAACTGGAAGCTCCTGCCGGAAGCTTCAATGGCGACGCTTACAGGTTGGTTTGCCAGCGCCTTCAACAGGCTCTCCTCGCTGTTCTCCGGCACATCCTCGTAGCCACTGATGGTGACCATCTCGAGATCAGCCTGAGTCCAGCATGAAGAGCAAATGTGTTGAGATGCATTGAGCTTTTGGCAGCATATATATACACGCATGTACTGTTACTTACCCTCTGCTCCTCGCAGGTGCCTTCTTCCATGAGATAGGGGTAGTCATCCTCGGTGTGCAGCCCAACAGTGGAGGCTATGAACGAGAAGGCATAATCCATCAGCCCTCCATTGCAGCCGTTGTTTTGGGTGTCGCAATCGATCAACTGCTGTTCGGAGAGCGAGGTCAGGTTCCCTGTTACGATCTGGTTTATGCCCTCGACAGCTGCCACCGTCGAGAACGCCCAGCAGCTACCTGCATGTGTACATGATCGATCAGTGGTGTCTCTAACTAGCTGGAGTCTGCGTTCCAGAACAAATTTGGTCAAGTTGCTTACCGCATCGACCTTGGTTCTTCACCGGGGTCACTGCACCCTTCTTTCTCCAGTCCACTGACTCGGGCAGGTCTGCAGCATTCTCGTACCTGAAGCTGGGACTGGAGCTTCTCCTTCTCGGCACGTCGGTGCTCACTCCCAGATACTTCGCCTTGAACTCTTCATGGCTCATGTCACCAAACTCGTTGAGCCCGAGCCAGTAGCTGCGGCCCTTCTTGTTAGTCTCGTCGATGTGCTTCAGGTTGTCCTCGAAGACCTCGAACCTCCTCAGCTTCTCCTCGAAGCTTGCGTAGGATTTGCTGTGCTTGGACATCCATGACTCGAAGAGCTCCATCAGCTTGTCATGGGAGCTCAGGTCCTCCTCAGAGTAGCCAACGATGGAGAAGTCGCTGGGAAGGGCGAAGGATGTAGCAAGGAACACAGAGAGGAGGAGAATGGCGAGATTCATGGTGGAAGAGGCCATCGAGATCAGCACAAGACACTGGGAGAGAGCTGAAAGCCGAGGCAGATATATTGAGTCTCCTCCTAGGTTGCTTTCAAGTAAAGCTCTCCAAATTACCGGAACATTGCCGGGCCTTTTGGCGCACGCATAACTTGGATTAGACTTTACTTTGAAGCGTTCACGCATGGGAAAGGGAAAGTTTCTGCAAGGGGACAGCGCAGGCCATTTCGTAAAGCCACATCAATCGATTTATATATATTGCACGCATGTACATTTCCATATGTTGCCATGATCAAACACACCCTGCGATGTGTTCGACCGTCTTACCACTGGCAAAGGCCAATGCCAAAACGAACTCACTTTTATGGATAATGTTCGATCCCAGCAGAATTAAAAGACGGTGTTCGATAAATCTGGACCCTGCTGATATATCAAATTCACGACATGGAGAATTACACAGAGCAAGATGGACATCAGATTCTTACGTAGACCCAAGAAAGAAGGCCAGTGATGGATGGAAACCAAGGAGAGACACTGACACAACGGCTGTTAGAAGCATTGCAACAGAGGTTTCTGAATTGGTATCGATCTCGCATCTCCACCCTCCATATCTCCAACTCTCTCATCTCATCCGTCTATTAAAGAAGTAAAACGGTAATTATATATATATATATATATATATATATATATATATATATATAACTCAATAATGTTTTTAGGATGATTAATTAAAAAAAATGGACTTTTACTCCCAACTTTTAATTTTTTTGTACTCATATTTTCTTTTAATATACTAAATATTTTTTATCATTGCTATCTCTTCTGTATGACTGAATATGAAGATACAAGAAAAAAAATGATAAAACGAAAATAATCATATGGAGGTGACGAGGCTTCATAACGAGATAGAGATGATAAGCAACGACAAAAAGTATTTAATATATTAGAAAAAAAAACCCAAATATGAACATTGAAAACGGGGGCACCTCCTTAGAGATTCTTTTTTAAAAATCGATCATATTCTTATTTATCCCTTTATATATGTAATATATTAATTTACATCAATATCCTTAAAAACTCATTATTCTACTATATATATATAATCAATAATAACACATAAATTGATTAGTATCTTATTTCATCAAATTATTTAATTTAATTTAATATATATATATATATACAAAAATCTATTTGAGAGCACTGACGTTAATATAAACAACCTCTTTACGTAAAGGATGCCAGCATTAATTGATTTCCCAAGTCCACTTATGTGGGGTTTGGGTTGAAACTCCTTACTCTTTTTCGCGTGCACGCATCTCGAAACTTCTTATTATTATTATTTTGTACATGCACCGGAGAGAAGGCTTGTGATGAAGACCGTGGTTTCGATTGATTTTGACTGGCTTCTCGTGGAATCACTTGTGAATCATTTCTTTCGGATATCCTTTGCATTCTATCTTTCTAAGCTTAAAGAGGTGGTATTGGATATCGCATGTTCTCGATCCAGTATTTATACCACTGATTTTTGAAGGAAAAAACCAACAAATTAGGTCCAATATTTAACGCCGAAAACATAGCGTTATAAAACCCGAATTGAATCGGTCAGTCCGATCGGACAAACTGAGAACCGGACCTTCAATCGATCGGGTGAAGTATCAGAGCATTAAAAGATTTGAGTTTTAAATTCATTTAAAGGGCATTTAAATCTTAATAGTTATAAATCAAATCTGCACTCCGGTCGATGGATCCATCAGTTCAATCTCAATCAATGGTTCAAGATTTGATTGGGTTGATGTCCGATCAAGTACTGTTCCTCATTCAGGAGGTGCAGATTAATCTTCCCAAAGGATATTAACTCAAATATGTAATATTGTTATGCATTAAGGATATGAACATGAAGTTGTATTTATCAGACTCCTTTTATTCGTGGTTACATCAGATATGTGAAAATTAAAGCTTACCAATCAAGAAATTGCACAATCTGCCTAAGAAGATGGCTCATTTAAAGGGGGATGAACATACATCTGTCAATAGAATCCAAGACATTAGGCTCTTGCAGAAGGAGAAAACATTTATCCTCTCTCTCTCTCTCTCTCTCTCTCTCTCTCTCTCTCTCTCTCTCTCTCTCTACATATTCTGAAGACTCTCCTTTATCCAAGTATATTATAGATAATGAGTCTAAAAAATGCAAACAAATTCCTTGTCTACCTTCGATTGGTACTAAAGTATAGTTAAAGTTGGAATAGTTTTCTTGTCTATTTCACAAAAAAAAAAAAATTATATTAAATAACATGTGGATCGAAAAATGAAACCTATCATTTATGCAATAATATATTAATCAAATCGAAAATCCCAAGAAAGATCTATGTCCTATGTAAGTTGTGGATACAGTAATGTTCATGAAGCTATAATGCTTTTGCCACCAATAATAAATACAAGATGTAAGATATCAAATCCTAGTGGTAGTATATAATGTAATATACCATGGATATACTATATTTGCAATCATGGATATCAAATACTAGTCCTAGAATATAATGTGATATACCATGCATGAATCTAATATCTTCATAATTGTGAATAGACATGGGTGAAAGAACCAAACTTTGTCCAATTAATCAATCCTGTCAGTAGGAATCTTAGTGTTGTTGTATTCAGACCATTTATTTAACTATCACTGCCTCTCTCTCTCTCTCTCTCTCTCTCTCTCTCTCTCTCTCCCCCTCTCTATATATAAATATACCCATGTCCTCGCCAAATATGACACCCTCCTCTCTTCTCTTCTCTTCACTAGGCATAGGTATGGAGGATTTCGCTGACGAACTCGAGCTTCTCCTGCACCAAAGCTGCTCCAATGATACGTCTTTCTCATCGGAGAAATCCCTCAATGATCGAGAAGAAGACCAGTGCAGTTCATTCAACAGGAGTGCTGCTGCCAAAGCCACCACTCCTGCACTCGCTGAATCCGCCGCCTTCTCTGCGTCACCCTTCGAGCACGGAGACATCAACCTCTATATGAACCAGCCACCGGTTTCTTCCTCGCAGCTCCACCCCAAAAGTATGATGGATCAGCCAAACGCCTCCGCCACACCATTCGAGGCCTCTCTCCTTCTCGATGCGGTCCATCCTGCTCTCATGGCAAACACTGGGCCCGCCTTCCTCGACCAAGCTGGTTTTGGCATTCCAACTTCCGATCGCGGGGCCAACCATGCTTTTGGCGGTTGTCCACCGGAGGAGCAGCTCGTTCCTCCCCCGGACTTCGTCGGGTGGGGGTGTCGGGCTCCTCAGTTGGAGCATCACACACTGCAAGCTCTCTCCCACCCCTATCTAGCTTACCTGAATCCCACCGGCGATCCACTGGATCCGAATTGGGAGGCCATCGAGTCGTATTTAGCGGGACACGTCCGGCCTGGCCCCGACGTGGCTCGCGTCTACAAATGCAACATATGCAACCTGGAGTTCCCCAGCGCGCAAGCCTTCGGAGGCCACATGAGTTCTCACAGCAAGACCAAGAGAAGGGAGAAACCCTTGACAGCCAGAAAAGCCCAACTGTTCAAGAAGGTCAGGTTCAACGCCAAACTCCCGCCTGCCTCCAAGAAGATGAAGGCCATGGCGGCTGGAGTCTCGTCCATGAAGAATCCCTACGTCGACTTGGCTAAGAATGGGATGCATGTAAAGGAAACGGGTACGAGTGAGCAATTCAACTACATCAACTTTATTAACGATGTTCTGACTGGTTCGGATTAAGGCTGGTTGATAATAAAACGCATGATGATCATCAGTGGTCATCTTGTGGCTATCCGAGCTGTAGATCAAAAGCTTCTGTTGTGCTGTTCCCTTCCTTTTCTAGAGTTGAATTCAAATCACCAATTTAGTTGTCGATTGCCATAGACTTTTAGGTTTTCGTCATTGGAACTGTTCATCTTCTTCTTCTCAAATGTAAGTGGCGGTTTTTACTGTGTCATATGTCCTCTTCATGCCTCGCTTTCAAGGTTTGAAGAGATTTGTGTTGTAACTAAACATCCCCAAAAATAAGTGTATGGATTGATGAGTAGAAGAATTAATAATTTAAAGTACCAATGTGGTTCTGAGATTCATCTTGAAAGAAAAAAATTATGACGGCTCATCAAAACAAATAATTCTTTACGAGTTCTTGTGCTCGTGCTATACTTTGAGAGATCCTCATGCAAACTCATGCAAAATGGATAATTCTTCGCGAACCTTCGCACTCAAGCCGATAACGACAAATAAGAACTACGTCGAGGATAGATACTATCGATGAGATCAAACACGTAAATGTTGGTTTAGATAATAAATTGCTTACTCCATTTTGAATCAATATGAAGCTGAGATCTGATGAACTAGTTGGCATTATGAGAAGACTCAAAGTTTCCTCTGTAACAGTTATCTTAGTTGTCACTAGCAACATGTATGTGCTGATAAAAATAAATGAAACTTCTACAGCTGTTCATGCAAGTGCGCATGTTGATGGAGGTATTAGTTGATTGATTTAAGTCAAGTCATTAGTGCTAACTATTGTATTGACACTTCATTCCATATTAATGAGGTAACAAGTTTTTACTGCTCTCTCTCTCCCCCTGTGAGTAGCAAGAAGAACAGGAATACAAAAACCAGTGATTTTTTAACAGCTAATTTACTTTTTTTAATCTCAAGTTAGTACATATTATTCAACAGGCATTAGTTGATTGATTTATGTCAAAGTCATTAGTGCTAACTATTGTATTGGCACTTCATTCCATATTAGTGAGGTAACAAGTTTTTACTGTTCTCTCTCTCTCTCTCTCTCTGAGTAGCAAGAAGAACAGGAATACAAAAACCAGTGATTTTTCAACAGCTAATTTACTTTTTTTATCTCAAGTTGGTACATATTGTTCAACAGGTATTAGTTGATTGATTTAAGTCAAGTCATTAGTGCTAACTATTGTGTTGGCACTTCATTCCACATTAGTGAGGTAACAAGTTTTTACTGCTCTCTCTCTCTCTCTCTCTCTCTCTGAGTAGTAAGAAGAAAAGGAATACAAAAATCAGTGATTTTTTAACAGCTAATTTACTTTTTTTATCTCAAGTTGGTGCATATTATTCTACAGGTATTAGTTGATTGATTTAAGTCAAGTCATTAGTATTGGCACTTCATTCCATATCAGTGAGGTAAAAGTTTTTACTGCTCTCTCTCTCTCTCTCTCTCTCTCTCTCTCTCTCACTCTCTCTCTCTGGCAAGAAGAACAGGAATACAAAAACCAGTGATTTTTTAACAGCTAATTTATTTTTTTAATCTCAAGTTGGTACATATTATTCAACAGGGTTCATTGTATCATCAATCAACAATGTGAACTCATCAAAAACAACCTTATTTTTATGGTACAAATAAAAAAAAAATCATTTCATGCTTCTCACTTGGCTCACTATAAGATCTTTATGTGAGGTAGGTTCTACAGAAGTCAGGACAGACATAAATGCCAATCCCTAGGGAATCAAAAGGGTATGTGAAAGAAAGGCATAATAGGAGGGCAAAGTAAAGGTCAAAGAGGATGAACAAAGTTGACCACTGTATCTTTTAGATTTGTACAGCATTTTACTGCCACCTGTTTTTTTTAATAAAAAATTTACTATCATAAATAACTCTAATCCGTGAATTTGAATGTAAGACTTATCCTTTATATAATAATATATTAATCAATCAGATATTTTAACAAAAATACCACCTATATATATATATATTGCCATAACAGCTTTTGGTAGGTTTATTATTATTATTATTATTTATTATTTATTTATTTATTTATTATTATTATTATTATTATTATTATTTAAGGTTTTGATGTAGTCACTAACTTACGTTAACATCAGAAATCATTACATTCTCACAACGGAACACAATCTTGATCCTTACTTCTAATTTTAGCTCTTATCTGATATCCTATATGAATCCTTACCTAAAACAAAAACTATTTACTAAAAATAAAAATAATATATCAAGAAAATACTTTATACTATATTTCTTTTTTTTAATTTTTAATCTCGAAACATAGATACCTTAATGAAATTCAATTTTGATTATAAAAAAATCAGTGCTACTTTGTGGTCCATTTCCTCAATCACAACCATATGAACTTCTCCTTGACAACTGATTTAGTATTGTAATATTTTTTGAGTGGAGTTATAGTTTATTTTTCTCTTCGTTTATAGTGTTTTTATCATTAAAATAAAAAAAATATTGTAACTGGATAATACATCATTGATTCTTATTATCATTCCTTCATAATAAATGATTATAAGGTTTTTTAAAATATCGAGACCTAATTTTATTATAGTTTATTTTGAAATATGTCAAGACCTTCGTAATTTTTTATTATAATTATTTTTAATATATAATATAAATGTTATAAGTTTTTCACAAGTCATAGGCTTAAATTTAAGGCTACATAGAAAAATTAGAATCGTCCTTTATTTTGAATATATATATATATATATATAATTTTATTTTCAAATTTATTTTAAAATTAAAAAAATATTTATGAAACCTTAATATATGCTGTAAAATTAATGAATAGGATTTAATATTTTTAATAGAGTAAAAAAATATTATGATCATATTCAAAAACATTATAATTGATCTGATTGGATGAAAAATATTATACGTTTATTTAAAAATATTATAATTGGTTCGATTTAATATCAAATCAGTTTGATTGGTTCCATTTAATTGGTTTCGATGGAAAGCTCAAAATAAAAAAAAGAACACTTTTTGTAAAAATATTTTTGAAAAAGACGGACAAAAGCTTAAAACATATTTTGAATATTATGTAATATATAATTTTACCTAAGATGGTGCCGAGCGCATGAGATCCAACTTAGAGGAGGGTTGAGCTCCGCCAGATCTCGGCGCAAACCCTAACCAAACCTATCGCTAGCATTGGCAGCTCAACAACGCGAACAGGGTTGCCGCGCCTCCTCTCTGCTGCTGCTCCCTCCACCTAAATCTCTCCGCTGCTGCTGCAACTTGAGGTGAATGCGATGTTTTAAAGCGAAGGTGGCGCTTCCTTCTTTCTCATCCTCCTTTTTGGCATCCTTGCCGTCGTAGTTTGATCTAAGCCGTTGTCTTCCATCATGGATCATGCAGGCTTATTTGGTATCTGAAGAATAATGGGAGCATCACCAGTTGCTGGTTTGCAAGTGGTGGCAGCATGGCCTTGCATTTCTTCTCCCCAGAGAACGTTCGTGTCAAGAGCAACAGCTTCCAAGTTCAACCTGAAAGTAGCCAGTCAAGGATTAACAAAATTGTCAAACATCTCTCTTCAAGGTCTTCCTGAGAGATACCCATCCTCCTCTTCAAAGTATCACAGAATTGTTCCCAGGGCAATGACTGGGGAAAGTGAGGAAGGCACAGCATATGGGTTGCCTATTGATCTCAGAGGTGTTGCATTGCTTGACTTGAGAAATTATCCCTTTATCTTTGGTGCATATTTTGTGTGTCTACAACAATTTATGTTATCTATATTGTAACAATTTCCTATTTTGTGAAAAATCTTTTCAATTGACTTAGAAGTGGGGTTTTCTTGATATTTTCCCACATCTCTTTTGTTATTGGGATGAACCTTTCTGTGTCATGTTAGGAACGAAAGGGGCAGAGGTTGATTCTCTCATTGCTAAAATGAAGTAAGAAAGGAGTTTCATTCAGAGTCTGTGTTAGGTTAGAAATGCTTTGGTTCTGCTAGACAAGGGTTTCAGGTTGGTATCAGATTTGTTGTATGCGTCTTATGTGTCTGTCTGAAATTTTGTAGATTTTTACTTAAATTATTGTGGGATTAAGTGAACTTTGTCATTTCTGTCTTCTTCCTTTAGTAGAAACTGTTTATTCATATCTTCACCTTTCTGCACCAACATGGTATTGTACTAAATATTAATGCTTAAAGCTTTTCCGGGTTACCTTTTGTAGCACCTAGAAATCTTGACCCAAATGTAACTTGCCACATTTTATTGCCTTATTCCTTAATCCCATATCTTTGGAATTACCAGCTATCAGATGATTTCTGGTGCCCTTACAAGTTTAGTGAGTGGTGGTACTGCTAGCAATTTCCGTGCATTTTGAATTATTTGTGCCTAGGAGAATATTTCAACGGCTAAAAATAGATGAAATGATTTTGATGGCATAATTGGTGAAATACATTTCATTACCCCTTTTTTGTTTATAATATTTTAAGATTCATGCAGGATTGATTATGTCTTATAGCAGATACGGCAACTGAAACTTATAATCTTGTTTTGGGTTAAGGTTTAATAAGCTAAAAGAATGTCTTGATGTGCACCATAAGCAATATCTGGTGTTATTAACTTCCTTACAAAATGGCAAGTGAAGACCACTTGCACACCTTAATTTCAACTGTCCTAGAGTTTAACAACATTTACAGCTTCAAGGTATGACAATCAATATTAATGTGCATCTTTCAAGTGAAGGTTATATATGTCCCAGGATGAAAATCTGGATGACTAACTTAAGCATACATTGTTCTTGTCTATATGATTCACTTTGTTGAAGTCAAGTCATGGTCTGGTCCACACAATTTAATCCATCTGAGTCACATTCTTGCATGAATCCATCACTGATTATCTTGCTCATGATTCTCGGTAACTGTTATTTCCAGACTCACCCAAGTGGTTTTCCTCTCTTTTTTTAATGACAATTATATGCTGGATGTTTATTTGTTGACAATGCATGTTCAGAAAACCACTTTATGAAACACAATTGCTGCTTTATTTTTGAACTGATGATATGGCATTATGATTTCATATTCATGTAAATTAACTGTTTCAAGATGACGTATCTCCAATTCTAATACATGACATGCCACTTCATCCCTGATAAGCTTTACGATCATACTTATTTCCTCAGTAAGCTTCATCAGCATACTTATTTGTTTTTTCAGGAAAACGGGCATTTATTGCTGGAGGGGCTGATGACAATGGCTATGGATGGGCAATTGCAAAAGCTCTTGCTGCTGCTGGGGCAGAAATTCTTGTCGGAACATGGGTTCCTGTATGTGATTTTGCATGCCAACCGATATTACTGTTATATTGGGTAATCAATTGAGTTTCCATATGTATCATCTGCAGGACCTAAACATTTTTGAGACAAGCTTAAGGCGTGGCAAGTTTGACAACTCATGTCGGTATGTATTTTATTAGAATCATACGCATTCATGACTGTTTTTATTTGATTCTTCTATTAGGCCAAGTATAGGTTCTCCATGACTTGTAACTTGATGGAGTGATTATGTCGATGAATGCCAAGTATAGGTTCTCCAAGTATAGGCCAAGTATACATACATACATACATACATATAGTGTGAAAATAATAATTTCTGTAAACAGGTAACCAAGCTGCTTCTAGAGACATCAAGAAGAGGATATCTTGCTGCAATCTCGGCATCTAGTTATTCTTTCATTTCCTTACTCCAGTACTTCCTTCTGATAATGAATCCAGGTTTATTTCATTTCCTTAAATAAACACTTGAACATGTCATATTATATTGCATGTGTTTCAAGAGAAGTCTGACAGTATGTGTTCCTTTTTGTTATTAGACAACTCTTGGCTAAGCCTTCCAATCCAGGAATGAGCTTACCTTGCAAGCCAAGAATGTTGCAGTAGAAGCCCTATATGATAATTTTATCTTTATTATCATAGTGAAAGCAGCATAATAATAAAGGAGCATTCTATAAGCAGATACAGGTGAATATGAGAGAGGGTTGGGTGTAGAGGAAGAAGGATTGGAATCATCTGAAATTTTTTTAGCTAAAGAAAATACAATTCAAAATCGAAAGTAACCGAATCAAACATTTTCAACTAAACAAGGTTGTTTTGGCCCCATATAATACATTATAATTGCCCAAAGTAAACCAACACACTCTTTAGATTCCTTTCAAAAGTTGCCCGGATTTCATGCTTCTGCCATTTATTTTTCTTTTCTGCTGGTGAATCTTGACATCTTTGTCTTTTGTCACTTCTGTTTGTCAATTTGGTCTGCTTAAGTTTAAAGTGTCTCAATATGGCAGTCGGTGCTTCAGTGTCTCTAACATACATTGCTTGTGAAAGAACCATCACAGGGTATAATGTGTTTTCAACTTCTTTGTCAAAATCAGCTAATATAATGCTTACACTTGTTTATTTAGTTGCTGTATCAACTTGCAGATATGGAGGTGGAATGAGTTCAGCATAAGCAGCCTTAGAGAGTGATAACCGAGTAAACCTTACTTTCCATGAAGTATCTAGATTTTTCGTTAATGCATTTACTGCTGTTGTTTGCATTAACTTTTTATCACATTTGTTTCTGGCTGTAGGTGCTGGTGTCTGAAGCTGGAAGAAAAGGCCAAATCAGAGTAAATACAATATCTGCAGGTATGTCTTTTCATAAATCATAGTTAGGTTAAAAATTGTGAGCCTCTCCTTGGTGTTACAAACAAGACTAATCATTCTAATCTAATTCTTTTCCTGAAAGATTTTAGCTATTTCAGTTAGAAATCTCACTGATTTTTTTCCTTTTTTCCCTCATGATTTTGTACTAGGCATGATGTGGTTCATTATTATCTTTGTTTATCAATCATGTTTTACTAGATCAGTTCAGCTGCAATCATTCACTATAAAAGTATGTATATGCAAGTATTTCCTTGCTGATCGACTTGGTCAAACATGTGCTCAGGGCCACTGGGAAGTAGAGCAGCAAAAGCCATTGGATTCATCGAGAAGATGATAGATTATTCCTTCTCCAACGCGCCACTGCAGAAAGAATTGCTTGCAGGTCATGTTCAACACTTATTAGTTCGTCCCTATCTTCTTTTGATCAAGCCGAAGAGTTGTGTTTCATGTATCAATCCAAATTACATTTTACAGATGAAGTCAGCAACACAGCAGCATTCTTCGTCTCTCCTCTGGCCTCATCGGTGACCGGTTCAGTCGTGTACGTGGACAACGGGTTGAATACGATGGGACTTGCAATCAACAGCCCTACACTCTCTGCGTAATAGTAGGGGGCGAGACAAGCAGAAGGCTCTCTCCATGTTCTTTTTTTTTTTTTAACGACCGCGGCATCATCATCGTCATTGAAGAGAGAGCGGGATGATTGTCTTGTTCAGGTAAATAGGACTTGGAATCATTTAAGAGTCATCAAAAAGCCCTGATTGTTGGATTAGAATATTTAGCATCATGTAGCTTTTTTTACTTTGGATGTTCATATGAAGTGTCGTATTTAGGATAGACAATGTCTTCTAATAGTTCCTCTCCACAGTGTGGGACCCATCTGTTGGGTCCCTCGGAACTCACCTCCATTTCCGGGTAAAACATGAGTTGGTGTTTCGTGCCATGATAGGAAGGCACTCGTAGCACTCTCCCGAGAAGAAGACACGAGACGATTCTGGAACAAGTCATTCATTCTCAATCACCTGACATATAAAGAATTTGTTAGATCACTTATTATTTACCTTTTAAATTTTAAAATTTTTATATTCAAATACGATTTATGGACTACTTATTTTTTTCTTGGAAATGAAAGTATATGGTGAAAGAAAAATTAATCTTAAAAAAAAATAATCATTTTTTAATTTCAAGTGGTTATTAACATCATGATCATTATCATTAGTGGTTAATGAGGGTTCACCGAAGAGATATTATAAACATTTTTAAAATTAGATAAATATAAATATATAATAAAAATCCCTTTTTTAAGACCTAATTCAGGCACGTCTTCCCTCTTTATTCCCCAACCGCAACGCGTCTCATTCCTTCTCATCAATCGGAAGTCTCCTCGCCCGGAGAAAGAAAGCTTCAAAGTCTACCTCTCTCTCTCTCTCTCTCTCTTCTCTCTCCGTCTCTCTCCCCCATGGATCTATTCAAACCCTATTTACACCATGAATCTTTCTAGAGGGTTTCGCCAGAGGCCAAACCCGATCAAGAAAGAGCTCATCAACAGGTGCGCGATTCTTCTTCTTCCTCCGCGATCATCGCTGCGTTGCTTTTGGCTAATTTGATCCATCTTTTTCCGATCGTCAATGCATGTAATCCATGGAATATCTCGATGAATTCTTTAAATCTTTTGAATTAATTGTGTGAAATACCAGTCGATCGCGAGATCTATCGGATCAGGGCTTTGCTTTGCGTTGCTTTTACTTAGTAATTTAGGGATATACCATCGCGGAATTCGATCCCTCTGTCCAGATGAATCCTCAGCATGGGATGATCCGGTTCTTGTTTTTGTAGATTTTTCTGTATCATCTTCCGATGGACAGATGGATAATTGTTTCCCTCGAAAGAACCAACTGGATTCACAGAAATGCTTGACCATCTTTGTGTTGGTCCAAGTTTAACATAATGAAACTGAAATTTCCATTACTATTGCTGATAGTGGCTGGTAAGATTATCTGCTTATACTACTTTCTTCATCAGTTTATTCTTCTCTCTTTTGTCTGTTGTTTGTATCGCCGGTCCAATCACATGTTGATAGATGTGAATCCTCGAAATACATGTCAATATGCTAATGATGAGCTTCATCTGTTATAGACCTTAGTCAGTTGCAGTCATTCACGAGAGAGCAAGAGAGAAGAATCAAATCAATTAAATCCCTTCTCTATTTCTTATTTGCGTATGCTTTCTCGTCAGTGATGTCATTGTAAACAGATGATAAGTTCAGTAGGAAGCTTACCGAATTATATGACTTGCTTGGTCATTATAGTTCCTTTTGCTTTGTGTTGGTTAAAGAAGAATTTGATTGTCTAATTCAGCCAACCTTGGTTCGATTCCAAGTTTGTCACAAGGATGTTGTAAAAATTAAGGAGTGTGATTTAGGATTCGATTGTCTAAGATGTCTAAGATTCGAAGCCAACCTTGGTTCGAGTACAAGTCTGTCGTATACTTGGTGTCGGGAGATAAATGGATCCATCAAAGGATGTTGTAAAAAAATTACATTGGGCACATGCCAGACAAAGGTTAAGAAGCGTGATTTTGGATTCGATTGTCCAAGATGTCCAAGATTCGGAGCCATCCTTGGTTTGATTACAAGTTTGTTGCATACTTGGTGTCGGGAGATTAATGGATCCAACAAAGGATGTTGTAAAAAAATTACGTTAGGTGCATGCCTGACAAAGGTTAAAAAGCATGATTTAGGATTCGAAGGATTCTAGGTGAGATAGCACTTGAATCGTAACTTGGTAATCATTGTGGGAGTGGTTTCACAACATTGCCAGACATTACCTGGCATGATTAGTCACATAAACTATCAGGCATTGCGGTTGGCACCATCGTATCGATTGCATGAGTCACTCATCTTACATGTCAAGTTGACGAGGCATCAGAGTAGGATATGACATCAGTTGTCCACGTGTCACACCCCCTTACAAATGTTGATGATGAAGCCCTCTAGTTCTTGTTGTAGTATGTATGGGAAAGATATATATCACTAACAAGGATGCAAGGCGATCAGTCAGCGAATGGATGGATCCTAAAAAGCATGTATTAACGTTTTCGTGGACTTCGTCGAGCTATTATGTTACCGAAGTGCATTTTCTATCATCTCTTATCTTTCAAAAGCATATATTAACATTTTCATGGACTTCGTCGAGCTATTATGTTACTGAGGTGCATTTTCTATCATCTCTCATCTTTACATCTGTGGCCTTCATTTGGTTTAGACATTTTTTAAGTTGCAACTTCAATGTGTGGTCGTGCTTAGTTTCTTCCGTGCTTTGAGTGGATTAATTAGCTATTAGAGTTTTGTATTTGAAGTTTTTCATGATAGTGATGAATTTTGGAATCTCGATGATGTGAAGTCTATAGTATTATCGTTGAAAGAGAAAGAGATAAAACAGCATGGACTTTCCATCGATAATCACTTGAATGTATAACTCTACTTATACGAGCATATGAATAATTCTACTTTTTCACAAACACATGCATACTTTATATCACAGAAGAACAGTTTGTTTCTCGACTTTATTTAATTTGACTGCTCGATGATTTAATTTTTTGACAGACATCCACACGTTCTCCATGATTCATGAAGCTGTCAGTTCAATATATGGCAACTGCGGTTTCTGAAAGCATCCATGACACGTTCAATATCGTGTAATCTTGATACATAAATACATAATACAGAATGCATTTTAGTTCTCACTAGAAATTGAAAGCAAGTACACAGCACTGTTGTCAGAGCATTTGCAAACTTTGCAGGTTTCGCGAAAACATCATCTTCCAGTGTTTTTTTGTAGTACAAGCATTTGCTGAAATGACTTTTTTTTTTTTTTGTATGATACCAGATTTGAGATTTACAATTCAGTTTAGTGCATTATTGCAACTTCTGATACCTTTTCAATAACCTCATGAATGTGTAGGTTTTGGTCGGTGGTCAATGATGATGGATCATCAGCAATAGCGTGGTCGATTTTGTTAAGTCAAAATGCCGCTGCCGGAAGGAGTTCCCCATTTCCCACCGATGTAGAGATGCAGCTACTTTTGACGGAACATTTTATCCCTTGTTGTGGTAGGAGTTGGAAAGTAAGTCTCAGAAAACCGTACAAGCTTCTCTTCTTTTTTGATCCGCAAGATGAGCAACATATATATCATCAAAATGTGAGAGGACTATCAGATACAAACTCCTCTCTTCCCAAGTGCTTTATCATATGGGCCATACCTTACCGGGGAGCCACGAGGCTAACGTCACCTATTGTATCTATATTTTATCCCAAAAGAAAAAGAAAATATTGATTCTCGTGAATAATTGCTACCATAACTGAGGATGCATTTGTGCAACTACATCAATGCTAAAACATGGCAACCGTTCTAAGCATTTACAAAGTTACAAAAGCTATAAATAAAACAATATTAGGAAGCACAGTTCCTCGGCATATTTCCCTCAGAGATGGCCAAAAGAATATGCGCTTCTTCTTCGGCGTAGGAAGCAAATTTGCCTTTAGTACAGCCATGGGGCAGGCGTCTAAAGGCAGCGGGAGAGATACAGTTACGTGTCATCATTGTCGCCGTGATGCTGGTAGCCTGATGCGACACCATCCCCGATCAAATGATGGCCATCCGAGTCTTCTCCACCTTCACCTGTAATCATGTCGGCCTCATGATGATTAGCTCTGTGCTGCTTCCCACCGTACTGCTCATTTCTCCATTCCCCATCTCGCTCCATGTACTGCTCATGTGAAAACTGGTGCTCGTCGTCTTCTGCCACAACAAAAGAAAGCATGTTTGTCCCACAAATAAGGTTTTTAGACTAGTAACATTTCAGCATGGTTGTAGATGGCAACTTGTCAAGAGTCGCTGCTGTCAAGTGTTGATACATACAGATATCAAAAGCACCTGGATCTCCTAGAACCACCAAAAACAACATGCAGTGGAAGTTTCATGTGTACTATCTTCGATTTAGTAATTGGGAGTACGCCAAAGAAAGGAAAAGAATTAACTACCGATACCAATAATCTTGTTATGCTTTACATGTAATCAGTAAGCAATCGATACCAATTTCTATAACCAGCCTATTGAATGAATACATATCTCAACCAGACCAACTGGTTCTGCTTTACTGTATGTGGAAAGCTTTAGAAACACAAAAGATTATCATTAACTGCATATAATAAAATAGGTTTAGATGCATAAGGATCTCATTCAGAACTTAAAAAAAGAATAATGGGTTTACGGATAATTACCTCTTTCGCCGTCGGATGCATCGGCAAGTCTTGCAATTGCATCGATTAGTGATTGTTCATGGTCCTGCAAACATGAGTACCTCAATTTTTATCCATAAAAACACATAGCTGCTGAGTACTGAAAGTTGGCATAGTTTTCGTACTTTCAACACTTTTTTTGCTTTCTCAATCTGAAGAGGATCAGGATGGCTGGCGCCAAAAACCTTCTCCACCTGATTGGAACAGGAAACAGAATATTCTGTTACATGAGAAAAAAACACTGACCGACTGTTAAACCACGTTCACTAAACTTTTAAGAAAACATACTTCCTTTATGAGAGTCTCAGTGTGAAGTATCTCGATGTCGCCAGTGTTCTTCTTGCTGATGCCATTTTGAGACGTTGGAAAATCTTTCTTAGGCTGATTCTTGATAGTTTCTCTTCCCCTTCCGGCACCTGGAATGGCGTCGCCACGGCCAGTGGATTTCTTGATCTTGCGACCTGGTGCACCTTGCCCAGGCTGATAATTAATATCTGGGTCCTCACCCTCCCATCTTATATCTTCAGGGGAAATCTGCAATCGGGTAAGCCCCAAAATTAAAAGTTGAAGCATTGATGAAATCAAAATTAGCAAGCTCATAAATTATTCGTTGGTTTTGATTTTTTTTATAAATATAATGATTCTCATGTTGAACAATATACATACTTTTTGTTGTAAATCTTCATTTTTACCATCACATTGGAAGGATACCTTCTGAGTTAAGTGTGTTGAAGTGAACCACAGGCTAGCAGAATAATTTTGGGCTAAAGCAAAATCCTATCTTTACTTCATTTATGTAAATGTGGAAGCGCACAACTAACAACTAAATAGATGAAAGAAATAAAAGATACAATATGGAGAAAATGTACTTCTTTGAGTCCATTACATTCAATTACCCTAGGAAAATGAACGTCAAACAACAACATCCTTCTGTTCTAATTCTGGCAAACTTCGGCATCACGAACTCAAAAGAAAAATAATTGTCTAATAAAATTTCCATCTTATTCTAGGGGCTCTTGGGCTTTCTGCATAGTTTCAAACTCTACCTAACCTTATTTAAGTTGAATTAGGCTTACAAACCAAGAGATGGCAGCTATAGGTACTAACTCTATCAGTAAGTTACGAAAAAATGTGTAAGATAATGCAAGGTAAACAAACTCAAGAAATACGACAATAATAGCTACAATCATACAGTCAATGTCTTGAAGAAGAATAACGGATTAGCCGATCATCCCTAATCAATCCAATGGTCGCTGACTCACCACAAATTTGACAAACAAAGATAACCAGTAAATATCACCAAATATTTTGGACATCTTCAATATAACTAATAAGCATAGAATGCAGAGAGTGCTTTGGCTAGCAATGCATTATGACAAGTCCTAAAACGTCAATCCATTTTTTCACGCATCTGCTCATAATGGTGGATCACCACAAATTTTCAACTTAGAGCATAATGTGAACATTAGACATATGCAATGACCAAGCTAACATAAGAGGTAAAATTCCAATGCTATAACTGCCATCAGCACAGCATGTACATACTTTTTGCAAAAATAAGAAGAAAACACTTCATTTCTGATCACTTAAAGAACCAAAGTAGCTGTGGCATCATAAAAGCAATCAACTTACCTCTTTTAAATTGACCCATTCCCACGTCTCATTGTTTGTGCCCTTATCATAGACCAGAGCATGCAGACCCTGTGAAATGCTGATAATCAGAAATTTCTAACTGCCAATGCACTCGCAAAAACAATAAAGACATAGAAAAACTTAACAAGCTTACTTCGACCGGATTATAATCAGTGATGACGGCTTCATAAAAGTGATTATCTGCGGGCCACCTAGTCATGACTATTCGCCCAATTAGTGGATCATATGGTGCTTTTTTAGCTGGTTCGACTATAACAGGAGCACCAGAAGAGTTCCTATTTGCAATTAGGCCCCTTCCACTAGGACCTGCAGAAGAATACTGCATGGACTTCATCGAAGATGCACTGGGCAATCCCTGACCCTGCAATTTAAGTATAAATTTAACAGATGGCATATGACAACTGTAAGAATATTCAAATAATATACGGGATTAAGAAACAAATATTTTACGTACATTTTCAACATCCTAACCACTCACCGATTTAGGTTTTTTGCCCTTCGCTCCTGTTGCAGCTACCCTTTTTGCAGTCGATAACGACGGCTGCATGGAAGATGCAATAGGTTGTGAGTACAGACCAGGAGATGGTGCATCCAAAGACAAAGAACGTGCTGGCTGTGACGTTCTTTGCCGCTTCCGAGAAGCTGAGATGGTGGGGCTTGGTGCTTGCCTGCCACCATCTGGTTGAACATTATTAAGCACTCCAGATTGGAGCCCACCTGCTTGCCTCCATTCCCTATTTAAGAAATAGTTCACAAGAGCAACTTATAGCTGGAAAAGGAACGAAGCCAAAAACATATCTTCAACCAAAAATTTCAGATATCTGTTCCTTAACAAACCTTATCCTTCGAATTATGTCATCAGCATTGACCCTACTTAATAGTTCTCTGTGTTCCTCATCTGACACTCTCAGCTCCTTTCTAAGTTCAGTTATTAGACTTTCTTTCTCCTGAATGTATATGTTCCATCATGAAGCCAACTTGTAACTAAGATTTGCATGTAAAAAGCAAAAGAAATCAACAATAATAAGGTCAGTTATGGTCAATTTATGGATACCCAAGTAATGGCATCAGATTGAGCCTTAAATGCTCGAAGAATTGAACTGTATGCTTCTTGCTCGATTCGATGTATCTGAAACTCCATATCATTCTGCATCCTAGCATAGGGAATAGCACCAACAATATTTCTTCCATTACCAGTCACATGTCCTCTTATGCCCCTGTTCTGATGAGTTGGTGGAAGATCATCATCAGTTCCTGCAGCCAAATAGCAACGACAAAATCAGTAGCATCAGCTTCCATGCATCCTATCACAAAGGAGATGTGTAAAAGAAGCTAAGCAAATATGTTGCACAGTGAATAGCTTTGGAAGGTCTGTGAATACTCATGCATTTAGTTGGCGTCTTGGCGAAAAAAGTGCAAAATGGTGGCATTTAAATTAAGCTGGTAAAAACAAAGTTGGCATACCAAGGCTACTTATTTGCAACTGATCAAACCTTCTTCATGACAAATAACATATACATTAATGTCTACACCAACAGTTGAAGTTTCGCATCATCTAGACCTCCATCCTGCTTGAGGAGCTGATGACTACTACACCCCAAATTTCCTGAGATTAATCTACAAATACTAGACGAAGAAAAAGATACATGCAATCGGGCAGTGGTAGACTTAAGTTCCATTACTAAAGCTTCCAATTACAGTGGTAGGCTGATATTCAAATTGTAGCCGCATCATAAATAATTGTTGGATCTTATAAGAAATATGCACAAAATCAGAAAAAATATGTCATATGCCTTGCTGCTTCCACAATAACTGAATCTTTCATCTAAGCCTTTCTCATCATCAAAGGCATCACTCTGAAGTTCTTATTTATCATATGCTTACATCCTCGTCTTGCCAACAAAGTGCAAACAGAGGAAAGAGTGTAAAGCCAATGTTTGCAAGTAAGCCAGTTAAATATATGGATTATTGCACTTGAGGGTAGCTTGGGCTCAAGACCAGGTTGCAAGTTCAAGTTTGGTTCCTCTTAACATTTATGCAAGCTTAAACTGAGCTGCTATCTACCCAACAAAATTTAAATTAAATTTACAAGCAAGCTGGATCAAACTTGGCCCATCTATCACCCATATATTTAGCTTCTTCTTGCACTTTACTAGAAGACATAAACAAGTCTAGACTGAAGGATACTTAACTATTATCAAAACAAATTCAAGAAGTCCATCGAAGACTGTGTTTGTTAGGGACACAATCATCTAATGTGAAATCTCAAAATACAAGGCTCATCATATTAGAGCAGTAAAAAAGCTTGCAAGGGCCAAAAAGAAACATGAAAGCAATTTTAAGTCTTACAAACAACAATTCTGCTGTACAAATTATGCAATATCCAGACTCCATGAAACAAGCATCAATGTGTACATCCAAAATTAGCAACAAATGACCATCAGTTTCCTCTAGAATCAGGACTAGAAACCTGGAGAAAACTAGAATCCTGCACTGAAACCAAAATATTTTAACAGAAATAACTGAATGCAAAATGAATATAGTAATTATTTATAGCTCTTGCGCTCTCAGCATGACATTTGAGTCCGGCGATCTTTAACACTTGCTGTAACCAAATTATAATCAGAAGTTGACATGATCACATAATCAAAGAGTTAAATAAAATTTCCAGAGACTTCCAATCAACTCTTGAATTTGACATGCATGTTCTAACTGTACTCATCTGTCTATATCCTACAGAATCAAATGTAGCTTTTCTGTCATTGAACCAATTACTGAATTCAACATGCGAATGAAAAGTACAAGATACAACATGGCAATTCATGCTGCAGCATATCTTACACAACAGCCCTAACTTTGATATCTTCAACAACTTCATATATTACGAGTCTTTTAATGCAAAAGAAAAACATCTTCTACACCCAATAAGAATCTCAAACCCCTACGTAAACAGATGTTCAAAGAAACGGAACGCTGACCTAGGAAGAACATGCTGAAAGACGAAGTTTACAGTTCCGTTCTACGACACGACCCAAGTATTTGCCGCATATCAAACTCAAAACCCTAATTCTCCAACCTAGCGTTTCTCTTAGCAAACAGAGCTGATCCACGGAGTCGCAGCACCACCACTTCGTAAAGAGCGATATCGCACAAAGAGAGCCAACGATTTTTAACGCAAATACAAAACCCTAAATCACGAATCGGATCAAGAATGCCAAGTAACGCTCACCGCTGCTATCGGATGGATCGAACGCCATGATGTCGGTCTTCTCGGCACCAAATCCTCCACCGCGTGAACCCTAACGACTGCAATCACGTCGAAATGGAAGAGAGACCAAGAACCAATTTCCTGCGGAGAAAAGAGAGAACCGCCGCTTCTAAATCGATTTCCCTCCGCTCTTCACGAGAAGACGAGCATAAGAACGCGAATTCGATCGAAATTCCGAATCGAGCGAGAAGTAATTAGGGATGGGAGAGGAGGGGGGTCGAGAGGGATCGGAGGCGAGGGGAAGACAGAGGAGGCGACGGGAAGCAAAGAGGGGGGAGGGAGGGTTCGAAACGGAATTCCGTAAAATGGCGGATTCCAACGCTTTATATGAGAGTATGCGTATATTTTTTGAGTCCCGTCATACGCGAGGGCGGGGATTACGGGCAATGGATGGGGATATCGCTAACGAGCCGGATTTCACTTAAGATCCGAATCCGAATGAGATTCCAGTGAGTTAGCGTTGTTTCTGCTTTTACGTATTTATCCTTGCACGGTTCGAAAACATCGTACGTGCCCTTACGAATGGATCGTCTCCATTAACATCCGTTCTAAACGTGAGAAACATCGACTAATTTGAATTAAGAAACATAACAAATATTTAAAAAACAGTAATGATGAATACAACATTAATTGATAAGTAAAAAGTGATAATTAAATTCACGCTATTGATGTAATATTGACAAGTATAATTTAGAGTCACGAAATGCATCAAAAATAATATTTTATTTTAATAATCTCTTGATTCGTGACATTTTTTTTCTTACAAATTAAGTATTTTATTTGAACATTTTGACTTTTGACTTATTATTCGCATTGCTCATAATCATTTTTATGCGAGATTTTTTTCCTATTTGAATGAATTTCTTTTTGTTACTTAACATGGAATAAGGAGAAATTTGTGTTATTATTTTTTCCTATTGATTTGATTTTATTTGAGTTAATATTTTTAAACTCTCATTAATATTGATCATTAGATCTACGAGAAGATTATTATGAGTATAGGCTTTGGGAAGTGACAAGAAGTCATGAATTCTGAGATAGATTTCATGTGATCCAATAATATTTGAAATTTAATTGATGCATCTGAGAATATTGTACCCATCGATTGCAAATGGATCTTCAAGAAGAAGATTGAAGTAGATGGAAATGTAGAGACATATAAAGCAAGGCTAGTGACTAAAGGTTATTGTCAAAATCAATGTGTTGACTATGACAAAACTTTTTCATCCGTAGTAATGTTAAAATCCATATGAATTATATTAGCTATTGTAGTACATTATAATTATGAGATTTAATAAATAGACGTGAAAATCGTATTCTTCAATGATAACATCGAGGAGGAGATGTATATGATATAACTTGAGAAATTCATGTTGAAGGATTATCTAGATAAAATGTATAGGTTGCTTAGGTACATTTATGGACTAAAGCAAGCTTCTCAAAATTAGAATATAAGATTTGACGAGGTAAACAGATGTTATTATTAGGATCAAGAGCACTAAGAGGGGGGGGGGGGGGGGGGGGTGAATTAGTGCAGCGGAAATCTTTCTGTGATTAAAACCGAAAGCTGCGTACTTTTGATAAAAATGATTTCGATGTAAAAGTCGATTTTAAGATTAGGCACAGTTTACGTTTAAACGCTGTTTACGTCTAAACGTAGTTTGCGTCTAAGCGCAGTTTACGCAGTTTGCGTCTAAGCGCAGTTTACGCAGTTTGCGTCTAAGCGCAGTTTGCGTCTAAATGCAGATTGCGTCTAAGCACAGTTTACGTCTAAGCGCAGTTTGCGTCTAAATGCAGTTTGCGTCTAAATGCAGATTGCGTCTAAGCTCAGATTGCGTCTAAGCGCAGTTTGCGACTAAGCGCAGTTTTACGTCTAAAACACAGTTTTACGTCTAAATACAGTTTGTGCAGTTTACGTCAAAAACATAGTTTTACGTTTAAACACAGTTTGCGCAGTTTACGTCTAAACGCAGTTTTTACGTCTAGACGCAGTTTACGTTTAAGCGTAGATTTACGTCTAAACGCAGTTTCAAAGGGATCTGAACTTGGAAACTTGTTCGTAAAAGCGCAGAAGACAGTTTTGCAGAATCAAAACGTAAACGTAAACTGTAATGTAAATCTCGTACGAAAACACCGATTTACGTCTGAATGCGGATTTGGAAATATCAACGCTTAGAAACTTGTTCGTAAAGGCGCAGAGAGCAGAAGCAATGTGGGAGGTTTGCAGTAATGATAAAGTGCTCAAAATAAACGCAAACCAGAGATTTAGAGTGGTTCGGTCAGTCTTGACCTACTCCACTTTTGGCTTCCTCCACCGGCGAGGTCACCGACGTCAACTAGGGGCCTTCCTTCAATAGGCGAAGGCCAACTGCCCTTTTACAGTTTCTCTCCTTTTGACAGGCTCAGGAGACAACCTTTACAGATCCTTTCTCTCCTCTCTTTACAACTCAGAATTTGAAGAACAGAAAAAGGAGAACTTTAGGACTTTACACAAATTTGAGCTCTTAGAATCACAGAAAAGATCAGAAATTCGGTGTGGATCTGTATCTCTTCAGTGCTGAATGGGTGGGGTACTTATAGGCCCCAACCCAATTCAAATTTGGAGCTCAAAACGATCAAATCCCGGAATTCCGGGATCAGGCGGTTGTACCTCATGACTGGAGAGGTTGCACCGCCTGGCAGAGCTCGAAGACTGAGCCCAGGCGGTTGCACCTCTCTGTCAGGGAGGTTCCACCGCCTGAGTCTGGCTCGGAGACTGAGCCCCAGGCGGTGCCACCTCTTGACTGAGGCGGTTGCACCTCTCTGCCAGAGCTCGAAGACCGAGCTCAGGCGGTGCCACCTCTCTGTCAGGGAGGTTGCACCGCTCAATCTAGCTCGAAGACTGAGCTCAAGCGGTGCCACCTCCTGGCTGGAGCGGTTGCACCGCCCAGTCTCACTGAAAGACTCAGCCCAGGCGGTGCCACCTCCTGGCCTAGGCGGTTGCACCTCCTGGTGCAATCAGGGTCCGAATGGTTAGCTCCATTCGGCCCAATTTCGACTTTTCAGGAGCCCAATTGCCCCAAGATTAAGCTAATGGGATCACCTCCCATTTTCTAACTTAACCAATGTGCTAACTACGATTAAATCTAAGACAATTCCTGCAGCTTTGCTTCGGTGCGTCAATCGCTTCTTCCGGCGAGTTTCCGGTGAACTTCCGTCGATCATCCGATGAACCCTCGGTGATGCTCCTGCGGACTTCCGGCAAAATCCTGGACTTTGCGACGATCCACTTGGCGAGTTCCGACGAGCTTCGCTTGGCAAGCTTCTGGACTTCTCGGATCTGTTCCCGCAGAACCTCCGACGACCGTCCGAACTTCCGTCGAACTCTCGAACTCCCAACGTGATCATGAACTTGACTCCGGCGTAACTTCTGCTGCTTGTCTAACTTTCATCGTAGTTAATCCTGCACACTTATCTCAACACATAGATTAGACAACAAATGACAATTGACTTCATCATCAAAATCCGAGATTCAACAGTTATGACTTCGTTAAGAATGAAGATAGCCTTATATACACGAAGGTAAGTGGGTCTAGTTTTCTTTTTTTCCTTATCTTTTTGAGTTATTTTTGACCTACTCCTGGTACACTTCTCTCTTTCTTTCTTCCCATTTTATCCCTTATTTATTCAAAACTACTTTTAAAAATTTAAAAATAATACTTCTAAATTCTTCAAAAATATAAAAGGTTTATAAAAAAGTATTATGATAAGATATGTGGATACAAGTGTTCAAGTTAAAAATATTTTAGACAAGGTTACCTAAATACACTCTATTTTAAACTCAACTACAAATCTGATTGTAGAATGAGTGTATTTTAAATTTTTTTTTAGTATATTTGGTCAATTTTTATCAAACAACCTCAAGCTTTCATAATTCTACTGTAATATGAATCTATAAAATATTTTAATGTACTTTATTTTTTGATAAATTTAATATAATTAATTATAATTTGATATGTTTTTATAAACAAGTGTAATTTTAATTTATTCTTGGAGTGTAATGGAGTCAACTTCAATCAAATATATCAAACTTTTATAATTTTATTAGAATGTAATGGAGTTAGGATAATTAAATATCTAATTTGATGTATTTATAGTTATTTTTTTGAATGGGTGTAATAACGAGTTAACCATAATCAAACTATCTCAAACTTTCGTAATTCTTCCAAATCATGATTCCAACAAAAAATATATATTTTTATTTTATACAAATTAAGATAATTAATTATCAAAGTTGACACGTTTGTACTTTATTTCGTGAACTAATATATTTGTATTTATTTTTTAGTACTAACGATGTCAACTTCCAACAAACGGTCTTAAACTTTCACAACTCCAATAGAACAAAATCATAACAAATATTTTAGTAGAGGTTTTATTTAAAAATAATTAATAAAAATTAATAATTAAAATTTGATATATTTTGAGATATATTACGTTAGATTATTTTCGAGTGTAACAGATCAACTTCGACAAAAGCATCTCGAATTTTTACGAACTCCCCTCGAACATGATTATAATAATAACTATATTAATTTTTTATTTTATTATGAATTTAGGACCATAATTCGATGTTAGAATAATGTTGTGAGTAATTAATTTTCCCTTGTTCTCCTTAATTCGATATTTCGAGTCACATGGTGGAACAGTTTAAGCCATCGTTGTTCTTGGGGAACCCTCTTGCGATTAATTATTTTTCCCTGGTTTTTCCCCCTTTAATTCCTCGTTGCCAATATGTGTGATCGTAAGACGGCAAGAGCACGTGCGGGCCGAGGCTCGGTTCGCCCGTGCGAGCGCCAGCTCGTGAGCTTTGACCACCGCAGCAACGATTACTCTGATTCCCCTCTCGCATCGCACGAGACGCCGACTCCTACAAAAGGGGCGGAGTCTTCACACCCCAAAGGGGCCATGCTGCTCTGCCATCTCGCCTTTCTTCCCCTCGTTCGTCACGTTCCTCCTCTCGCCGCCTTTCCCAAGACCTTCTTCTCCAGCCCAATCTCTCGATCCGCTCTTCGCTGGGGCTGGCACCGGAATCGGCGGCCGTCGGAGCGACGGGGTTCTCGGAGACCCGATCGACAGATCGGAGGATCACGAAGCCATTCCATGGAGTCCAAGACGGAGGCGCGGGATCCGGCGGCGGAATCTCCGGCCGCGCTCGCCGATGGCGGAAAGGGCGTGCGGTTGAAGCTCGAGGAGTTTAATTGGGACCACTCCTTCGTGCGGGAGCTGCCTGGTGATCCAAGATCCGATACGATCCCTCGCCAGGTACTTCTTCTTCCTTTCTTACACTGATTGTTTTAGGACTCACTCGCTATTGTCTCCGAATGTTCTTCTTATTGTTTTTAGTGTATTGATCAATTTCAACTTATTTGCGGGAATAATTCATGAAAAATATTACCCTTTGATCGCAACACCGACCTAGTGGGTTTGGATCTTCCTTCTCGATCAAGATCGACACTTAGACGAATAGAGTCGTGGTCCTAATTCATCTAAGAAGAACCGTTTTTTAAGATGTGTCAGTGTCTGGAGCGTGGATGTTTTTACTTATTTCATTTGCAGTACGTGTTTACTCCTGCAATTTCCACCACACATTTTATTTTCCATGTAACAAAATTAGCCATCCTGTCTACGCTTTGTATATGTGCAGAAGTTATAATTTCTTTTGTTGGTTTATCTTATGCAACATGTAAATAAGAAGCATACACAAATCAAGGACATATTTGAATTTCTTAGCGCCTTAAGCTTAATCTATGTTTGGCTGCAATCGATCCGGTATCTTGTGCTATCGTTCTGCCTTTCTTGCCCATGTTCTTCGCCGCTGTCCTGTCACGGACTTAGCTGATTTTGCCTAAGTCGTGCGGCACCCTTGCGTGTTCGTCCGCAAAGGTCAGCCTCCCTGAAGCCTCCCCTGATCTCTTAAGACCCACAAAAGAGAGAACAAGACAGAGAAAATGCCTCACTCGGGATCCACAAGCAAACATGTCTGAAAAACACTTTAAAGACAATACAAATTACAAACAGACTTTACAAGCTCTGAACAGTTGCACAACAAAGGGTAAAATGATCCATTATAGACCGAAAATCTCTCATACGTGTCCACATGACACAACCTTTATTTACAAGCCTAAAGCGGCCATCGACCCAACTAAAATGGGACTATTAAGCCTTCGGCCGTCCCCCTACATGCTGTACAAAGCATGAACAGACCCAAAACACACGGACATACATAAGCATTACATCAAACACCCTGTTTAGAAGTTTGTCCGTGACATTCTCCCCCACTTATTCCTTCGACGTCCTCGTCGAAGCCTTTGTCGACACTGCAACTCCTCGCCTTTGCTGAGTCTTCAATATTATGCTCCAGCTGCAATACGTCTCTTGGCTCCCAACTGCTCTCCACTGCTATTTTCGAGTAGTCGAACCTTTGATCCGCCATGCTGCTTCAACTCACCCATGACTCTGACTCCGGTGTGGGGTTGGCTGAGTTGTGTTGATCCCTGTTGGTTCCTGCGGATCCTTCAAATGAAGGAAAAGACCATTCTTACTGCGCCAGTCTCTCAAATGCCTCATGCTGCTTGAACTGAGTGGATGCTTGTTGGAGCTTTAACAAGCATCGTCTCGCAAACTTCTGAGGTTCTGGGTCCTTCCTCTACAAAATTTGCTCATTGACTCTTCTTCAACTTAGTTGTCACATCCAAGTATGTTCGCATCACTTCCGCTTTCGATTGGCATTTCGTCGGGAAATGAAGCGGACGATCTACTCTCAGTAGCACTAATCACCGTTGGTGAGGATTTGACAACTATTGTCTTTCGTTATCTTCGAAGGGTCTTTGAACATATGCAGAACTCCTCTGCTGGATAGATAAGAGAATTGGGGTACTCGGTTTCGCCCATTCTCTTAAGAGTTAAGAAGGCAAATGTTACTTGACTTCGCCCGCCTCCTCGAGGTTGTACTCCATGCATCGAGCTGGTTACTGGCCTTCGCCTGCTCTTTGCTCACACTTCTGAAGCACTTGAAGTGTTTGCACTCCTTGCGTTGAGTTAGCTACTGTGATTCACCTTCTCAATGCCATTGAACTTCTGGAATGCAGGAAGTTTTCACCCCAACTTGGAGTAATTTTCCTAATAGATTTGGTCGCCTCTGGGATTGTACCGTCTTCTCCATCAACTCTGCCGCCTACTCCCCTGAGTAGCAAAGGTCCAGCACCGCGTACTGACTACTTCGTTCCTTGGTCGTGCACTCTTGTATGACCCGAAGTCCTTCACTTTCGGCTATCTTGATGAGAAACTCATTGACACCGGTCTTACGAAGTTCCTTGGCCTCTGCCCTTCCGCCTTGTCTCGGTACTTGGAGTTTGCCTCTGCATGCTCTACCTCCTCGGCCCCTTTCACGACCAAGCGCTCTCCCTCCATGAGAGCAAGGGATCAATGACTTTCACGGAAGTCCCGCCTCTGCGGTACCATGGCGCTGCCATGCTCATGACACTACTATCCGTCGACTCGCATCTGCATCTCTTTTCTTTACAATCAGTAGACATGCCTCTGTGGTACTCCTCCGAGTCCACCTCCATTCTAACTGATACTGGATTTTGGATAGCTACGTCCCTCTGGACTCGTCGTCGCTTCCTCGCCCCTTTCGACCCCCTGCTTCAACACCTCTGTGTTCTCCAAGCAGCTCCCTTTGGTCGATGGAAAGACAGACTGCAACTCCCATGCATGGCCTCTGTCATAACGTTGTAGGGTTTGCACCGATTCTGCTCTCCTTAGCTTCCTTGGTAGCAACGTTCGCTTACTCGACCTTGTCCTCTAACTTGTCGGGCTCCCTTAAGCGAATATGAGCTCTGGAGCAGTCCAACTCTCCAACTGCTTCGATCATACCGCTGTATGATCAAGTCCCTCCCATGGGACTCACTGGTACTTGCATTCGAACTTTTCCCTTGGTGGAACACAGCCCCCATATGCTGATGACCAAGTCTTTCATCCGATGCAAAATTCGATGCACGCACGGAAGACCCGCCTCTGCGGTACCATGGCTTTCGCTCCTTGAATCCATAGCCCTTCTTGCCGTCGTGTTGTTCACCGAAGTGGAGCTCCCAGTAGCTCCCGATCATACCTCCGTATGATCCAGTCCCTCACGGGACAGGATTGTGTGTATCGCATTGCCACGAACTATTCTGCCCCGATCCGCTGCACCATGTCGCCTCAGGGTGACATCTCCATTGCATTCTGATCCTTGTGGGATGAACTCGAATTGTGGTCCCTCCATGTGTGGCCTCTGCCAATACATCGCAGGGTCTCTTCCACCTTCGATTTTGTTCGCTCCTTTGGTAATCGACCTTCAGCCACCCACTCTTGGGTCACACCAAAATGAAGCACCGCTCTAGGACAGTCCGTCGCCTAGTAGCTCCCGAAGTCCCCCGACTTCGCTGCAATCAATGCACCATTGTCTGGATCCTGGGCCTCTGCCCCTACCAGCACAATCTTCGTTGCGCACCGCCTCCTTCATAGCAACTTGAATGACAACACTGTGGCAATATTCTTCAAGAGTACTCGCCTCTGCGTCCTCTTGCCCCGTGCTAAGGCCTTCTGAACTCAACTTCGCCTCCGCAAATTGAGTCGCCTTAGTTCTTCCATCAAATGCTCCTCCGAGATGAAGTGCATGTGCACCGAAGCTCCCATCGTCTTTGGCACCATGCAAGATGAGTCCGCTCCGTCAGAATGAATGACCTATGGAACAACATGATCCTGCTCTTGCCTCTGCAAGAGTTCATGTCCTTGACCTTTGTCCAAGGAAAGCATTATGCCTCTGCTCCATGTTCCATCTTCTATGCTGGCTCCCTTCATACGGCTTGGGTACTTCGCCAAGTTACACTCAAGTTGCTCCGCTCCTCGTTTTTGCATTGAGTTGATGGTGGCCCTCGCGCCCACCATTCCACAGGTCAGCCCTCCCTTGAGTCCGATCTCCATATCGACTCCAAGTGTACCTTCATTTGTGTTGCTTTGGGTCGCTCCCCCACTTGATCTCGCAATGCATCCGCCAATGCATTCTCTCAAGCAAGATCATGCGACGACTCATCGTCGCTTGCTCAGTCCATCAAGCTTCGTGGGGTTGTTGAGGTACTCCTCCTCAACTTGTGAGGTCCGCCCCACATGATTCTCCCTCTGGAGAGCCGAGACTTATCCCTCCTGGATAACTGTCCCGTTGGAGCAACATCTCTCTTCGTTTCGGAGACCACCATCCCCTTAGACTACTCCGTTCTACTGAACAAATTGTGCATAGTCCTACCTCCTGCAAACGCACTTGCTAGATTGCGACTCCATGTCAATACAGCCCCCGCTGCACCCCTCAAGGTCTAGCAACATGCTGAACTAGTTGCACCCTTCAGCCTCCTACGGACGTATCCTTCACATGCCAAAGAGAAAGTTTCAATGCTCCATGGCGCCGAGTTTCGGTCGCCTTGGGATGGCCACGAACATTCGATCGTCCACATACAAGCCCCCTGCATGAGTACCAAATTCTTCGAATTAGCAATTCCCCTCACCTCTGTGAGCTTTGCATAGCTCTTTTGGTCGTTGAGCAACTCATTACACCTTGGATGGTCTCATCCTTAACCAAGCGCCTCGCTTGCCTTGAGCACCATCAAGTATGGTTGTCAACGTTGAGCCGTAGCTCAAACTCAGCCATCCCAACCTTTGTGCGCTTCAAATTCTTCCAAGCTTGTCTGTTCTCGTGGTGCCTCTTGCGCGAAGGGTTGGCCATTCCTCTGAATGCCAATCTCAAATGCCCGCTCCTCTGAGCGACTCCTTTTCCTTACATCTCCATGCCCGTTTTCCCCCAAACGATCGCGCGTGTGCTGACTGCCCTCAATGCAGTCCCGCTAGGTCCCCCACGTTTGCATGCTAAGTGTTTTTATGAGTGCTTGTCCCGCTCTGATACCATCTGTCACGGACTTAGCTGATTTTGCCTAAGTCGTGCGGCACCCTTGCGTGTCTGTCCGCAAAGGTCAGCCTCCCCGAAACCTCCCCTGGTCCCTTAGGACCCACAAAAGAGAGAACAAGACAGAGAAAATGCCTCACTCGGGATCCACAAGCAAACATGTCCGAAAAACACTTTATAGACAATGCAAATTACAAACAGACTTTACAAGCTCTGAACAGTTGCACAACAAAGGGTAAAATGGTCCATTATATACCGAAAATCTCTCCTACGTGTCCACATGACACAACCTTTATTTACAAGCCTAAAGCAGCCACCGACCCAACTAAAATGGGACTATTAAGCCTTTGGCCGCCCCCCTACATGCTGTACAAAGCATGAACAGACCCAAAAGACACGGACATACATAAGCATTACATCAAACACCCGGTTTAGAAGTTTGTCCGTGACAGTCCGGTCTGGATAAAGCATCCAGGAGAAATTGTTTCATTTCCTTGATTGTTTGCTTTCTAGGTCTCCTAAGCCCCAGTCTAGTTTCTAAACTTTCTATAGTACTTATGAAAGCCATCATGTTGGATTTTAATAAGCTTGAATTGAAGATTTCCACATAACTAAAATAAGCTGAAAGTCCTCTAATGGATATTTTCTTGCTGTATCAGCAGAGATACGTTGATTTTACAAAGTTTTGTGCTCTCTGTTTGTCAGCTACCTAATTGGCATCGAGAAAGATTTAATGAGAGATACACACATGGGTTGTTGTTTGAAGATCTTTGCATAACGAGTATTATTTTGAAAGAATATCTGGTAGTGGAGTGGTAATTCTTGTTGACTATAATATTATCCACCTTCTGTTCAAAAACACATCTCAGAGTTACCGATCTTCCAACTGGTATAATTAATAATATAATTTTGTTTCCTGTAGTTAGCTTTCTTTTAAACATAATTGCATATGTTTGACCAACAATAACAACTTTCTGTTTGCAGCTAATATTTGAACTTTAGAAAATAGCTGATCTGTTTTCAAATGGTTTTCAGGTGCTTCATGCATGTTACAGTAAAGTATCTCCATCTGCTGAAGTGGAAAGTCCTGAGCTTGTAGCTTGGTCAGAATCAGTTGCTGAATTGCTTGATTTGGATCCAAAAGAGTGGGCATCTTGACTAGCTCTGTTCTACAGCTGTTTAAATTCTAAAATATGTAAAATTTTCAGCTAAGTAATCAACATTTTTCACCAATTAGATAAATTATTGCTCAAATCTAGACTTTTTTCTAAAACCTGCATAATCACAAGTTCGTTTCATGTTTACATTAACTATTTGGCAATTCAAGTGTCATGTCTTTCATCTTCGGTTGGTTTGCAATAATATGACATGACGTACAAGTTTCCCCAGGAATCAAATACCTATTCATCTGTTCTCATTCCCCACTACCTGGATCACATCATCCATACTACATTGTAGTTGCCTGAATCTATTGCCTAAAGCATATATAAGAATATTTTGACTCGTAAGATTTATTTTTCATCTTCAATTATTTAAAGACACTTGGGAATCTTGGATAGTTCCATTTTTAGATGGCTTTGCATGGATTTGTTGACTAGTTCTCTCGGGTAATATGTTATTTCAATGGAGCTCTATTTTGATTCTACCCTCATCTATGGTTACAGATTTGAGCGGCCTGATTTCCCTTTAATATTCTCTGGAGCATTACCTCTAAAGGGAGGGTTAGTATTAAATGATAAACTTTGGTCGTGTACCTTTCTCTCAGCTTCAACTGTGATGATGATCTAAATTATTATCTTTTGTAGGTTACCTTATGCACAGTGCTATGGGGGTCACCAATTTGGTGTGTGGGCTGGTCAGCTAGGGGATGGACGCGCAATTACTCTTGGTGAGCTTCTAAATTCTCGAGGCGAAAGATGGGAATTGCAGCTTAAGGGTGCTGGGAAGACTCCTTATAGCCGATTTGCAGATGGTCTGGCAGTCCTTCGTAGCAGCATTCGTGAATTTCTTTGCAGTGAGGCAATGATTGGACTAGGAATTCCCACTACTCGAGCACTCTCTCTTGTTACCACTGGCAAATTTGTTAGTCGAGACATGTTTTACGAGTATGTTACTGTTGAACATTTTTATGGCTACTTTTTCCTCTGTACATCTAACAAATGGCAGCACTACACACATTTCATGAAGGGGTTATAGCACAGTTGATACTATTTAGAATCACAGGGTAGTGATCCCAGGTCAATAGACTATTACTTCATAGTAGCACAAATCAGAAGACAGTTACATCTTTGGGCATATCCTTCCAAATGGATCTGTTTTTTCCTGTCATCTTTTTTTTTTTTTTAATATGAGGTACGTGATGGTAGCATTTTTACTTATGAAAGTTCACAGAAGAGCACAATGCATAGACAGAATATTCGGGTTTTGTTACTTTAAAGACTTCAGGTCCTTTCATAAAAACCTTGTGATTCTACTTGTGTGTTTTAAATATCCATATTTTATCTTAAATTCTTAGCCTTTCTCTGTTATGTTATCATCCTTATATATGCTCATGGGCCTTGCAGCGGCAATCCTAAGGATGAACCTGGTGCAATTGTTTGCCGTGTTGCTCAGTCCTTCTTGCGTTTTGGTTCATATCAAATTCATGCCTCTAGGGGAAAAGAAGACCTTGATCTTGTTCGAACTTTGGCAGATTACACAATTTGCCATCATTTTCCCCATATTGAGAAAATGAGCAAAAGTGATGACTTGTCTTTTGAGGTTGGTGTCGAGGGCTCTTTGATAGTGGATCTGACATCTAACAAGTATGCAGGTAATGTTCTTCATATGTGCATCTGCTAAGGTTGATCTCTAAATCTGCCAAATATTGTATGCTATGAATAAAAATGTCAATATTTTCTGGAAATACTTAAATATTTGACCGTCTGTTTTTTGCATGGATCTTATCAGCTTGGTCAGTTGAGGTTGCTGAGCGCACTGCTTCCTTGATTGCCAGTTGGCAAGGAGTTGGCTTCACCCATGGTGTTCTGAACACCGATAACATGAGTGTGTTGGGTCTGACCATTGACTACGGGCCTTTTGGTTTTCTGGATGCATTTGATCCAAGTTATACTCCAAATACTACAGACCTTCCTGGGAGGAGGTACTGTTTTGCAAACCAGCCTGATATTGGCTTGTGGAATATTGCACAATTTACTGCAACCTTATCGGCTGCACAATTGATCAGCAAAGAGGAGGCAAACTATGCTATGGAAAGGTAATTTTTTTAGTTTATGATGAGATTATATTTTGAAAAATGTGGTTGATTATGTTTTGAAAAACATGTAGTTTGATTGTTGACATTAGGCTGTTCATCTTTTTTGCAGATATGGAGACAAATTCATGGACGAATACCAGTCCATAATGACCAGGAAACTAGGTTTATCCAAATACAATAAACAACTTATAAGTACCCTTCTCAACAACATGGCTGTTGACAAAGTTGATTACACAAACTTCTTTCGGTTGCTTTCAAATATAAAAGCGGACACTGGCACTCCCAAAAATGAGCTCCTCGTCCCTCTTAAAGCTGCTTTGTTGGACATTGGCCAGGAGCGGAAGGAGGCATGGACCACTTGGGTGCAAACCTATATCGAAGAGGTATGATTTTCATTTGGTTGATACATTTACTCTGATTTTTCATAGTAGCACATGTCGCTGTCATCCTCGTCCTCTTTTTTCTTTTTGGTCCTCTGACTTCAGGTTCAAAAGAATGAAGTCCTAACCCGCTTAGCCTAGGAATTTAATTCAACAGTTCAGCTTATTAGTTATAGATTGGGGGCAAGAATGGTTGGTAACATTCAATTATAGTATAAAGGTGAGTAACCAAGGGTAGACTAGGAGAAGTGGTGATGGTGAGTGGAGGATACAGCAAGAATTTCAACAAGGAGCAAGGTGGAAGTTTTAAGATAAGCATGGCAACGTATGTTGAAATCAAATGGCATGTGGATTTTATGAGGTATTTAAGGACATAGCAATACATCCCATGCGGAAAGAGGAGTTGCCAAATTTAAGTTTTGCAGCTAGGCAAGTTATTTCTCTTCACTTCACAATTTGAATGTATGATGGAGTGGAGGAAAGAAGTGCATGAGTCTTCCTAAAGAACATTGCAAATATGCTTTGATGATTGCATATGGTAACAAAGAAGTGAATCTGGCAAAAACATGGCAAGAAACGTGTATTTGTTATGCATATAGGAACTTCCTTCAGTCTGATGGTTTTGAGGTTAGCTGTATTCTTTGCTTAAAGCCGATTGTATTAAGATGCGAGTGAAAACAGACTGAACTTTGTTAGGTTATATATGATAACATAATATTTTGGGGCCCTGCTAGTATTGCATCCCATGGAACCCTTGGGCCCACAGCCAGGCTGGTGCATTGCTTAGTGGTTCGGGCTCTGCATGGGCATCTCTGAAGCTATGAGCATGCTTATTTCACTCTTTCCTGATGGTCGCTTTCTTTCTTCTGAAGTTGGTTGCTAGTGGTACGTCGGACGATGAACGGAAGGCCGCGATGAACTCTGTTAACCCAAAGTACATCCTCCGGAACTATCTGTGCCAAAGCGCCATTGATGCAGCTGAACAAGGCGACTATGGGGAGGTTCGCAGGCTTCTGAAACTCATGGAGCACCCATACGATGATCAACCGGGAATGGAGAAGTACGCCCGGTTGCCACCTGCATGGGCTTACAGACCAGGTGTGTGCATGCTATCATGCTCATCTTGAGGATGAATTTGATTGGGCATAACTGCCATATACTCAAACCTGATTGTATATTCCATTAAAAAGTTTTACTCCGATAATGTATTATGAGGATAGCGCCATCGAATGCATCACCCGTTCTGTTTATTAGTTTACGTTTCTATGCTTAACCAGTGGTTAATCTGTGTTGTAATCGAAACCTTCCAACCTTTCTCTGGGAAGTGATGCATTAGATAAAAGGGTCGATGTCAATTTCCTGTCATGTTGTGTGTGGTTTATGGATGATATGAATTGCTAACTCAAACAGCTCCTTGACAACTTCTTGTCCAAACAGCAGGCTGCAGATCGCCTTTAATCATTCAGTACACTGTAATCCCCCAAGCTGTATGGTTTGATTAGGCTTAGTACGTACTAATTAGCGCATGCCAAGTAATTATTTGTTGGTTGCTTACAGGAATTTCACACTCTTCATCACTGTTGATGGTTATGAAAGATGATTCCTATCCCTCTTAGCCCCTGAAGCTTCCCACTAAAAAGATTCTTGATGTGCCTAAAAATTACATGAGCTACTCCTCCAAAGTTCAAATACAAAAGAAAAAGAGAATATATACAAATTATTTTAATCATTACCTGTTTAATCTATGCACTAGAATCTTCAAAACATCGTTATAGAACAGCCATAAAAGATATATATATATATATATATATATAGAGAGAGAGAGAGAGAGAGAGAGAGAGAGAGAGAGAGATTAAGTTGTTCAGTCATAGGATATATATATATATATATATATATATATATATATATAATTCATTTGTGTAACGTAAACTACAACGTCCTCTACTGGCCAAACTTTATTCACCAGAAACATTCTCCGATGGACAGCTTCGTGCAACATAACAGTCTCATATGCTTCTTGCAAGCATCTCCTGGTACCTCCTGTACGACTCCTGCTTCTCCAGCCTAAACTTCTCATGGCACCTCGCTATAAACCTCTCCGCGAGCCGATCGATCTCGCTTCCTTCGCCCGTATCCCCTCCCGAAGCCTCCGACTCGTCCTCGAGCCAGTCGAGGCACCCACCGAGTGGTGGCTCCGCCTCACCAGCGCTGTCCTCGGTGAAGATCACCGTCGAGTCATCAAACTCCGAGATGGGAAGCTGCGGCGGCATGGGTGTCACGCACGAGGATGACCAGCTACGGTGCAGCTTAAAGAAGCCGAAGAGCTTCTTCTTCGTCTTCCTCAGCTTAAAGTCGCGGTTGCTGTCGATGACCTTCTTCTTCTTCTTCTTCTTAAGAAGCTCCGCGACCATGGACTTGGCATGGGAGATGTGTCGAAGGAGGTAGACCTTGAGCAGGCTTCTGATCTTGAAGGAAGTTGAGCTTGGGCATGGCGATTCCGCTCCCAAGCCATAGAAAGACTGCAGGGGCTTTACACTGTATTGCCTGGCCATCACATCAGGCTCAGCAACTCGGTTGGAGACCATGGCCTTTATAAGCATCTTCCAAAGAGAGCTTTCTTTGTGTTCTTTCCTCATACTTCCGATTTGATCCGTTCTTACATGTCTTAAAGTTGCTTGTGAGGATAAGAGCGATCTCCTCTTACGTAAGGGATCTCACGGGGAGGTTTTATGACGACTTTTGCCACTCAAGCAATTGGTGTTTCTGAGGATGGGATGTTACGTTGAAAGGACTTCATGGTGTTACGTAGAGGATCTTTAGAACGAGGAAAGCAAAGCAAACGAGTAGTCACATCAACACTCGGATTTAGTGTGAAGTATATTGAGACTAAGATTCAACCTAACTATTTTAAGTCAGTAGTTCAATTTCAATGAAATTAATATGTTAATTATTCTATCATATCTGATCATGATATTTGATAAGAGTTAGTTGTCTCATCAAATTGACAATTGATACAAAAATTAATCTAGTATTAGAGTCAAGATCAAAGGGTACGTCAAGACATGAGATCACCGTGCTTTATATATATATATATATATATATATATATATATATATATATATATATATATATATATATATATATATATATATATATATATATATATATCAAATTAGAGTCTGATGGATGGATGGATGTATTGATTCAATCAATGTGTTCATCATTTTAAACATATTAAGAGGAGGATATCTTGATATTAAAAAAATATATGTTGGAAAATAACAATCAAATTTTATAATCTTTATCCACATTGATAGAAAAAATAATAAATTTTCACAACATGAAAATAATGAAATCAAAAGATTAAAACTATCTGATAATAATATTAACTTTAGAGCTTTTCTTGTGTTTAAAAAAAAAAAAAAAGTGTCTATCTTGCACGTCTCAATTCTCAAGTATCAGCTTCACTACTTAAAAGTCTTGTATGCTTTAAACTAGCAGCTCTATTCCAAAGCAATGACATCATCGGATCTCCTTACTGAGCATGAGGTAGGTATGCACACGAAAGCTGGGAGGCACTCACTGAGGCCTGGTTGGCTGCTCATCCATTTGGTGTGCATGAGAAAGTGTGACTTGGTGAAATGGTTGAGATCTTCTTGTACTGAACTGACTTCATGCATGCATGCATGCAATCATTTACACATGAGAGAAGAAGTTTATACATATATAAACTGGTTCATATATATGATGGAATTTTGTGAAGCCATATGATTTCCAATTGGAAGGTTTTATGGCTGCTAACTTAAAGAACTATTGTTGCATGGAAGATTTCTCATATATGAATCATTTGGAAGAATATCTTTTTTTTTTCGTTTTGATTTGATAATAATGATCCATGTGGTTCGTGGCTCATATATTTTTTTCATATCATATGTAATCAATCCTATAGAAAATAATGTCACTATTATTTTACCCAAACTATGGTGTCTCATATGTACATGATCTTCAAAATATAATAGAAGGAAAAAACCACCACCCCAATGACCAACAAAAATCTTAAAATCCTTCCAAAAGAAAAAAAAAAATTGTTCCACCCTCCACAGCATCAAATCAGTAAAAATGGGTGGAGCCACAGCAAAAAGGTAGAACACAAAGGAGCATGAGCAAGTCCGGGTTCGTCACAGGTGATGTCACCCCTGGAACTTATCAGGGTCGAATACAGCTGGCGGACGTTGTCACGTGACATCAGGCGTGACGTTTTGCTTGCCCACAGTACGTGTCCTTAACGATGTGGGCCCCGAGATTGTTCCCGTTCCGTCGAAAAGTTGTCTCTGAATCGCACGCACATGGACGCAGCCCCATCACCAAAAGCTTCTTTCGGGAAGTGCCGTGACGTCCCATGCCGCACCAACGACCATCCACAGAGCCATGCGCGTCTCCTTCCGGATCAGATGGACGGCTGAGATCATGGGATAGGGGCGATGGGCAGTTTTGCCTGCGTGGAAACCACGTCCGCAAACAAAACGAAACCCACGCACGGCAGAGAGCGGCTCGGGTGTACGACGGCGGGGACCATCTCGCAGTGACAACGTATTCGATGACTTAGAGTCTGAACTCCACGAAGCGTCCTCCGTGACGTGATGTCTCTTTCTGGTGGAGGAGCGAACAAACGAGCCGCGTTGGTACCGTCCTCCCCGCCGAGGGGAGTCGCAAACGATTCTCTCTGCTCTCGTCCGTATTCATCCAACGTCAGCCGTCATCGCCCGCCGTTACGAGTTCTAGCGACCGGCTATATAAGGAGAGCGGAGGCGGGGTAGAAAATCGTGTCAGCGAGTCTAGTCCGAGTGGAATCGTGGTTCCGTGGAAGATCCTAGAACCATTGAGGTTGTTCATCGCGGCAGAGGTGGGAGCGATGGATCAGGGGAGCTTGAAGGGCAAGGTGGTGATGGTCACAGGCGCCTCCTCCGGCATCGGCCGGGAGATATGCCTCGACCTCGCCGCCGCCGGGTGCAAGATCGTTGCCGCCGCACGGAGGGTCGATCGCCTCAAATCCCTCTGCGACGAGATCAACGGCTCCTCCAACACTGACCAAGCCGTCGCCGTGGAGCTCGACGTCAGCCGCAAGAGCCCCGCCATCGAGGCCGCCGTGCACGACGCGTGGAACGCCTTCGGCCGCATCGACGCGTTGGTGAACAACGCCGGAGTTAGAGGTAATTTTAGCCATAACGATTTCTGATCGTTGCACTGTCGTGCTCGGGAAAGCATCTCCAGCATCCCACAGCGTTCTACTGATGTCCGCTGCGTGTGAGCTCAGGTGGCGTGTACTCGGCGGTGGACTGGTCCGAGGAAGAGTGGCACAGGATCATGACCACCAACCTAACCGGGCTGTGGCTGGTGTCGAAGCACGTGTGCATACGCATGCGAGATGCGACGCAGAAGGGCGCGGTGATCAACATCTCATCCATCGCCGGCGTTGCACGCGGCCAGCTGCCCGGATCGCTCGCCTACACTGCATCCAAGACAGGCGTGAACTCCATCACGTGGGTGAGCTTGCCATGTCTACTTCTCCTTCGACCGGCTTAGGAATAATCCAAACCGGAGATGAGCTTCTCAGTCTCGTAAAACCTGTGCAGGTTATGGCATTGGAGATGGGACGATACGGGATAAGAACGAACTCGGTGTGTCCTGGGATCTTCAAGTCGGAGATAACGGAGCGTCTCATGGAGAAGGAATGGATCGGTAAAGTGGCGAGGAGGACAGTACCTCTGGGGACGTTTGGCACGGCGAATCCTTCCGTCACCTCGCTCATCCGCTATCTGGTCGATGATTCGTCGGAGTACGTGAATGGGAATGTGTTCATCGCTGATGCCGGTGCGACGCTCCCGGGGGTCCCCCTCTTCTCTTCCCTGTAAATGGTGGTTTCTCATATGGGCTTGCAATAAAAATTGAAATAAAAAATATGTATATATATATATATATATTTATTTATCATGAGCAAATATATAATCTTTTCAGGGGAAAAAATTGAAAGAGAAAACAGAGATAAAAATTAGAAGAGAAAAAGGGCGTTGCAAAGCCTTTCTCCAATCAGGCTTAACCAATCAGACCAGAGATTTGACGTTCTTTTGGGCACAGCACTAGTTTCGCCAGTACAAATCTAAAAGCATGACACGGAAACATCCAGATCACTGATCTCTCATCTTCCGAACTCGGCTAAGCATTCCTGTGGATGCGAGATCCTGTGATCAGCGTGCGACCTTACTATTCAACCCACTAATTGGCTGACCAGGTCAGCACGATTGAGACATCCTGGCCTCTCTTGACGTGTCCTCTACGACACCAATGGAGGGATTACTTCAAGTCAACGACGACGGAGAAAGACTTCGCAAGTTTCTTGCCGTCCAACAAATAATTCCTTTCAGTAGGCCGATGAGCTTACCCGCGAACAGCGGAGAATAGAGCTCGAGAGACCGACGAAAGATGGCGTCGCCCCCTTCTCCCTATCTCTTGCCTTCGCTCATCCTCACTCGCACTTTCCTCCTCGTCTTGCTACTAACCCAGACCATCTCCTCCGCCCAGAGCTACTCCAACATCACGCAGGGCACCACCCTCACGGCTGGCTCATCGACCAGCTCCTGGCTCTCTCCCTCCGGCGACTTCGCCTTCGGATTCTACCCCACCGACGCCCAAGCCTCCCTCTTCCTCGTCGCCATCTGGTTCGAGTCCACCTCCCCCAAAGCCGTCGTCTGGTCCGCCAACCGCGACGCTCCTGTCCGATCAGGCTCCACCCTGCAGCTGACCAGCGACGGCCGCCTCTCCCTAAAGGACGACGGCGGAAACGAAGTGTGGAGCGCGGGCCCTGCCAACGCCTCGACCGCCGCCGTCCTCGACTCCGGCAACGTCGTCCTCACTGCTTCCGGCGGCATCTTGTGGCAGAGCTTCGATCTTCCTACGGACACGCTCCTGCCGGGTCAAGTCTTGGGACTGGGCTCCGACCTTCGTTCCCAGCTCACCGACTCCGACTTCTCAGATGGCCGATTCGAGCTCGCGGCGCAAACGAGCGGCGAACTCCAGCTCCTACCGCTGGCCATCCCCTCTGGAAACCAATACGATCCATACTGGTCCATCGACACGACCGATTCCGGCTTTCAGCTCGTCTACAACGAATCCGGCAGCATATACTTCGCTCTCACGAATGGTACTCTGCTCAACGTAACTATGGCTTCTGTCTATTCCACCGAAGACTTCTTCCAACGCACGAGGCTGGATCCCGACGGCGTCTTCCGCCAGTACATCTACCCCAAGAGCGGCAGGGCGACCGGATCCTGGAGTAGGAAATGGAATGCGGTGGCCAAAGTGCCGGCGGACATCTGCAAAGATCTTCAATCCGACGGCGCTGGTAGCGGCACCTGTGGCTTTAACAGCTACTGCATGTCCGGCGGAGATCAGAGCGAGGTAAACTGCTTGTGCCCACCAGGGTACTCCTTCATCGACCCGGAGCGGAAGTACAAAGGTTGCGACCAGGACTTCCCACCCAGCTGCAAACAATACGATCCTGCTCAGTTCAACCTGATCCCCTTAATCAACGCCAACTGGCCCTTCTCGGATTACGAGCACTACACGAACGTGAACGAAGACCAGTGCAGACAGTACTGTTTGGAGGATTGCCTCTGCGCGGTTGCCATCTTCTGGAACGGAAAGGAATGCTGGAAGAAGAAGCTGCCGCTGTCGAATGGAAAGCTGGGTAGCTATACGAACGGGTCGACACTGATAAAAGTGTCGAAAACTAATTATAATTCCCTGTTGCCGCCATCGGGTCCAGTTATATCTGTGGTGAAGAAGGAAAGGAAGACTTTGATTCAGATTGGAGCAGTGCTTCTGGGGTGCTCTGGGTTTTTTAATGTGATCTTCATCGCGTTGATCATTGCAAAGATCTTTGGTTCCCCTAGGGGGAGGAGTCCGACGTTTCAGCCGCAGACCAGCATGTCCAAATTTAATATCAGAGTCTTTAGTTACAAGGAGCTTGAAGAAGCAACCGATGGATTCAAAGAAGAACTGGGAAGAGGGGCCTTCGGTTCAGTTTATAAAGGTGTGCTGTCATCCTACATTAGCACTAATATTGCGGTGAAGAAGTTAGATCGGCTGCTTCGCGAGAACGAGAAGGAGTTCATAAATGAGGTGAGATCTATTGGGCAGACTCATCACAAGAATCTGGTCAGATTGATTGGATACTGCAACGAAGGGACGCACAGACTTCTGGTGTACGAGTACATGCGAAACGGGTCGTTGATTGGCTTCTTGTTCGGCAATATAAAGCTGCATTGGCAGCAGAGGGTCCAAATCATATATGGAATCGCAAGAGGATTGCTTTACTTGCACGACGAGTGCAGCACTCCGATCATCCACTGTGACATCAAACCTCAGAATATACTCCTGGATGACAATTTTGTGGCTAGGATTTCGGATTTCGGGTTAGCGAAGCTGCTGAGGGCTGACCAGACTCGAACCAATACCGGCATAAGGGGAACAAGAGGGTATGTAGCACCAGAGTGGTTCAAGAGCATGGCGATCACGAAGAAGGTGGATGTGTACAGCTTTGGTGTGATGATGCTGGAGATCATATGCTGCCGGAAGAACTTGGAAACAGAGATAGGCGAAGAGGAGGAACCGGTGCTCATTTACTGGGCTTACGATTGTTACAAGGATGGGATGGCGGATCTTTTGGTGCAGCATGACAAAGACGCACTGGCCGATATGGAGGAGGTGGAGAGGTTTGTGAAAATAGCGTTTTGGTGCATCCAAGAGGATCCGTCGCTCAGGCCTTCGATGCAGAAGGTGACTCAGATGCTGGAAGGAGCAGTTGAAGTTTCTCTGCCACCCGATCCTTCCCCATTCCTGACCACAAATTAGTCACAGAGTTCCTGAGTGCTTGGACTTAGGTTTGCTCTTCTAATTCTCCTGAAACCCATGGCTGGTGCAAGAATCGCTGCAAAGCGCATATTGTGGTAGCAAACCAAGTGTATTATGGAAACTTATCATATAGCCAGCCTTCCTACTATCAGTATACATAGAAGTCCAGTCTGCAAGGCTCTCGCCTATGTTGAATTTGGGAAGCACCAATACATTGGTCATAGATAGTATCTTGTAATTTAAACACGAAACCAGTGAAATAGTTTGCTGCATAATTCTTCCTGAATACACTAATTTATTATTTTCTTTTTTCTTGTGGTTAAAATATCTATCAAACAGAGTAGGTAATCAAGGATAAGGTCGTTGTGGAATTTGGGGAGAGAAAAAGAAGCAATGAAAAAGAGTTTCTGTAAGAGAGAGAGAGAGAGAGAGAGAGAGAGAGAGAGAGAGAGAACAGTTGGGATTAAGAAAGGCATATCAGGTGGCGTTAAAACTTGATTCTGAATCTTCAGAAGTTTTTAGATAACTATTACCTTGTTCTTCCATAGAGAGACTCTGCATGCGAACATAGATCTACCGAACAAATATGAGTTTTATATGATCGATCATATTTCTTATTCTTTTCTCTCTTTTTTTTTTCCTAGTTTGTGTGATGGTTTTCCCCATTGTATCCATTGCTACGACATCTTCTACCTTAACCTTTCTAGATCTTCACCCGCTTTAACCTTTCTCATAAAATCCATGCCTACCGTTGTGGTTAATTAAATTTACCTAAATTATAAACACCCTAATAATGCTGGGCATCTCTGAAGCTATGAGCATGCTTATTTCACTCTTTCCTGATGGTCTTTTTCTTTCTTCTGAAGTTGGTTGCTAGTGGTACGTCGGACGATGAACGGAAGGCCGCGATGAACTCTGTTAACCCAAAGTACATCCTCCGGAACTATCTGTGCCAAAGCGCCATCGATGCAGCTGAACAAGGTGACTATGGGGAGGTTCGCAGGCTTCTGAAACTCATGGAGCACCCATACGATGATCAACCGGGAATGGAGAAGTATGCACGGTTGCCACCTGCATGGGCTTACAGACCTGGTGTGTGCATGCTATCATGCTCATCTTGAGGATGAATTTGATTGGGCATAACTGCCATATACTCAAACCTGATTGTATATACCATTAAAAAGTTTTACTCCGATAATGTATTATGAGGATAGCGCTATCGAATGCATCACCCGTTCTGTTTATTAGTTTACGTTTCTATGCTTAACCAGTGGTTAATCTGTGTTGTAATCGAAACCTTCCAACCTTTCTCTGGGAAGTGATGCATTAGATAAAAGGGTCGATGTCAATTTCCTGTCATGTTGTGTGTGGTTTATGGATGATATGAATTGCTAACTCAACAGCTCCTTGACAACTTCTTGTCCAAACAGCAGGCTGCAGATCGCCTTTAATCATTCAGAACACTGTAATCCCTCCAGCTGTATGGTTTGATTAGGCTTAGTACGTACTAATTAGCGCATGCCATGTAATTATTTGTTGGTTGCTTACCGGAATCTAACACGTTTCATCACTGGTGATGGTTATGAAAGATGATTCCTATCCCTCTTAGCCCCTGAAGCTTCCCACTAAAAAGATTCTTGATGTGCCTAAAAGTTACATGGGCTACTCCTCCAAAGATCAAATACAAAAGAAAAAGAATCCTCCAAAGATTAAACAAAGAAGAAAAAGAGAATGTATACGAATTATTTTAATCAGTACCTGTTTATTATATGGGCTTGCAATAAAAATTGAAATAAAAAATATGTATATATATATATATTTATTTTTCATGAGCAAATATATAATCTTTTCAGGGGAAAAAATTGAAAGAGAAAACAGAGATAAAAATTAGAATAGACAAAGGGCGTTACAAAGCCTTTCTCCAATCAGGCTTAACCATCAGTCCAGAGATTTGACGTTCTTTTGGGCACAGCACTTGTTTCGCCAGTACGAATCTAAAAGCATGTCACGGAAACAACCAGATCATTGATCTCTCATCTTCCGAACTCGGCTAAGTATTCCTGTGGATGCGGGATCCTGTGATCAGCGTGCGAGCTTACTATTCAACCCACTAATTGGCTGACCAGGTCAGCACGATTGAGACATCCTGGCCTCTCTTGACGTGGCCTCTACGACACCATTGCAGGGATTACTTCAAGTCAACGACGACGGAGAAAGACTCCGCAAGTTTCTTGCCGTCCAACAAATAATTCCTTTCAGTAGGCCGATGATCTTACCAGCGAGCAGCAGAGAATAGAGCTCGAGAGACCGACGAAAGATGGCGTCGCCCCCTTCTCCCTATCTCTTGCCTTCGCTCATCCTCACTCGCACTTTCCTCCTCGTCTTGCTACTAACCCAGACCATCTCCTCCGCCCAGAGCTACTCCAACATCACGCAGGGCACCACCCTCACGGCTGGCTCATCGACCGGCTCCTGGCTCTCTCCATCCGGCGACTTCGCCTTCGGATTCTACCCCACCGACGCCCAAGCCTCCCTCTTCCTCGTCGCCATCTGGTTCGAGTCCACCTCCCCCAAAGCCGTCGTCTGGTCCGCCAACCGCGACGCTCCTGTCCGATCAGGCTCCACCCTGCAGCTGACCAGCGACGGCCGCCTCTCCCTAAAGGACGACGGCGGAAACGAAGTGTGGAGCGCGGGCCCTGCCAACTCCTCCACCGCCGCCGTCCTCGACTCCGGCAACGTCGTCCTCACTGCTTCCGGCGGCATCTCGTGGCAGAGCTTCGATCTTCCTACGGACACGCTCCTGCCGGGTCAAGTCTTGGGACTGGGCTCCGACCTTCGTTCCCAGCTCACCGACTCCGACTTCTCAGATGGCCGATTCGAGCTCGCGGCGCAAACGAGCGGCGAACTCCAGCTCCTACCGCTGGCCATCCCCTCTGGAAACCAATACGATCCATACTGGTCCATCGACACGACCGATTCCGGCTTTCAGCTCGTCTACAACGAATCCGGCAGCATATACTTCGCTCTCACGAATGGTACTCTGCTCAACGTAACTATGGCTTCTGTCTATTCCACCGAAGACTTCTTCCAACGCACGAGGCTGGATCCCGACGGCGTCTTCCGCCAGTACATCTACCCCAAGAGCGGCAGGGCGACCGGATCCTGGAGTAGGAAATGGAATGCGGTGGCCAAAGTGCCGGCGGACA